>NC_029793.2:50503218-50528339 GCF_000816755.2 Arachis ipaensis | reverse complement strand
CTGTTCCGGATAGAGCCAGTGGAAGGGACGTCCCTCCCCTTTCTTGAGATCTTTGAGACGTTCCCTGATGAGCATCTATTTGCCATTCAGGAAGCACCATGGTTTGCCGATATTGCAAACTATAAAGCTGCACGGTTCATACCCAAGGAGTACAATAGAATACAAAAAAAGAAACTAATTACTGATTCAAAGTACTACTTGTGGGATGAGCCCGATCTCTTTAAGAGATGTGCAGATGGAATTATCCGTAGGTGTGTCCCCAGAGAGGAAGCACAGAGAATCCTATGGCATTGCCATGGATCTCAATATGGAGGCCATTTCGGAGGTGAGCGAACAGCCACCAAGGTCCTCCAATGTGGCTTCTATTGGCCCACACTCTATAGAGATTCCCGAGAGTTTGTACGTAATTGTGACAGTTGCCAAAGAGCTGGTAATCTGCCTCATGGTTACGCCATGCCTCAACAAGGAATCTTGGAAATAGAGTTGTTTGATGTATGGGGAATTGACTTCATGGGACCTTTCCCACCATCATACTCAAACACTTATATTCTGGTGGCAGTTGACTATGTATCAAAATGGGTTGAGGCTATTGCTACACCCACCAATGATACTAAAACAGTGCTGAAGTTCCTCCAGAAACATATCTTTAGCAGATTTGGTGTCCCTAGAGTGTTAATCAGTGATGGGGGCACTCACTTCTGCAATAAACAGCTTTACTCTGCCATGGTTCGGTATGGAATTCGCCACAAAGTGGCCACTCCATATCATCCACAAACCAATGGGCAAGCTGAAGTCTTTAACAGAGAATTAAAGAGAATCCTAGAACGGACAGTAAATACCCGTAGAAAGGATTGGGCAAGGAGCTTGGATGATGCTCTGTGGGCTTACAGAACAGCATTCAAGACCCCTATAGGGATCTCTCCATACCAACTAGTGTATGGTAAGGCATGCCACTTGCCCGTGGAACTGGAACATAAGGCCTACTGGGCAACCAGATTCCTAAACTTAGATGCCAAATTAGCAGAAGAAAAACGATTGCTCCAGCTAAATGAGCTAGAGGAATTCAGATTCACAGCTTTCGAAAATGCCAAGCTTTATAAAGAAAAATAAAAAAAATGGCATGACAGAAAGCTGTCATTTAGAATCTTTGAACCAGGACAGAAGGTTCTGTTGTTTAACTCTAGACTCAGGCTATTCCCCGGGAAACTGAAATCCCGGTGGAGGGGACCATACGTGATTACAAGTGTATCACCATATGGTTATGTGGAGCTTCAAGATATTGATTCTGATAAGAAGTTCATTGTCAATGGACAGAGAATCAAGCATTATCTTGAAGGCAACACTGAGCAAGAATGCTCAAGGCTGAAGCTAGATTAAAAGCTCAGCAAAGTCCAGCTAAGGACAGTAAAGAAGCGCTTGTTGGGAGGCAACCCAATTTTTATTTATTCTCATGATTTTTCATGTTTTATTAGGTTCATGATCATGTGGAGTCACAAAATAAATATTAAAAAAATTGAAAACGGAATCAAAAACAGCAGAAGAAAAATCACACCCTGGAGGAAGCACCTGTCTGGCGTTCAACGCCAGAACAGAGCATGGTTCTGGCGTTCAACGCCAGAAATGGCTAGTAATTGGGCGTTGAACGCCCAAAATGGGCACCAACCTGGCGCTGAACGCCCAGAGTTGTGTGCAATTCCCTCTTCTTTTGCTCGAGGGCGAGCAACATTCTAAGTTTGGTGTGGTAAAACAATTATGTAAAGGATCTATAGCTCAGTGGTAGAACATGTGGCTGCAAATCAAGAGATACCTCAGGGGATGGACTTCCCTCCACATAATTATTGGAAGCAACTGAGGATAGAAATACCAAAAAATCACTAGGAATCAAGCCACAAAGGCAAGGAAGAGACATAAAAGAGCTCAAGAGCATCATTGGTGCCTCAAGAAGGAAATGCCATCATCACTAAGGTGGACTCATTCCTTGTTCTTACTTTCTCTATTTTTCGTTTTCTCTATGATAAGTGCTTATCTATGGCTGTGTCTTCATTACATGATCATTAGTAGTAATTAGTGTCTAGTTTGATTTTATCCCCAATTAAGTTATAGTCTATTTTTCTCATCATCAGCAAACATGAATAAAATAGTAGATCTTTTGAATAAGAGGCAGAACTGATGGCGGCATTCATGAGAATCCGGAAAGTCTAAACCTTGTCTGTGGTATTCCGAGTAGGATTCAAGGATTGAATGACTGTGACGAGCTTCAAACTCCTGAAGGCTGGGCGTTAGGTGACAGACGCAAAAGGATAGTAAATTCTATTCCAACCGGATCGAGAACCAACCGGTGATTAGCCGTGCTGTGACAGAGCGCGTGAGCATATTTTTCACTGGAAGGATGGAAGGTAGCCATTGACAACGGTGATCCCCCAACACACAGCTTGCCATAGAAGGACGTGCGTGCGTGAATCAGAAGACAGAGGAAAGCAGAGATTCAGAAGACAAAGCATCTCCAAAACTCCAACATACTCTCCATTACTGCACAACAAGTAACTTTTATTTTATGCTCTACTGGTTATTCACAATTCAATTGACAAACATAATTGACTTCCTGACTAAGATTTACAAGATAACCATAGATTGCTTCAAACCAACAATCTCCGTGGGATTCGACCCTTACTCACGTAAGGTATTACTTGGACGACCCAGTGCACTTGCTGGTCAGTGGTACGCGTTGTGAAAAGTGTGATTCGCAATTTGTGCTATCACTCCCTCAGGAAGACTCAAATCAATTTATCTCTGATTTTCTGCGAATATGTGATACAGTGAAGACCAATGGAGTGAATCTTGAGGTATACAAACTCATGCTCTTCCCATTTGCTGTGAAGGATAGAGCAAAATTATGGTTAGATTCTCAACCCAAGGAGAGTCTGGATACTTGGGACAAGGTTGTCACTGAATTTCTGACTAAATTTTTTTCTACCTCAAAAGCTGACTAAGTTAAGGGTGGAGGTTCAGACTTTCAGACAGAAAGATGGTGAGACCCTTTATGAAGCTTGGAAGAGATTCAAGCTACTAACTAGGCAATGCCCTCCAGACATGTTCTCTAGATGGACTCAGCTGGATATCTTTTATGAGGGCTTATGTGAAATGTCCAAGATGCGCTTAGATAATTCTGCAGGTGGTTCTTTGCACATGAAGAAGACACCAGAGGAGACTATTGAGCTTATTGAGTTGGTTGCTAACAACCAATACTTATACTCCTCCAACAGGAATCCTTTGCACTCTGAGACCTCTCAGAAGAGAGGCGTGTTGGAAGTGGAAGCTGTTAATGCTCTTCTTACTCAGAACAAGCTTATGTCTCAGCAAATAAATCTACTTACTCAACAGTTGAGTGGAATGCAAGTTTCAGCTATCAACACTCATAATGAACCTCAAGAGGTCCCTTATTAGATGACAGGTAATTTTATGCAAAATTAGAATTATGATTATGCTCAATCTTCTTCTGAACATGTCAATTACATGGGAAGTGCTCCTAGACACACCAACAATGATCCATACTCAAAGACCTACAATCAGGGGTGGAGAAATCACCCAAATTTTGGGTGGAGAGAGCAACCTCAGAGGCCACAAAATTTTAATAATAATTGTCAGGGTGGTTTTCAACAGAATAATTTTAATAACCACCAGTTTCAGTCATCTCAGCAAGTAACTTCTCAACCCCAGCAGAACAAAGATTTAGAAGCAATATTGGCAAGTTTTAGACAGGAAACCAGAGCATCAATCAAGAACTTGGAGATTCAGATGGGTCAATTAGCCACAAAAGTTAATGAAATTGATCAAAGGACCACTAATAGCCTTCCTGGTAACACAATTCCAAATCCAAGAGAGGAATGCAAGGCTATCACTTTGATAAGTGGACAAGTGGCAAGTACAGAAGCATAAGTTAATGAGAAGCCGGTTGAAAAAGAAACTCCAGAGGAGAAGAAGGAAGAAGTGGAGCACGTCCCTCCAAAGCGTGCAGACAACCCATTCCCAGACTCTCTTGACACTTATCCTACATTGCCAAAGGCTCCCGAGTACAAGCCTAAAATGCCATATCCTCAGAGACTTCAAAAGGAGACCAAGGACAAGCAGTTTTCAAAGTTCTTGGAAGTCTTCAAAAAGTTGCAAATCAATATTCCTTTTGCTGAGGTTTTGGAGCAAATGCCTCTCTATGTCAAGTTTATGAAGGAGCTGTTGTCAAAGAAGAAACCTTTAAAGGGAGATGAGACAGTGGTCCTGAGTAAGGAATGTAGTTCCATTATTCAGAATCACTTGCCAAGGAAGATGCCAGATCTAGGGAGCTTTCAAATTCCATGCACCATTGGGGGCACTACCTTTGAGAAAGCTGTTCACACCTTGGGTCGAGCTATCCGACCCGGGATGTTCAGTAACAAAGCGACCGACCTCTTCAGGTCAGGCTATCCGACCTCTTCTCAAAAGAGGTCGGCCAAATTGACAGGAAAGCCCAGTAAAGGGCCCAAATAGAGGAACACGACCCAAATCCAAAGGCAGTCCAAGCCTATAGAGATAAGGGCGGTTCCCTTGAAAATAAGCTGACCTCAACTCAAAGATAAAAATAAGATAAGATAACTAACTTATCTTATCTGAAAAGGTCACTCCACACCATTATAAATACACTGGAGCACCCAGGTATAACTCATACTCTGATTCTACAATAAACCTGCTTAATACCCATGCTAACTTAAGCATCAGAGTCTCTTGCAGGTACCCCCACCCTCCGGTGACCACGGATCAGAAGTGAAGCCAGTCCAACAAGTTGGACACAACAGCTCCGGCCGTCACCAGCCAGCCGGACATGTCATCTTCGACGAGTACAGAAGATCTCATCCGAGATCGGCCTACAGTTTCAGGTAACCCTCGAAACATTGGCGCCGTTGCCGGGGAACCTGGAAGTCATCCCATCATTATGGCGGACGACCATGATAACGACCATGATTCGGATCTAGAGGATAGAACGCCGCACAAAAATACGGACGCTACACCAAAAGATACTCCGGAATCCAACGGAGACAAAAACTCATCACATCTGGGAGTAATAGAAGCGCTTCAAGATCGTCTAAAGCAACTTGAAAAAGAAAGCCAGCATCAATGAGAAGTTGGCAAGGATCTACAAAGAGAGGCAAGGCGACGTCGGAAATTGGAAGATAAACTCCTGCAACTTGAAGCCGATCTCAAAGCAAAGGCTACCCGGACCACCCCTGAGGATAATTCACGCAAAGATCAAGATCCATTCACTAAGGACATCATGAAAACTAAAATCCCTAAGGACTTCAAACTCCCAGACATGACTCTGTATGATGGCACTACAGATCCCAATCATCACCTCAGCAACTTCAGAAGCAGAATGTACCTCACCGACGCCTCGGACGCTGTTCGCTGCAAAGCTTTTCCAACGACCCTCACGAAGACAGCAATTAGATGGTTCGAAAATTTACCTCCCAAGTCCATCTCAAGCTTTGACGACCTAGCTAAAAAATTCCTGGCCAGATTCTCCATCCAAAAAGATAAGGCCAAACACGCCCCCAGTCTACTAGGAATCAGTCAAGGAGATCGGGAAAGTCTTTGCAACTACATGGAGAGATTTAACAAAACGTGCCTAGACATACAAAGCTTGCCAACAGAGGCTGCCATCATGGACCTCATCAATGGCCTACGAGACGGACCTTTCAGCCAATCTATATCTAAGAAATATCCCACAACTCTGGATGAGGTGCAGGAGCGAGCAGAAAAATATATCAACATGGAAGAAAACTCTCGGTTGGGAGAAACCTCAAAATTCGGATTCTTCTACCGAGACAAAGATAAAGAATCCAAAAAGAAAGAAGATCGACAAGAGGAAAAAATTAAAAAATATCATAATTACACCCCTCTTAGGGTATCCCTGGTAGATGTCTACAAAGAAGTTTGTCATATGGAAAAGATACCCCCAGCTCGACCACTCAAAGGTAAAAGAGGAGGAGGAAATCGGAACGAATACTGTGAATATCACCGAATCCGAGGGCATTCCACCAACGAATGCTTCAACTTAAAAAACATCATAGAAAAATTAGTAAGAGAAGGAAAACTAGATCGGTTTCTGGCCACCCGAGATGATGATCAAAGAAAGAGAAGAAGGGATGAAGATGTCGGACGAATTGAGCGATCACCTCGTATGCCAGAAAGACATGTCCATATGATACACGGAGGATTTGCAGGAGGAGGAATCTCCAAATCATCCGACAAAAGACATCTCAAAGAAGAATACCATGTTGAAGGAAAGGAGGAAGCTCCCGACATCCCTGCAATCACATTCACCAAAGAAGATGCATCCGGTATCATCTCAGGACACGACGACCTCATGGTCATCACCATCATACTGGGAAATGCCAATCTCCACCGCACATTAATAGACCAAGGGAGCTCCGCCGACATCTTATTCAAAACTGCCTTCGACAAGCTCGGCTTAGAAGAAAAGGAGCTTAGAGCATACCCTAACAGCCTGTTCAGACTGGGAGATACCCCAGTACAACCGCTGGGATACGTGTCACTACATACAACCTTCGGAAAAGGGAACCAATCCAAAATGCTCAAGATAGACTACATCGTGGTCGACGTGAGTTCAGCCTACAATGCCCTAATAGGTCAGACAACACTAAATCAACTCGGCGCAATAGTCTCAACTCCACATCTATGCATGAAATTCCCAACTACAGAAGGGATAGCTACAATAAAAGCAGATCAAAAGATGGCACGCTGCTGTTATAACAAAAGTCTAAACCTCAGAGGCAGAGGAGAAGAGTTCCATACAATTGAGCTCGGTGGAGTTTAGAGACGTGAAGAACTATGTCCACAACCCGAAGGAGAAATAGAGAAAGTTCAGATCGGGGATACCTCGGACAAAACAACTAATATTGGCATGATTCTGAAGGGAGACACAAAAGAATTACTAGTACAGTTCTTACGAGATAATGTCGATCTCTTCGCATAGAAACCTGCAGACATGCCAGACATAGACTCCAAGCTAATGAGCCATAAGTTGGCGGTCTATCCAGGATCTCGGTCGGTATAGTAGAGACGAAGAAAACTTAGGCCAGAACGATCCCAAGCTGTGGAAGAACGGGTACAAGCACTACTAGAGGCAGGATTCATAAGAGAAGTCAAGTACCCACTATGGCTAGCTAACGTCGTCTTGGTGAAAAAATCAAATGGAAAATGGTGAATGTGCACCGACTACACCGATCTCAACAAAGCCTACCCAAAAGATCCTTATCCACTCCCAAGTATCGACACTCTGGTAGATGCTTCATCCGGATATAGATACCTCTCGTTTATGGATGCATATTCCGGATACAACCAAATCTCCATGTATCCACCAGATCAAGAGAATACCTCGTTTTTGAAGCTAAAAGCAAATTACTGCTACATTGTAATGCCTTTCGGTCTCAAGAATGCGGGAGCTACGTATCAAAGGCTAATGAATAAAGTCTTTTCAGATCATATTGGAAAAATCATTGAAGTCTACGTGGACGACATGTTAATAAAGACACAAAGTGAAGAGACATTATTATCCGACCTGGCCCAAGTGTTCGACACCATAAGGAAGCATGACATGCGCCTCAATCCCGCAAAATGCACTTTTGCAGTGGAAGCAGGCAAGTTCTTGGGTTTTATGCTCACACAAAGAGGAATTGAGGCAAATCCGGATAAATGCCAGGCCATACTCAATATGAAGAGCCTAACCTGTATCAAAGAAGTACAACAACTCAACGGGAGGTTGGCAGCCTTGTCCAGGTTCCAAGCGGGATTAGCAATAAGATCCCTTCCTTTCTATGCCGCTCTAAGGAAAGGAAAGAACTTCGAATGGACAATGGAATGCAAGCAAGCCTTCCAAGATTTCAAAAGTTTCCTGGGGCGACCACTTATCCTAACTCGACCACGAAAGGAAGAACCACTCGTATTGTACCTTGCGGTAGGAAGTCAGGCAGTAGCCTCAACACTAGTTCGAGAGGATGACAAAGGGCAACAACCTGTATACTTCATTAGTAAAGCGCTGCAGTGATCCGAGTTGAACTACCAAAAAATAGAAAAGTTTGCCTATGCTCTCATACTGACATCTCGACGACTACGCCCGTACTTCCAGGCTCACACCATTAAGGTCCGGACCGACCAGCCCATAAAAGGGATACTGCAGAATACAGATCTAGCAGACAGAATTTTACAATGGGCAGTTGAATTATCCAAGTTTGACCTCCAATATGAAGCTCGGACAGCCATCAAATCACAATACTTGGCTGACTTCATTGTAGAAATCACAGATACCCTGGAAACCCCCACAGAATGGAATCTCTACGTGGACGGGTCTTTAAATAAGACTAGAAGCGGTGCAGGTGTGATAATAGAAAGCAACCAAGGAACCCAAGTTGAGCTTTCCCTCAAATTTGGGTTCCTGGCCTCAAATAACCAGGTAGAATATGAAGCATTACTAGCTGGTTTGAAGCTGGCTAAGGAGGTTGGAGCTCAAAAACTCAACATCTTCAGCGACTCACAAGTAGTCACCTCACATATAACAGGGAGTTACCAAGCCAAAGATCCCACCATGAAAAAGTATTTGGATATAACCAAGGAACAACTCGGACAACTCGGGGAATATAAGACTTGCCACATACCCTACGAACAAAATACCCAAGTTGATACACTCTCAAAGCTAGCCAGCACCAAACCAGGGGGCAACAATAGAAGCCTCATCCAGGAAATGCTACAGAATCCGTCAATCTCGGAAGCAGAAAAAGTCCTAGCTATAACAAGTGAGGATCAAGGATGGATGACCCCCATAATTAATTACCTCAAAAAAGAAACACTCCCCACAAATAAGAAGGAAGCAAAGAGGTTAAAATGGGAGGCTCAGTACTATACCATCATAAACAACACCCTATACAAAAGAGGGATTTCAATACCATTGTTAAAATGTGTGCCGACCTCTAACACAAGGGAAGTTTTAGAGGAAGTACACAGCGGCATTTGTGGCAATCATCTCGGGGCACAAGCTCTCACAAAAAAGGTACTTCGGGCGGGATTTTACTGGCCAACTCTACAAAAGAAAGCTACAGAATTTGTAAAGACATGTCCCCCATGCCAGAAACATGCCAACTTTCACATCGCCCCACCAGAAGAGCTCATCAGCGTAACTTCGCCTTGGCCATTTGCAAAATGGGGACTCGATCTTCTCGGACCCTTTCCCCAGGGATCAGGACAAGTTAAATTCCTCATAGTCAAAGTAGACTATTTCACAAAGTGGATCGAGGCAGAGCCCCTAGCCAATGCGACTGCTCAAAGAAGCCGGAAATTCCTATATAGGAATATTGTCACGAGGTTCGGGGTTCCATACTCCATCACCACAGACAATGACACTCAATTCACAGATGCAGGCTTTTGGAAATTAGTAGCCAACTTGAACATAAAGCACCAGTTCACCTCCGTCGAACATCCTCAAGCCAATGGGCAAGCCGAAGCTGCCAACAAAGTCATATTGGCTGGGTTGAAACGGAGACTGCAAGATGCAAAGGGAGCTTGGGCTGAAGAACTTCCACAGGTCCTATGGGCATATCGAACTACGCCACATTCCACTACAAATGAATCACCGTTTCGATTAGCGTACGGAGTGGAGGCAATAATCCCAGTAGAGGTCGAGGAAGGGTCACCTAGAGTAGTCCACTACAATGAAGAAGCCAACCCTCAACTTCAAAGAGAAGAACTTGACCTACTTCCGGAAATTCAAGAAAGAGCTCGGATAAGGGACGAAGCGCTAAAGCGCCGAATGGCTTCAAGATATAATCAAAAGGTAGTGCCAAGAGGTTTCGCGGAGAATGATCTCATCATAATCCGAAATGATATTGGAACAACTCGACCCAGAGAAGGAAAGTTGGCAGCAAACTGGAAAGGACCCTACCGAGTCATAGAAGTACTTGGGAAGGGCTACTACAGACTGTCCGAACTCGATGGACGAGAGCTTCCCAGATCGTGGCACGCCTGCAACCTAAGAAGGTACTATAGCTAGAGAAGGTAAAAGATCTCATCATAGGATGCACTCTTTTTCCTGAAAAGGTTTTTTAATGAGGCACCAATTTGAGATCCAGATATTATCCGACTTAAAAGGATGAAAAACTCCAACATGTATATATTTGCACTCTCTTTTGAATAAAATATATTTTAGATATTCTACAAATTCTCAAGACGCATTAATCTGACGCATTCATCGTCCGATTATAAAGTAACAGATCAGCAGAAAGTGAAAAATAGATTCACTGCACGATCACGATAAAAGACCAATAAAGATGAAAACGTGATTCATCTAAAGGTTGACCAAAGAAAGATAGAAACCACCTTCTACAAATTGGCAAAGATGAACACAGAATAATGCAAGAAGTTATCAAAAGTGATCTGAGAAAAGAACCTGACGAGGTCTTATGGATTGCTAAATAATAACTTAAAGACTGGCCGACGTTGAGAAGTCAGACCAAGTCAATCCAAGTTATCAGCGAATCCCTGGAAAGAGCTCTGGCCAACCCTATAAAAGAGGAATTGCTATAACTTAGAAGAGATCGACATGACGAAGTCGGTCTCCTACGAAAAACAAGTTATAAAAGTAATCCCTGAAAAAGACCTGACAAAGGTCCAAGAAAGAGGATTACAAAATAACTTAGAAGAGATCGACATAAAGAAGTCGGTCTCCTACAACAAACAAGTTATAAAAGTAATCCCTGAAAGAGACCTGACAAAGGTCCAAAAAAGAGGATTACAAAAATAACTTAGAAAAGGACGACGCAAAGAAGTCGGTCTCCTACAACAGACAAGTTATAAAAGTAGTCCCTGAAAGAGACCTGACAAAGGTCCAAAAAAGAGGACTACAAAAATAATTGGAAAGAGGACCAACGTAAAGAAATCGGTTATAGATTGCCAGAAATAAATACAAGTAAGAGCCAGAAAACTGAAACACAAGTTGGATCCACACATCCGCAAAGGATCCAAGTTACAAGCAATAAGTACAAAGCAATCCAAAGAGGACGAGCAGCAAGGCTTCGGCATTCTCAAAACCCAGAAAGGTGCCAAAAACAAGTGCAAACAAGCATGATACAAAATGCAATATTATAAACAAGCTTCAAGATCAGGCCCAAAGCTTGAAAGCTACTTGTTTTTTCAAAACAAAAAGTTGCTAAATAAGCAACCAAAAGGAGTATCAACAGTCAGCAAAATATTCAAATTACAGAAATAAAGAGTTTAAAAAGCCCACAAGTTGGGCTATCTACACAAACATCCAAGAAAACTTAGTTAAGATCGGGAGCCTTCTCGGTAGCATCAGTCTGGGGTGAAGGAGGGCGAGTTTGGAGAGGCACTACATCCATCGTACCGTCGTCCCTATTCAGAATTTGACAATTAGGATCTAATTCTGGACGAGCAATCCCAGCAGGAGGAGCTATAGAGGTCGAAACTTTAGCAGCAGGCACAGAGGGAGGTTCGACATCATCATCATCTTGGTCGTCGGGAACAATCTTACCATCCCTCACTATATTGTCCAAGCTAAAAAGAGTAAGATCAACCTCAGGAGCGAGAACTTGAACCTGCTCCTTCAAATTATCATAAGCAGCGTTTACACTGCCGACAAGGTGACCTTGGAGCTTGGAATAGTCAACTCGGGCAGACTCCAACTCCTCCCTCAGACGTATCACCTCCTGATAAGACGTGACATAACTATCTTTATGCCTCAACGTAGTGTCCTCGGCCAATATCACAGAAGCCGCCAGAGCAAGAGAACTAGCCTTTTCGTTCTCCAGATCCTTCTCCAGTTTGGCTACTTTCACCTCAAGCTCCTCTTTTAAGCCCTTCATCCGGTCGAATTCCTATTTTGCCTCCTCCATGAAGGCTTTGGTGGCATGGAGAGGAAGATTTTGAGCAGTTCGGTACAAGGCAGCTCCCATATGTGCCATTTTTACACTACTCCGAGTTATAAAGTCCAAATGACGAAGAAGTGATACATCATCCATAGGAAGGACACCGTATGAACCGATCTGCTGATCTACAAACTCGACTGCGTCAAAATCAGGGGCATCAAGGTTGAAAGGCTCAATTGTTTTTTGTTTCTTGTTGGGAGGAGCACCAGAAGTTGCAGCGAAAGACTGCGGAGGCTCGGCCAGGCGAACCCTAGGAGTGGGAATTAGCCTCCTCGGGCCAGGAGAACTCGGCACAGGCGGCTTCACCGGAACTTGGGAAGATCCCTCTCTCGCCACCTTGGCCGAGATATTTTGAGCAGTTGCAGCCTTCTTTGCTTTCTTGTAGGCCTTCATAGAATCGTTATTTTTCGACATCTCTGAAAATACAGAATCGACCACAGCAATGGGTTAGAATCACAAAAAGAAGAAGTAAAACTAAAAAGCAAGTATATAAACAAGTCGGACATTACCTAAAACAGTTCGAACCAAAGACGGGTCACTCAAAAACTTTTTTGTATCAAGATGGGGTGGTTTCCCCCATAAATCTTCAAGAACAACTACAAAAGCTCGTTCAACCTCGTCAAGCATCTCCCAGGTATAGCGAGACATTCTCACATTCTTTTGCCATTATAGAGGAAAGGCAGGCTCATCATTTTCATCAAGAAAAAAGGGGCGGGCCCCCTTAACAGCACGGACTCAGAAGAAATAATTCTTAAAATCTTTAAAAGACTCATCATACATGGCAAAAACTTTATGCCCTTGGGCCGACCTGAAAGAAACCCAGGAAGCTTTCTTTTTGGAAGACCCTCCGGGCTTGGCAGAAACAAAAAGATAGAGGAAAAGAGTCTGAGAAGGTGTTATGCCTAACTCTTGGCAAAGCAGCTGAAAAATCTTGATAAAACCCCAGGAATTCGGATGAAGCTGGGATGGGGCAATATTACAAGACCACAACAAATCGGTTTCGAAAGCAGTAAAAGGAAAGGTAATGTCCAACTGACTGAAGAAATATTCATAGGCATAGAAAAAGGGACGCTCTCCCTCGACCGAAGTAGGAAAACAAACCCTCTCATCAGAATCAGGCGCTACAAGCTCATAATCCCTCTCCCGGGCGCTGCTACCACAAATCCTATGACGTTTCCTCAGGTCTACACAAAAATCAGCGTCCACCACAGAGACACACATCAAGACAAGGGAGTCCAGCCAATCAGACATCCCTTCGGGAACTTTAGAAGACATCTCTACAATGTTATTACGAGAAGACATGAGGCCAACTAATCCAACAATAAGAAAAGAAGATGGGATTACGAAAAAACATCTCGGACGAGGGGCAAAATAACTCGACTAGAAGAACAAAAAGGAAAACCCCAAGACTCAAACCAAAGTCCTGGGGCATCCTTTGGAGGCAGTAACAAAGCAAGGTTTCAGGAAAATCCACAACTTACGTCCCGGCATCTCTCAAACAAGAAAAGAAGATTTCAAACAGCAAATATTTTCATAGGAGAAAGATAAAACATAAAAAGTCATCAAAGCCACTATCTTTTTACAGTCTATCAGCAAAAAGCGTCGCCAACATCAAACATGCCAAGCGGAAATCATCAAAGGCGCAACCTTTTTCAGAATCAAACAAAACCATCATCAAAACAGAAAACGGTGATAACATGCAAAAGCCCTAAAAGCATCAAACAACAGGAAAGGCGAAAAGGATCATGCAAAAGACGAAGAAACTCCCAGAACACACATTACAACAGCAATCAGGCGCGGCAGAAGCAGAAAGATCCAAACTTTCTCCAAAAGCAAAACTTTCTCAATATCATACAAGAAAATGACGTGGAAAAGGGAAAGGAAGAAACACCAACCTGAACAAAGAAAGAAGCTTCGAAGGAGATTGAAGAAGAAAAAATGGAATCACCCAGAATCGCCAAAATGATGCTGCAACGCGAGAAAAGCAAAATACAGGCGAAAACAAAAGTGAGAAAGTAAAGGGAGAAGTTACAAAGAAAGACAAAGAAGAGAAACCATTTTTTAATTGCAAAAATTTAAAATAAAGCCAAGGGAAACGGGGTAATTCATACCAATTAATGAAGGTATTAAACCCTCGCACGTTCCCAAGAACAAAGAGCTAATATAAAAGCGCGCGCTCTTAGAGGAAGGCGTTCCACATTCAAAAGAGGTTCTACAAAGAAAGGAATCGACAAAATGCTTGAGTTCGGCTTCACTAGAGAAAGATCGAAGTCAAGGACTCGACCTCAAGCAGAAGACCGAGCTCAAGCAGGGGCACTGTTCACACCCTGGGTCGAGCTATCAGACCCGGGATGTTCAGTAACAAAGCGACCGACCTCTTCAGGTCAGGCTATCCGACCTCTTTTCAAAAGAGGTCGGCCAAATCGACAGGAAAGCCCAGTAAAGGTCCTAAATAGAGGAACACGACCCAAATCCAAATGCAGTCCAAGCCTATAGAGATAAGGGCGGTTCCCTTGAAGATAAGCTGACCTCAACTCAAAGATAAAGATAAGATAAGATAACTAACTTATCTTATCTAAAAAGGTCACTCCACACCATTATAAATACACTGGAGCACCGAGGTATAACTCATACTCTGATTCTACAATAAACCTGCTTAATACCCGTGCTAACTTAAGCATCGGAGTCTCTTGCAGGTATCCCCCACCCTCCGGTGACCACGGATCAGAAGTGAAGCCAGTCTAACAAGTCGGACACAACAGCTTCGGCCGTCACCAGCCAGCCGGACACGTCATCTCCGACCAGTACAGAAGATATCATCCGATATCGGCCTACAGTTTCAGGTAACCCTCGGAACAAAAGCGTTATGTGATCTGGGAGTAAGCATAAATCTAATGCCCTATCTGTGATGAAGAACTTGAAAATCCAAGAGGCACAACCCACAAGGATAGCATTACAAATGGCAGACAAATCTCTAAAGCCTGTATATAGATTAGTGGAGAATATCTTGGTCAAAGTGAGTAAGTTCTTCCTCCCAGCAGATTTTGTGATTCTTGACACAGGGGAGGATGAGAATGCCTCTATAATTCTAGGAAGGCCATTCCTAGCCACAGGAAGAGCTCTAATTGATGTGGAAGAAGGCGAATTAGTGCTTAGAGTTCATAATGAGCAACTGGTCTTTCATGTCTTCAAAGATATACATTCAGAAGGTGAAGAAGAGAGGTGCATGCAAACTGAGCTTATTGATCCAAACTTTCAAGAACCCCTTGATGACGGACAGCAGAATATGCAGCTCAAACCTCCTTTGGTGACAATCAATAAAATTCCTCCTGTCATCATACCTAAGTTTGGTGTCAAGAATGCATCATCCACCAAGGAGGAGGTTCCCAAAAAGAAGAAAATACCCAGGGGATAGAGAAACAAAAAGATCCCCACTGAAGGTTTCTCCCCAGGAATGAAGGTGGTGTTGACTAGCAATCCAGTGTGGACTTATACAGTAAATAGAATCCTCTCTTTGGAGCATATTGAGCTACCTTATGGAGACATAGGAAGGAAGTTTAAGGTGAGGGGTGAAGAACTGAGCCCCTATGATCTTCCTCCTTAGAGGAGCTGACCGTCAAGCTAGTGACGTTAAAGAAGCGCTTGTCAGGAGGCAACCCGATGTTTTCATATCCTTTAGTTTGATTTTTGTTGGTTTAATTTTGTTATTTATTTGGTTTTTATTGAGTTTTTTTTTGTTTTTCCTTGTTTTACGTATGTTTGGATCATGCAGAATTATTGAAAAAGAAACAGGTTCCTAATATAGAGTTACGGACGCGCAGCAGAGAATTTGTCGCTCCAGGGTCTGTGCCTAACTTGAGAATTCTCAAGTTAAGTGCCACATACTATGCGCAGCATTCAATTTTTATCTGGAGGGTCTGCGCCTAACTTGAGAATTTTTAAGTTAGGCGCCATATGTTTCATATGAAGGAGCAAAATTCTCTGGATGGTCTGCACCTAACTTGAGATTTTTCAAGTTAAGCGCAAGGTATGAAGACTCAAGGCAAGTTAGGCGCAAGGGAAATCAAGTTAGGCGCAATGGATGCTAGTCCGCTCGGGAGGCTTCAAGTAAGGTGTAGCAAGAAAGGGCGTGACACCAAGTTAGGTGCAAGGCCTTGATTATTGATTCAAGTTAGGCGCCCCTTTGGTTAAAGCATTCAAGTAAGGCGCTGAGTGTAGCTTCCTGCCTCAAGTTAGGCGCAGCCTAACTCCCAAAGTCCCCACCCCACCTTATTGCCCACCAAATCTAAACCAAATCTGGTCCCTACTCCTATCAAAAACCATTCCAATCACCCCAGATCCTCTCCTGATATATATATTATAACGTATATAATCTGCCCCCTTCCCCTTATATATACAGATATACTTCCCCCCTTTATATATATATATAAAACAACACAAAACAAAACAAAAAAACAAAAACATAAGTTTTAATTTTTATCTATCTTGCCCTTTTATCATTGTATTCTTCTTTTGCAACAATATTTTCTTTTACTCCTTCGTACGTCTTTTTATGTCCCTCCCTATTTTCAATTTTTCTTTGCTTGAGGATAAGCAAACTTTTAAGTTTGGTGTTGTCGCTTCGCTTGTGGATTTTCTGTTTGTTTTAATGGCACCAAAGGGAGATGAATCATCTTCACGAAGGAGCACGGCCTGAAGAATAAGACGGCCACTAGAATAACTGAGGTGGTTGAGTTCCTTTCATTCTATATTTTCTTCCGTTCTTATTATGTTATATTCATGTTTTCTGCTGTTTTACTTGAATGTCTGCATGATCCTTTGTTATTTCAATTCCTAGTTTCTAGTTTATTTTGCTATTTTTATTCTGTTATTTGTTTTTAATTCTGAAAAGTGTCTCATGTATTACTTACTGAGTTGGAATCCAAAAGAAAAAGAAGAAAAAGATGTATTGCATGAGAAATAGAGTTTATAACAAAGAATAGTCTGATTTACTTAAATGTGGTGGTGTTCTCCGTGATTCTAAATGTATGACATGAACCGTGCATGTTTGAATTTGAATCAAGGAATGTTAATGTATAAGGAAAAAGAATTTAGAGAACTATTATGAATTTTCTGAATTTAGTGAAAGTTGATCCTTGAAGCAAACGAAACAGCAAAGAAAAGGATATAAAAGCAAGGTCCAAGGCTCTGAGCATCAATGACTAGGGAGGTCAGACATGATTAAAAGCTCAAAGAGTTGTTTTCCTAGTCATATACTTGTGGTGTTCTTGTGTCAAGTAATCCTTGAGATAAAACATTTAGAGTCGAGATCAATTGTAATTAGCAGAGTATGCCAAAGGCTTTGAGCACCACTGTCTGGGAGTAGCTGAAAAAAAATTAGAACTTCAAAAGGGTTTCCCAGTTAAGTGCTTGTGATGTTCTTGTGTCAATTAACCCTTGATACAGAACATTTAAAGTCACAGCTAGGCTCAAGGTGCAAAGCACCAGTTAGTTGAGAATTTAAGGATATATGATGTGTTCAAGGATTAAATTGAAGTATAAAGATCAGAGAATTCATAATATGATCCAGATTCTAATTCCGAATGACATTGACATTCCTCTGATTCAAAGGAAAGTGAGATGCCAAAACTGTTCAGAATTGCAATAGATAAATCCCACTTTAAGAAGAGACAACATGACTGAACTCTCACTTCTCATGCAAATTAACATCTTAATCATGTATTGGTTTTGGTTGCTTGAGGACAAGCAACAATTCAAGTTTGGTGTTGTGATGCGTGAGCATCTTTACTATCTTTTCCTAGTGAATTTGCATTCAATTTGTCGAGTTTAATCAAGAATTAATTATCTTTTAGCCACTATAGATGCTACTTTGAATTGTGTGCAATTCTATTTATTTTAGGTAACATTTGGCTAGATTTGATGGAGTTTTCGTAGAGAAAGAGAAGAAGGCGAATGCTGCTATCAACCCTGACCTCTCTGTACTCAAACCTGAATAACTCGAGCTACAAAGGTATGATGGATATGACTTTAGTGGCGTTGGAAAGCTAACTTCTAGAGCTTTCCAACGATATATAATAGTCCATACTTCTCTTCCACCAGTTTTGCCAAGGCTGCGCCTAACTTGAGATTTCACAAGTTAGGCACAAGACACAACGAAAGCACGCCACATTGATTTTGCTTCACTCAAGTAAGGCACAACAATTCTCCAAGTAAGGTGCAGCCACCAAGCCCAGCATGCCATTCCTCACTGCATCCCTTAAGTAAGGCGCAGCTCCATTGGTGCACGAAATTGTGATTACACTTTTCACAACTCCGCACAACTAACCAGCAAGTGCACTAGGTCGTCCAAGTAATACCTTATGTGAGTAAGGTTCGATCCCACGGAGATTGTTGGCTTGAAGCAAGCTATGGTTATTTTGTAAATCTTAGTCAGGAGATTAATGATAAGAGTGGTTATTGATGAGCGGATAATTTATACGCTTTTTGGCATTGTTTTTAGTAGAATCTAGTTACTTTTAGGGATGTTTTTATTAGTTTTTATGTTAAATTCACATTTCTGGACTTTACTATGAGTTTGTGTGTTTTTCTGTGATTTTAGGTATTTTCTGGCTGAAATTGAGGGACTTGAGCAAAAATCAAATTCAGAGGTTGAAGAAGGACTGCTGATGCTGTTGGATTCTGACCTCTCTGCACTCAAAGTGAATTTTCTGAAGCTACAGAACTCAAAATGGCGCGCTTCTAATTGCGTTGGAAAGTAGACATCCAGGGCTTTCCAGCAATATATAATAGTCTATACTTTGGCCGAGTTAAGATGATGCAGAAGGGTGTTTAACGCCAGTTCTACGCCAGAAACACATCACAAACCAGAGTTGAACGCCAGAAACACGTTACAACCTGGCGTTCAACTCCAGAAAGAGCCTCTGCATGTGTAACATTCAAGCTCAGCCCAAGCACACACCAAGTGGGCCCCGGAAGTGGATTTATACATCAATTACTTATCTCTGTAAACCCTAGTAACTAGTTTAGTATAAATAGGACTTTTTACTATTGTATTAGACATCTTATGATTTTTAGTTCATCTTTGGATCATATTGATCACGTTTTGGGGGCTGGCCTCTCGGCCATGCCTGAACCTTTCACTTATGTATTTTCAAACGGTAGAGTTTCTGCACTCCATAGATTAAGGTGTGGAGCTCTGCTGTTCCTCATGAATTAATGCAAAGTACTACTGTTTTTCTATTCAATTCAACTTATTCCGCTTCTAAGATATTCATTTGTACTTCAACATGAATGTGATGAACGTGACAATCATCATCATTCCCCCACGAACGCGTGCCTGACAACCACTTCCGTTCCACCTTAGATCGGATGATTATCTCTTGGATCTCTTAATCAGAATCTTCGTGGTATAAGCTAGATTGATGGCGGCATTCATGAGAATCCGGAAAGTCTAAACCTTGTCTGTGATATTCCGAGTAGGATTCTGGGATTGAATGACTGTGACGAACTTCAAATTCGCGAGTGCTGGGCATAGTGACAGACGCAAAAGGAGGGTGAATCCTATTCCAGTATGATCGAGAACCTCAGATGATTAGCCGTGCCATGACAAAGCATTTGGACCATTTTCACAAGAGGATAGGATGCAGCCATTGACCACGGTGATGCCTCCAGATGATTAGCCATGCAGTGACAGCGCATCAGACCATTTTCACAGAGAGAATGAAAAGTAGCCATTGACAATGGTGATGTCCTTACATAAAGCCAGCCATGGAAAGGAGTAGGATGGACTGGATGAAGACAGCAGGAAAGCAGAGGTTCAGAGGAACAAAAGCATCTCTATATGTTTATCTGAAATTCTCACCAATGATATACATAAGTATTTCTATCTTTATTCTCTGTTTATTTATTATTATTTTCGAAAACTCCATAACCATTTGATATCCGCTTGACTGAGATCTACAAGATGACCATAGCTTGCTTCATACCAACAATCTCCGTGGGATCGACCCTTACTCACGTAAGGTTTATTACTTGGACGACCCAATGCACTTGCTAGTTAGTTGTATCGAAGTTGTGAATGAAAAACGATTTATTAAGACGTGCGTACAGAGTTTTTGGCACCGTTGCTTGAGATCACAATTTCGTGCACCAAGTTTTTGGCGCCGTTGCCGGGGATTGTTCGAGTTTGGACAAATGACGGTTCATCGTGTTGCTCAGATTAGGTAATTTTCTTTTTGTTTTATTTTCAAAAAAAAAAATTTTTCAAAAAAAAATTTTTTTTCAAAAATCTTTCAAAAATTTCTGATCTGTTTTCGAAAATTATTCTAAAATTTTTTAAGAATGAATTCTAGTGTTTCATGAAGCATGTTGAAGCCTGACTGGCTGTAAAGCCATGTCTAAATTCATTTGGATTGGGGCTTACCCAACATTATCAAGAGCAATCTAGTTGTTGCTAATCCACCTGCTGCTGTTCCAGATCCAAAAGATTTACATGCTAAAGCTTGACTGACTATTAAGCCATGTCTAACCCTCAGAATGGAGCTTTAGAATAAGAGTGCAAGATTCTTGGAATTCATATTAAAAATTTTGGAATCCTTATTTTTGTTTTTCACACTAATTTTCAAAAATTATAAAATAAAAATATAAAAAAATCACAAAATCATAAAAAAAATCAAAATTTTTTTGTGTTTCTTGTTTGAGTCTTGAGTCAATTTCAAGTTTGGTGTCAATTGCATTTTTTCTAAAAATTCTCTGCATTTTTCGAAAATTCATGCATTCATAGTGTTCTTCATGATCTTCAAGTTGTTCTTGATAAAACTTCTTGATTGATCTTCATATTATATTGTTTTGTGTTGTATGGTGTTTTTCATATGCATTCTTGAATTCTTAGTGTCTAAGCATTAAAGATTTCTAAGTTTGGTGTCTTGCATGTTTTCTTTGCATAAAAAAATTTTTCAAAAATAAGTTCTTGGTGTTCATCTTGATCTCCAAAGTGTTCTTGGTGTTCATCTTGACATTCATAGCATTCTTGCATGCATTCATTGTTTTGATCCAAAATTTTCATGCATTGAGTCTTTTTCATGTTTTTCTCTCTCATCATTAAAAATTCAAAAATCAAAAAAATATCTTTCCCTTTTTTCACTCATAAATTTCGAAAATTTGAGTTGACTTTTTCAAAACTTTTTAAAACTTAGTTGTTTCTTATGAGTCAAATCAAATTTTCAATTTAAAAAAATCTTATCTTTTTCAAAATCTTTTTCAAAAATCAAATCTTTTTCATTTTTCTTAGTTATTTTCGAAAATTTTAAAAATATTTTTCAAAAATCTTTTTCTTATCTTTATCACATAATTTTCGAAAATAACATCATCAATTAATGTTTTGATTAAAAATTTTCAAGCTTGTTACTTGCTTGTTAAGAAAGATTCAAACTTTAAGTTCTAGAATCATATCTTGTGATTTCTTGTGAATCAAGTCATTAATTGTGATTTTAAAAATCAAATCTTTTTCAAAACTAATTTTAATCATATCTTTTCAAAAATATCTTTTTATCTTACCTTTTTCAAAATCATATATTTTTCAAAAATTTGATTTTAAAATATCTTTTCTAACTTCTTATCTTCTTATCTTTTCAAAATTGATTTTCAAATTTGTTTCAACTAACTAACTAAATTTTTCGAAAATATCTTCCCTTTTTTTCAAAAATTCTTTTTAATTAACTAATTGTTTCAAATTTTAATTTTAATTTTCAAAAATCACTAACCATTTTTCAAAAATAATTTTCGAAATTCCTCTTTCTCTCTCATCTCCTTCTATTTATTTATTCATCTACTAACACTTCTCTCCCATCCAAAAATTCAAAGACTACCTCCCTCTCTGTGTTCGAGTTTTTTTTTCTTCCCTTCTTTACATTACATTCTTTTCTTCTTCTACTCACACAGGGGAACCTCTATACCTGGGTAAAAAGGATCCCTATTATTATTATTTTTCTGTTCCCTCTTTTTCATATGAGCAGGAGCAAGGACAAGAATATTTTTGTTGAAGCAGATCCAGAACCTGAAAGGACTCTGAAGAGGAAACTAAGAGAAGCTAAATTACAACAATCCAGCAAGCACCTCTCAGAAATTTTCGAACAAAAAGAGGAGATGGCAGCCGAAAATAATAATAATGCAAGGAGGATGCTTGGTGACTTTACTGCACCTGATTCCAATTTACATGGAAGAAGCATCTCCATCCCTACCATTGGAGCAAACAATTTTGAGCTGAAACCTCAATTAGTTTCTCTGATGCAGCAGAACTGCAAGTTTCATGGACTTCCATATGAAGATCCTTTTCAGTTCTTAACTGAATTTTTGCAGATCTGTGATACTGTTAAGACTAATGGAGTAGATCCTGAAGTCTACAGGCTCATGCTTTTCCCGTTTGCTGTAAGAGACAGAGCTAGAATATGGTTGGACTCTCAACCTAAGGATAGCCTGAACTCTTGGGATAAGCTGGTCAAGGCTTTCTTAGCCAAGTTCTTTCCTCCTCAAAAGCTGAGTAAGCTTAGAGTGGATGTTCAAACCTTCAGACAGAAAGAAGGTGAATCCCTCTATGAAGCTTGGGAGAGATACAAGGAACTGACCAAAAAGTGTCCTTCTGACATGCTTTCAGAATGGACCATCCTGGATATATTCTATGATGGTCTGTCTGAATTAGCTAAGATGTCATTGGATACTTCTGTAGGTGGATCCATTCACCTAAAGAAAACTCCTGCAAAAGCTCAAGAACTCATTGACATGGTTGCTAACAACCAGTTCATGTACACTTCTGAGAGAAATCCTGTGAGTAATGGGACGCCTCAGAAGAAGGGAATTCTTGAAATTGATACTCTGAATGCCATATTGGC
Source organism: Arachis ipaensis (assembly GCF_000816755.2). NCBI lineage: Eukaryota > Viridiplantae > Streptophyta > Magnoliopsida > Fabales > Fabaceae > Arachis > Arachis ipaensis. Next base: position 50,505,472 of record NC_029793.2, on the reverse strand, counting down.
TCAGAATAAAATATTGACTCAGCAAGTCAATATGATTTCTCAGAGTCTGAATGGAATGCAAGCTGCATCCAACAGTACTCAAGAGGCATCTGCTGAAGAAGAAGCTTATGATCCTGAAAACCCTGCAATAGCAGAGGTGAATTACATGGGTGAGCCATATGGAAACACCTATAATCCCTCATGGAGAAATCACCCAAATCTCTCATGGAATGATCAACAAAAGTCTCAACAAGGCTTTAATAATGGTAGAAGAAACAGGTTTAGCAAACCTTTTCCATCATCCACTCAGCAACAGATAGAGAACTCTGAACAAAATACCTCTAAATTAGCAAACTTAGTCTCTGATCTATCTAAGGCCACTGTGAGTTTCATGAATGAAACAAGGTCCTCCATTAGAAATTTGGAAGCACAAGTGGGCCAGCTGAGTAAAAGGATCACTGAAATCCCTCCTAGTACTCTTCCAAGCAATACAGAAGAAAATCCAAAAGGAGAGTGTAAGGCCATTGATATAACCATCATGGCCGAATCCAAAGAGGAAGGGGAGGACATGAATCCCAAGGAGGAAGACCTCCTGGGACGTCCAGTGATCAATAAGGAGTTCCCCTCTGAGGAACCAAAGGAATCTGAGACTCATCTAGAGACCATAGAGATTCCATTGAACCTCCTTATGCCATTCATGAGTTCTGATGAGTATTCTTCTTCTGAAGAGAATGAGGATGTTACTGAAGAGCAAGTTGCCAAGTTCCTTGGTGCAATCATAAAGCTGAATGCCAATTTATTTGGTGGTGAGACTTGGGGAGATGAACCTCCCCTGTTCACCAATGAACTGAATGCATTGGATCAACTGAGAATGCCTCAGAAGAAACAGGATCCTGGAAAGTTCCTGATACCTTGTACCATAGGCACCATGACCTTTGAGAAGGCTCTATGTGACCTGGGGTCAGGAATAAACCTCATGCCACTCTCTGTAATGGAGAAACTAAGAACCCTTGAGGTACAGGAAGCCAATTTCTCATTAGAAATGGCAGACAAATCCATGAAAATAGCTTAAGGAGCATCTGGCTGGCGTTCAACGCCAGAACAGAGCATGGATCTGGCGTTGAACGCCAGAAACAAGCAGCATCCTAGCGTCCAGACGCCAGAAATGCGCAGTGAAGAAGAGCTGGCGCTGAACGCCAGAAACAACATCTGGCTGGCGTTCAACGCCAGAAATATGCTGCATCTGGGCGTTGAACGCCCAGAACAAGCATCAATTTGGCGTTTAAACGCCAGAATTGCATGCAAAGGCATTTTACAAGCCTAATGGGTACAGGAATGCAAATCCTTGACACCTCAGGATCTGTGGACCCCACAGGATCAACTCAGCATCTGTGGACCCCACAGGATCCCCACCTACCTCCACTCACTCTCTTCCCTCTTCTCAATGTTCATCCTCTCTTCCCAATAAACACTCTTCCCCAAAACTCTTCACCAATCACCTCAATCTCTCTTCCCTATCACCACTTCACCACTCACATCATCCACTCTTCCCCATAAACCTACCTCATAAACTCCACCTAACTTCAAAATTCAAAATCAATTTCCCACCCAAAACCCATCATTATGGCCGAACCTTACCCCCCCTCCCTTCCCTATATATAGCCCTCCATTCTTCCTCATTTTCACACCATACAACCCTCTATTCTCTTCTTGGCCGAATACACCTCTCCCTCCTCTCCTCCATATTTTCTTCTTCTTCTTCATCTATTCTTTCTTCTCTTGCTCGAGGGCGAGCAAAATTCTAAGTTCGGTGTGGTAAAAGCATAAGCTTTTTGTTTTTCCATTACCATTGATGGCACCCAAGACCGGAGAATCCTCTAGAAAAGGGAAAGGGAAGACAAAAGCTTCCACCTCCGAGTCATGGGAGATGGAAAGATTCATCTCCAAAGCTCATCAAGACTACTTCTATGATGTTGTGGCCAAGAAGAAGGTGATCTCTGAGGTCCCTTTCAAACTCAAGAGAAATGAGTATCCGAAGATCTGACATGAGATCCATAGAAGAGGTTGGGAAGTTCTAACAAACCCCATCCAACAAGTCGGAACTCTAATGGTTCAAGAGTTCTATGCTAATGCATGGATCACAAGGAATCATGATCAAAGTAAGAACCCAAACTCAAAGAATTATCTCACCATGGTTCGGGATAATTACTTAGATTTTAGTCCGGAAAATGTAAGGTTGGCGTTCAACTTGCCAATGATGGAAGAGAACGCACGC
>NC_029793.2:50478799-50503112 GCF_000816755.2 Arachis ipaensis | reverse complement strand
CAAGGAGATGCACGCCCCTACACTAGAAGGGTCAACTTTGATCAAAGGTTGGACCAAGTCCTCATGGACATATGTGTGGAAGGAGCTCAATGGAAGATTGACTCCAAAGGCAAACCGGTTCAACTGAGAAGACTGGACCTTAAGCCTGTAGCTAGAGGATGGTTGGAGTTCATCCAATGCTCCATCATCCCCACTAGCAACCGATCTGAAGTTACTGTGGATCGGGCCATCATTATCCATAGCATCATGATTGGAGAGGAAGTAGAAGTTCATGAAGTCATCTCCCTTGAACTCTACAAAATAGCCGAAAAGCCCTCCCCCTTGGCAAGGCTAGCTTTCTCTCATTTTATTTGCCATCTATGTTACTCAGCTGGAGCTTTCATAGAAGGAGACATTCCCATTGAGGAAGAGAAGCCCATCACTAAGAAAAGGATGGAGCAAACAAGAGAGCCCACTCATGGAGCTCAAGAAACGCATGAGGAAGCTCACCATCAAGAAATCCCTGAGATACCTCAAGGGATGCACTTTCCTCCACAGAATTTTTGGGAGCAAATCAACACCTCTCTAGGAGAATTAAGTTCCAACATGGGACAATTAAGGGTGGAACATCAAGAGCACTCCATCATCCTTCATGAAATTAGAGAAGATCAAAAAGCAATGAGGGAGGAGCAACAAAGACAAGGAAGAGACATAGAAGAGCTCAAGGACATCATTGGTTCCTCAAGGAGAAAATGCCACCATCACTAAGGTGGATTCATTCCTTGTTCTTACATTCTCTGTTTTTCATTTTCTTTATGTTAAGTGCTTATCCATGTTTGTGTCTTATTACCTGATCATTAGTATTTAGTAACTTTGTCTTAAAGTTATGAATGTCCTATGAATCCATCACCTCTCTTAAATGAAAAATGTTTTAATTCAAAAGAACAAGAAGTATATAAGTTTCGAATTTATCCTTGAACTTAGTTTAATTATATTGATGTGGTGACAATGCTTCTTGTTTTCTGAATGAATGCTTGAACAGTGCATATGTCTTTTGAAGTTGTTGTTTAAGAATGTTAAATATGTTGGCTCTTGAAAGAATGATGACAAGGAGACATGTTATTTGATAATCTGAAAAATCATAAAAATGATTCTTGAAGCAAGAAAAAGCATTGAATACAAAAGCTTGCAGAAAAAAATAGAAAAAAAATGGCGAAAAAAATAGAAAGAAAAAGAAAAAACAAGCAGAAAAAGCCAAAGCTCTTAAAACCAAAAGGCAAGAGCAAAAAGCCAATAGCCCTTAAAACCAAAAGGCAAGGGTAAATAAAAAGGATCCTAAGGCTTTGAGAATCAGTGGATAGGAGGGCGTAAAGGAATAAAATCCTGGCCTAAGTGGCTAAACCAAGCTATCCCTAACCATGTGCTTGTGGCGTGAAGGTGTCAAGTGAAAACTTGAGACTGAGCGGTTAAAGTCAAGGTCCAAAACAAAAGAAGAGTGTGCTTAAGAACCCTGGACACCTCTAATTGGGGACTTTAGCAAAGCTGAGTCACAATCTGAAAAGGTTCACCCAGTTATGTGTCTGTGGCATTTATGTATCCGGTGGTAATACTGGAAAACAAAGTGCTTAGGGCCACGACCAAGACTCATAAAGTAGTTGTGTTCAAGAATCAACATACTGTACTAGGAGAATCAATAACACTATCTGAACTCTGAGTTCCTATAGATGCCAATCATTCTGAACCTCAATGGATAAAGTGAGATGCCAAAACTATTCAAGAGGCAAAAAGCTACAAGTCCCGCTCATCTGATTGGAGCTATGTTTCATTGATAGTTTGGAATTTATAGTATATTCTCGTCTTTTTATCCTATTTGATTTTCAGTTGCTTGGGGACAAGCAACAATTTAAGTTTGGTGTTGTGATGAGTGGATAATTTATACGCTTTTTGGCATTGTTTTTAGTATGTTTTTAGTAGAATCTAGTTACTTTTAGGGATGTTTTTATTAGTTTTTATGTTAAATTCACATTTCTGGACTTTACTATGAGTTTGTGTGTTTTTCTGTGATTTCAGGTATTTTCTGGCTGAAATTGAGGGACTTGAGCAAAAATCAGATTCAGAGGTTGAAGAAGGACTGCTGATGCTGTTGGATTCTGACCTCCCTGCACTCAAAGTGGATTTTCTGGAGCTACAGAACTCAAAATGGCGCTTTTCCAATTGCGTCGGAAAGTAGACATTCAGGGCTTTCCATCAATATATAATAGTCGTAAACCTTGTCTGTGATATTCCGAGTAGGATTCTGGGATTGAATGACTGTGACGAACTTCAAACTCGCGAGTGCTGGGCGTAGTGACAGACGCAAAAGGAGGGTGAATCCTATTCCAGTATGATCAAGAACCTCAGATGATTAGTCGTGCCGTGATAGAGCATTTGGACCATTTTCACAAGAGGATAGGATGTAGCCATTGACCACGGTGATGCCTCCAGATGATTAGCCATGCAGTGACAGCGCATCGGACCATTTTCACAGAGAGGATGAAAAGTAGCCATTGACAATGGTGATGTCCTACATAAAGCCAGCCATGGAAAGGAGTAGGATTGATTGGATGAAGACAGCAGGAAAGCAGAGGTTCAGAGGAACGAAAGCATCTCTATATGTTTATCTGAAATTCTCACCAATGATATACATAAGTATTTCTATCTTTATTCTCTGTTTATTTATTATTATTTTCAAAAACTCCATAACCATTTGATATCCGCCTGACTGAGATCTACAAGATGACCATAGCTTGATTCATACCAACAATCTCCGTAGGATCGACCCTTACTCATGTAAGGTTTATTACTTGGATGACCCAGTGCACTTGCTGGTTAGTTGTATCGAAGTTGTGAATGAAAAACGATTTATTAAGACGTGCGTACAGAGTTTTTGGTGCCGTTGCCTGAGATCACAATTTCGTGCACCAGTTATATTTATGAAAAATAAATAACATAAAATAAATAGTACTTGTGATTCAGTAATGCGAAACAGGCTGAGGTTCCGGAGATGCTCTGTCATCTGAATCTCTGCTTTTCTACTGTCTTCTTCTCCAAACACGCATGGCTTCCTTTAATGGCAAGCTGTATGATCCTCTCAGATGAAAACAAATCCATATGTGCTGTCACCGCACAGCTAATCATCTGTCGCTAGCGTCGGAATAGGACCATTGTCCTTTTACAGACTGTCATTGCACCCAACATTCGCAAATTTGAAGTTCATTACAGTCATTCCTTCCCAGATCCTACTCGGAATACCACAGACAAGGTTTAGACTTTCTGGATCCCAGGAATGCTGTCAATTGGTTCTAGCCTATACCACGAAGGTTTTAACCTCTGGAGTCGGTCTGTGGATTAGAAACCCAATAGATACATACTCAAGCTGTCGCCCAATGACTACGTTGAGCTCAGATAGAATGGAGTGGCTGTTAGGCACGCGTTCATAGGGTTGAGGATAATGATGAGTGTCACGGATCATCGTATTCTCCATATTGAAGTACGAGTGAGTATCTTAGAATAGAATCAAGCATGATTGAATAGAAAACAGTAGTAATTACATTAATCCATTGAAACACAGCAGAGCTCCTCACCCCACCTATGGGGTTTAGAGACTCATGCCGTCATAGGTATAATATAAAATGTAAAAATTTCATAAGTTACAAAATGAATCTCTAAAAGTAGTTTTTATACTAGACTAGTTACTTAGGTTTATAGAAAATGGGTAACTAAGTGCATATAGTGCATTATTCCACTTCCAGGACCCACTTGGTGCGTGCCTGGGCTGAGCTTTTAAGCTTTCACATTTATATGCCCAAAGTTGGCATTAAACACCACCCTGGGTGCCAGAATGGGCGTTTAACACCGAAAAAGGTGCCAGTTCTGGCGTTTTACACCAGAAAGTTTTAGGCTGACTTTGGATGCTAGTTTGGGCCATCAAATCTCGGGCAAAGTATGGACTATTATATATTGCTGGAAAGCCCAGGATATCTACCTTCCAACGCAATTGAGAGCGTGCCAATTGGACTTTTATAGCTCGAGAAAATCCATTTCAAGTGCAAGAGGGTCAGAATCCAACAACATCTGCAGTCCTTTTTCAGCCTCTAAATCAGATTTTTGCTCAGATCCCTCAATTTCAGTCAAAAAATACCTGAAATTATGAAAAACACACAAACTCATAGTAAAGTCTAGAAATGTGATTTTTGAATAAAAACTAATAAAAATATAATAAAAAGTAACTAAAACATACTAAAAACTATATAAAAACAATGCCAAAAAGGGTATAAATTATCCGCTCATCACAACACCAAACTTAAATTGTTGCTTGTCCCCAAGCAAATAAAAATAAAATAGGATAAAAAGAAGAGAATGTACAATGAATTCCAAACTTATCAATGAAGATTAGCTTCACTTAGATGAGTGGGACTTGTATCCTTTTTGCTTCTGAACAGTTTTGGCATATTACTTTATCCTTTGAAGTTTAGAATGATTGGCATCTATAGGAACTCAGAATTCAGATAGTGTCATTGATTCTTCTAGTTCAGTATGTTGATTCTTGAACACAGCTACTTTGTGAGTCTAGGCCGTGACCCTAAGCATTTTGTTTTCCAGTATTACCACCGGATACATAAATGTCACAGACACATAACTGGATAAACCTTTTCAGATTGTAACTCAGCTTTGCTAGAGTCCCCAGTTTAGAGGTGTCCAGAGCTCTTAAGCACACTCTTTTTATTTTAGACCACAACTTTAACCGCTCAGTCTCAAGTTTTTCACTTGACACCTTCACGCCACAAGCACATGGTTAGGGACAGCTTGGTTTAGCCGCTTAGGCCAGGATTTTATTCCTGTGGGCCCTCCTATCCATTAATGCTCAAAGCCTTGGATCCTTCTTACCCTTGCCTTTTGGTTTAAAGGGTTATTGGCTTTTTTTTTTGTGAGCTTTTCTATTAACTGCTTTTTCTTGTTTCAAGAATCAATTTTATGATTTTTCAGATTATCAATAACATTTCTCCTTTTTCATTATTCTTTCAAGAGCCAACAATTTTAACATTCATAAACAACAAATTCAAAAATATGCACTGTTCAAGCATTCATTTAGAAGACAAAAAGTATTGTCACCACATCAAAATAATTGAACTAATTTCAAGATATAATTCGAAATCATGTACTTCTTGTTCTTTTGTAATTAAAAACATTTTTCATTTAAGAAAGGTGAAGGATTCATAGAACATTCATAGCTTTAAGACATAGACTCTAAATTTTATTAATCATGAAATAAAATAAGACATAAAATAAACATAAAAGCAGACCAATAATAATAAAAGCAAGGAAATTAAAAACATAAAATTAAATGACTCTTAAAATAGATCTCTAATGACAAAAGTTATCACAGAGTTAGGACTCAACAACCTTGATTTTGAGGGGTAGGTGCTCCTTCAATTTGTAGGACGTCCAGCTCTTCAAGGGACAGCTTCTAGCGCTTTAGTTCCTGTAGCTCACGCCCTTGCTTCTCTTGTTCTCTGAGTAGTTTGCAGAGCATGCTGTTCTGATTCTGCTGCTCTTCTTTGAGTTGATCCATAGATTCTTGCAGCTTGTTGACAGATGCTTCTAAGCGGGTCCAATAGTCAAATTGGGGAATTTCCGGGAGGAGCTCATGCGCCCTCCTCTTGGTGAGGTTGTCTTGAACTTGAGGTCCATCCATCACCCTTTTAGTGATTGGGTGTTCGACTGGGATATACTCATCAACACCTATTTGTACTCCCACATCTTTACATAACAGACTGATCAAGCTTGGGTAGGCCAATTTGGCTTCAATGGATTCCTTGTTTGCAATTGTGTAAATTTCATAAAGAATTAATTGATGGACCTCCACTTCTTTTCCCAGCATAATACAGTGGATCATCACTGCTGTTGAGGAAGTTTGAGGACTTCTCTCACTTTGTCAAGATGGAAGTAGATAATCCTGCCTCTGACCATGGTTCGAAAAGTGTGGAAGGCAGTTCCCTCCATTCTTTGCTTATCTGTCAGCCACAGATTTGCATAAAATTCCTGAACCATGTTTCTTCCCACATTCATCTCAGGATTAGCTAGGATTTCCCAGCCTCTGTTTCGAATTTGCTCTTGGATCTCCAGATATTCGTCTTCTTTCAGATCAAACCTGACTTCCGGGATCACTGATCTTCTGCACACTATTTTGAAGTAATGATCTGCATGTTCTTTGGTGCAGAACCTCTCATGCATCCATTGTGGTTTTGGATTGTTTTCTTTCTTGTCTCTTGGAGTGGTTTGATTTCCTTTAGGGGCCATGATCTTGGTCAGTGATCACCAAACTTAGAGGTTTGCTTGTCCTCAAGCAAAAGCAAAGAAAGAAGATGAGTATATGGAGAGAGTAATTCGAATGATGGAGGAGGGGTGATGGCCGAATGTGTAAATAGAGGGGAGGGAGGGTATGGTTTTGAAAATTTAAAAAAAAAAGAAAAAGATATAATTGAAAGATATGATTGATAAAAGATAAACATGATATGCAAAAGAGAAGATTGTTTTCAAAATTTAAGAGATATGAAGAAGATATGAGGAAGTTAAATCTGAATTTTTGTTTATGTATCTAAGAAATAAAAGATAATATGAATGAATTGAAAAGATTTGAAAAGAAATTGGGAGGTTACATGAGTTTTTGAAAAAGATTTGAAAAGAATTTGAAGGAGAATTAAAAGGAATTTATAAGATTATGAATTTTTGTTAATGTAAGTTAGAAATTGAATGTTTGCAATGTTTAGATGCAGAAAATTTTGAATTAAAACGAGAAAGTTCGAAAAAATTTGGACTGAAAATGAAATTACCTCTCTCTTGTCTGTTCTAGCGTTAAACGCCCAGAATGATATCCATTATGGCGTTTAACGCCCATCTGGTGGCCATTTTGGGCGTTTAACGCCCAGCCATAAATCCTTCTTCACTGGGCGTTTTTCTGAACGCCCAGAATGCTGTCAATTCTGGCATTAAACGCCCAGAATGCTACCTTTACTGGCGTTAAACGCCCAGAATGGTAGCCATTCTGGCGTTTAACGCCCAGTTTGCCTCTTTACTGGCGTTTTGACGCCAGTGAGCTCCTTTCCTCTATGATTTCTCTGTTTTATGACTTGAAACTCCATTTTCCTGACTTTTTCACTAAAAATATATTAATTAACAAGGGAAACAAAATTAAAAAGACTTATCTAACTGTTACAAACATCTAATTATTGATAATAGCTGGGTTGCCTCCCAGCAAGTGCTTCTTTACTGTCTTTAGCTGGACTTTACTGAGCTTTTTAACTTAGTCTCAGTTTTGAGCATTCTTGCTCAACATTGCCTTGAAGATAATGTTTGATTCTTTGTCCATTAACAATGAATTTTTTGTCATAATCAATATCTTGAAGTTCTACAAAGCCATATGGTGACACACTTGTAATCACATATGGGCCCCTCCACCGGGATTTCAATTTCCAAGGGAACAATCTGAGCCTAGAGTTGAATAGCAGGACCTTCTGTCCTGTCTCAAAGACTCTAGATGACAGCCTTTTGTCATGCCATCTTTTTGCTTTCTCCTTGTAGATTTTAGCATTTTCGAAAGCACTGATTCTGAATTTCTCTAGCTCATTCAACTGGAGTAATCTCTTTTCTCTAGCTACCTTAGCATCAAGCTTTATGAACCTGGTTGCCCAGTAGGCCTTGTGTTCCAGTTCTACTAGTAGATGACAGGCCTTTCCATACACAAGCTGGTATGGAGAGGTTCCTATAGGAGTCTTGAATGCTGTTCTGTATGCCCACAGAGCATCATCCAGACCTCTTGCCCAATCCTTTCTATGGGTACTTGCAGTCCATTCTAGGATTTATTTTAGTTCTCTATTTGAGACTTCAGCCTGCCCATTTGTCTGTGGATGATATGGGGTGGCCACTTTATGGTTAATTCCATATCTGACCAGAGCAGAGTCAAGCTGTTTATTGCAGAAATGAGTGCCTCCATCACTGATCAGTATCCTAGGAACACTGAACCTGCTGAAGATATGCTTCTGGAAGAACTTCATCACTGTCTTAGTATCATTAGTGGGTGTTGCAATTACCTCTACCCATTTAGATACATAGTCTACTGCCACCATAATATAAGTGTTTGAGTATGATAGTGGGAAAGGCCCCATGAAGTCAATACCCCATACATTAAATAACTCAATCTCTAAGATCCCTTGATGAGGTATGGCATAACCGTGAGGCAGATTACCAGCTCTCTGGCAACTGTCACAGTTATGTACAAACTCTCGGGAGTCTCTGTAGAGAGTAGGCCAGTAGAAACCACATTGGAGAACTTCAGTGGCTGTCCGCTCACCTCCGAAATGTCCTCCATACTGTGATCCATGACAATGCCATAGGATCTTCTGTGCCTCTTCTCTAGGCACACATGTGTGGATCATTCCGTCTGCACACCTCTTAAAGAGATATGGTTCATCCCACAAGTAGTACTTTGCATCAATAATCAATTTTTTTGTTTGCTGCTTACTGTACTCTTTGGGTATGAATCTCACAGCTTTATAGTTTGCAATGTCTGCAAACTATGGTACTTCCTGAATGGCAAAGAGTTGCTCATCTAGAAAGGTTTCAGAGATCCCAGTAGGAGGGAGGGACGCTCCTGCTACTGGTTCTATCCGGGACAAGTGATCAGCTACTTGGTTTTCTGTCCCCTTTCTGTCTCTTATTTCTATATCAAACTCTTGCAGAAGCAGCACCCATCTTATGAGTCTGGGTTTTGAATCCTGCTTTGTGAGGAGATATTTTAGAGCAGCATGGTCAGTGTACACAATCACTTTTGATCCTACTAAATAAGATCTGAACTTGTCAATGGCATAGACCACTGCAAGTAACTCCTTTTCTGTGGTTGTGTAATTTTTCTGGGCATCATTTAAAACACGGCTAGCATAATAAATGACATGCAGAAGCTTATTATGCCTCTGTCCTAATACTGCACCAATGGCATGGTCACTGGCATCACACATTAGTTGAAATGGTAATGTCCAGTCTGGTGCAGAAATAACTGGTGCTGTGACCAACTTAGCTTTCAGAGTTTCAAACGCCTGCAGACACTCCGTATCAAAGACAAATAGCGTGTCAGCAACTAGCAGATTGCTCAGAGGTTTTGCAATTTTTGAAAATCCTTTATAAACCTCCTATAGAATCCTGCATGCCCCAGAAAGCTTCTGATTGCCTTAACATTGGCAGGTGGTGGTAATTTTTCAATTACCTCTACCTTAGCTTTATCCACCTCTATTCCTTTGTTTGAAATTTTGTGCCCAAGGACAATTCCTTCAGTCACCATAAAGTGACATTTCTCCCAGTTTAAAACCATGTTAGTCTCTTGCCATCTTTTCAGAATAAGTGCTAGATGGTCAAGACAGGAGCTGAATGAGTCTCCAAATATTGAGAAGTCATCCATGAAGACGTCTAGAAGTTTCTCTACCATGTCAGAGAAGATAGAGAGCATGCACCTCTGAAAGGTTGCAGGTGCATTGCATAGACCAAATTGCATCCTTCTGTAGGCAAAGACTCCAGATGGACATGTGAATGCTGTCTTCTCTTGGTCCTGAGGATCCACTACAATTTGGTTGTAACCTGAATAGCCATCCAAAAAGTAGTAGTATTCATGACCTGCTAGTCTCTCTAGCATCTGGTCTATGAATGGTAAAGGAAAATGACCCTTTCTGGTGGCTGTATTGAGTCTTCTGTAGTCAATACACATATGCTATCCTGTAACTGTTCCTGTGGATTTAAAGCAGAGCTTATGATCACCGAAAAAGTGTCACCTTCTCCCAGAAATGCATATTTTAGGGATGGTGGTAGTGGTTTGAGCTCGGGTTTAGGAGGCTTATCCTCTTCCTGAAGAATTTTCAGAGGTTCTTCTATTCTCTCTAGTTCCTTCAGATCAGGCTGTACATCCTTAAAAATGTCCTCTAGCTCTGATTCGAGACTCTCAGTCATATTGACCTCTTCCACCAAGGAATCAATAACATCTGCGCTCAGGCAGTCTTTTGGTGTGTCTGGATGCTGCATGTCTTTGACAGCATTCAACTTAAACTCATCCTCATTGACTCTCAGAGTTATCTCTCCTCTTTGGACATCAATGAGGGTTCGTCTAGTTGCTAGGAAAGGTCTTCCTAGAATGAGAGTTGCACTCTTGTGCTCCTCCATTTCCAGCACTACAAAGTCAGTAGGAAAGGAAAATGGCCCAACCTTGACAATCATGTCCTCAATTATGCCTGATGGAATTTTAATGGAGCCATCAGCAAGTTGGAGGCATATCCGGGTTAGTTTAACTTCATCAGTTAAACCAAGCTTTTTAATAGTGGATGCATATATTAAGTTGATACTTGCTCCAAGGTTACATAGAGCTGTCTTGGTACAAGCATCCTCTAATGTTCATGGTATCATAAAGCTTCCGGGATCTTTAAGCTTCTCTGGTAAGCTTTTCAGAATGAATGCACTGCATTCTTCAGTGAGAAAATTTTTTTCAGTTTCTCTCCAATCCTTCTTATGGCTTAAGATCTCTTTCATGAACTTAGCATAAGAGGGTATTTGCTCAAGTGCCTCTGTAAATGGAATCTTTATTTCAAGAGTCCTGAGATAGTCTGCAAAGTGGGCAAATTGTTTATCCTATTTCGCTTGACGAAGTTTCTGAGGATAAGGCATCTTAGCTTTATATTCTTCAACCATGGTTGCTGTAGGTTTATTTCCTACAGAAGTGGTTGGAGAAGCCTGCTTAAGGGGGTTGTTTTCAGCACTTGCAAGTGTCTGACCCCTTTGTGGTATTTGAATGCCAGAGTTGGGGGCTGCATGGGCGTTTAACGCCAGATTGCCGCCCTTTTCTGGCATTTGGACGCCAGAACTGGCCATCCCTTGGGCGTTTAATGCCACCTTTTCACCCCCTTTCTGGCGTTTGAATGCCAGAATCATTCTTCTCTGGGCTCTTACTGTCCTCAGAGGGATTTTGGGTAGTGGTTTGGTTATCCTTTATTAGTTGTTCCTTTCTTGGCTTCCTGCTACCTTGGATTGATACGTTCAGTGTTTTTCCACTCCTTAATTTAACAACTTGGTATTCTTCTATTATCTGTTTAGATAGGTTCTGTCTTATCTAATTCAATTGTGTTTCTATATTTTGGTTAGCATTTTTAGTGTCTTGGAGCATCTCTTTGAATTCTGTGAACTGTTTTGTTATAGTAAGCAATTGCTGATTGAGTTCAGCAACTTGTTCATGAGGACTAAGTTAAGTGGATACTACTTTAGCCTCTTCTTCCAGGGAGGACTCACTACTCAAGTACAGATGCTGATTTCTAGCAATTGTATCAATGAGCTCTTGAGCCTCTGATGAGCGGATAATTTATACGCTTTTTGGCATTATTTTTACATAGTTTTTAGTATGATTTAGTTATTTTTAGTATATTTTTATTAGTTTTAAAATAAAAATCACATTTCTGGACTTTACTATGAGTTTGTGTGTTTTTCTGTGATTTCAGGTATTTTCTGGCTGAAATTGAGGGACTTGAGCAAAAATCTGATTTAGAGGCTGAAGAAGGACTGCAGATGCGGTTGGATTCTGACCTCCCTACACTCGAAATAGATTTTCTGCAGCTACAGAAACCCAATTGGCACGCTCTCAATTGCGTTGCAAAGTAGACATCTAAGGCTTTTTAGCAATATATAATAGTCCATACTTTGCCCGAGTTTTAATGATGCAAACTGGCGTTCAAATGCCAACTTCCTGTCCTATTCTGGAGTTAAACGCCAGAAACAGGTTGCAAACCAGAGTTAAATGCCAGAAATAGGCTACAACCTGGCGTTTAACTCCAAAAAGAGTCTCTACACATGAAAGCTCAATGCTTAGCCCAAGCACACACCAAGTGGGCCCGGAAGTGGATTTCAACATCATTTACTTATCTTATGTAACCCTAGCTACTAGTTTAGTATAAAAACTACTTTTAGTGATTTATTTTATATCTCTAGTTAGTCTTTGAATAATTTTATGTTCAGAGATCACGTTTAGGGGGCTGGCCATTCAGCAATGCCTGGACCTCCATCACTTATGTATTTTCAACGGTAGAGTTTCTACATACCATAGATTACGGTGTGGAGCTCTGCTGTTCCTCATGAATTAATGCAAAGTACTATTATTTTCTTATTCAATTCAAGCTTATTCCTATTCTAAGATATTCGATTGCACTTCAACCATGATGAATATGATGATCCGTGACACTCATCACTATTTTCAACCTATGAACGCGTGCTTGACAACCACTTCCGTTCAACCTTGGATTGAGCGTTTATCTCTTAGCCTCCATTCCGAAAGATCGGAGTCTTCGTGGTATAAGCTAAATTGGTGACGGCCATTCCTGAGATCTGGAAAGTCTAAACCTTGTCTGTGGTATTCCGAGTAGGATCTGGGAAGGGATGACTGTGACGAGCTTCAAACTCGCGAGTGTTGGGTGTAGTGACAGACGCAAAAGGATCAATGGATCCTATTCCAACATGATCAAGAACCGACAGATGATTAGCCATGCGGTGACAGCGCATTTGGACCATTTTCACTGAGAGGACAGGAAGTAGCCATTGACAACGGTGATGCCCAACATACAGCTTGCCATGGAAAGGAGTATGAATGATTGGATGAAGGCAGTAGGAAAGCAGAGATTCAAAAGGAACAAAGCATCTCCATACGCTTATCTGAAATTCTTACCAATGAATTGCATAAGTATCTCTATCCTATTTTATGTTTTAATTATATTTTAATTATCAGAATCCCATAACCATTTGAATCTGCCTGACTGAGATTTACAAGGATGACCATAGCTTGCTTCAAGCCGACAATCTCCGTGGGATCGACCCTTACTCACATAAGGTTTATTACTTGGACGACCCAGTGCACTTGCTGGTTAGTTGTGCGAAGTTGTGAAGAAGAATTGAGATTATGATAGTGCGTACTAAGTTTTTGGCGCCATTGAGATCACAATTTCGTGCACCAGCCTCTTCAATTGTCTTTTTCATATGTATAGATCTACCAGCTAAGTGGTCTAGAGACATTTGAGCTTTTTCTGTAAGCCCATAGTAGAAGATGTCGAATTGTACCCACTCTAAAAACATTTCAGAGGGGCATTTCCTTAGCATCCCTCTGTACCTTTCCCAGGCATTATAAAGAGATTCATCATCCTCTTGTTTAAAGCCTTGGATGCCCAACCTTAGCTGTGTCACCCTTTTTGGAGGGTAATATTGATTCAGAAATTTGTCTGATGATTGTTTCCATGTTCTTATGCTTGCTGTGGGTTGGTTGTTTAACCACCTCTTAGCTTGATCTCTTACAGCAAATGGAAACAGTAATAATCTGTAGACATCCTGATCCACTTCTTTATCACGTACTGTGTCAGCAATTTGTAAGAACTGTGCCAGAAATTCAGTAGGTTCTTCCTGTGGAAGACCGGAATACTAACAATTTTGCTGCACCATGATAATGAGCTGAGGATTTAGCTCAAAATTGCTTGCTCTGATGGGGGGTATACTGATACTACTCCCATATGCAGCAGTAATGGGGTTAGCATATGACCCCAGAGTCCTTCTGGACTGTTCATTTCCACTTAGATCCATGATGGAGAAAGGGAGATGTTGTAGATTGTAAAATAGAAATAAAGTAAAGGAAAAATCAAAATATTTTTATTTTTATGTTATTTATTTAATGCTAACCGAATTCAAAAGAGAAGAAAATAAAATAATTGGGAACTAGAAAAATAAGCTTCGAAAATTAAATAAAATAAAATAAAGTAGATTAAAATAAATAAAAAAATTCGAATGCTAAAATGGCTGATGAATTAAAAAGATTTGAAAAATTTTGGATATGATTTTGAATTTTGAAATTTTAAAACTAAGATAAGATAAAATAAAAAATAGAAAAAATAGAAATATGAATTTTTAAATGAAATTTTCAAAAATTCAATTAAATAAATAGAAAATATATTTTTGAATTTAATGAGGAAAGAGAAAAATAATAAAATGACACCAAACTTAGAATTTTTTTAGATCAAAACTAAGAAAGCAAACAGAAAAACTTTGAATGTTAAGATGAACACCAAGAACACTTTTTAAAAATTTTTAAGAAAATAGAGATACAAAGAACACCAAACTTAAAATTTTTTATATATTTTGGACACTAATAATTCGAAAAATTGAAAGAAAAATAAAATCATGCAATTGACACCAAACTTAAAATATGAAACTAAACTCAAACAGAAGATTAAATTATGAAGTTATTGGTTTTTTTTTTAAAAATTTTTCGAAAATAATTTAGAAAAAGAGAATAAGGATTCTAAAATTTTAACCAAAAATAATAATAAAAGACTCTAAATCAAAGAGATAAATTTTTCCTAATCTAAGCAACAAAATAAACCGTCAGTTGTCTAAACTCGAACAATCCCCGGCAATGGCGCCAAAAACTTGGTGCACGAAATTGTGATTACACTTTTTACAACTCCGTACAACTAACCAGCAAGTGCACTGGGTCGTCCAAGTAATACCTTACGTGAGTAAGGGTCGATCCCACGAAGATTGTTGGCTTGAAGCAAGCTATGGTTATTTTGTAAATCTTTGTCAGGAGATTAATGATAAGAGTGGTTATATTTATGAAAAATAAATAACATAAAATAAATAGTACTTGTGATTCAGTAATGCGAAACAGGCTGAGGTTCCGGAGATGCTCTATCATCTGAATCTCTACTTTTCTACTGTCTTCTTCTCCAAACACGCATGGCTTCCTTCAATGGCAAGCTGTATGATCCTCTCGGATGAAAAAAAATCCATATGCGCTGTCACCGCACAGCTAATCATCTGGCGGTTCCTGCTAGCGTCAGAATAGGACCATTGTCCTTTTGCACACTGTCACTGCGCCCAACATTCGCAAGTTTGAAGTTCATCACAGTCATCCCTTCCCAGATCCTACGCGGAATACCACAGATAAGGTTTAGACTTTTCGGATCCCAAGAATGGTGCCAATTGGTTCTAGCCTATACCACGAAGGTTCTAACCTCCAGACTCGGTCCGTGGATTAGAAACCCAAGGGATACACACTCAAGCTATCGCCCAATGACTACGTTGAGCTCAGATAGAACGGAGTGGTTGTTAGGCACGCGTTCATAGGGTTGAGGATAATGATGAGTGTCACGGATCATCATATTCTCCATATTGAAGTACGAGTGAGTATCTTAGAATAGAATCAACCGTAATTGAATAGAAAATAGTAGTAATTGCATTAATCCATTGAAACACAGCAGAGCTCTGATGAGCGGATAATTTATACGCTTTTTGGCATTGTTTTTACATAGTTTTTAGTATAATTTAGTTAGTTTTTAGTATATTTTTATTAGTTTTTAAATAAAAATCACATTTCTAGACTTTACTATGAGTTTGTGTGTTTTTCTATGATTTCAGGTAATTTTTGGCTGAAATTGAGGGACTTGAGCAAAAATCAGATTCAGAGGTTGAAGAAGGACTGCAGATGCTGTTGGATTCTGACCTCCCTGCACTCAAAGTGGATTTTCTTGAGCTATAGGATTTCAAACGGCACGCTCTTAATTGCGTTGGAAAGTAGACATCCAGGGCTTTCTAGCAATATATAATAGTTCATACTTTGCCCGAGTTTAGACAATACAAACTGGCGTTCAACGCCAGTTCCATGCTGCATTCTGGAGTTAAACGCCAGAAACAGGTTGCAAAGTGGAGTTAAACGCCAGCAACAGGTCACAAACTGGCGTTCAACTCCAAAAGAAGCCTCTACACGTGTAAAGCTCAATGCTCAGCCCATGCACACACCAAGTGGGCCCCAGAAGTGAATTTCTGCATGAATTACTCATTTCTGTAAACCCTAGTAACTAGTTTAGTATAAGTATGACTTTTTACTATTGTATTTACATCGGGAGTTTCATCTTTAGATCACATTTGGGCGCTGGCCTCTCAGCCATGCCTGGACCTTCATCACTTATGTATTTTCAACGGTAGAGTTTCTACACACCATAGATTAAGGTGTGGAGCTCTGCTGTTCCTCATGAATTAATACAAAGTACTATTGTTTTTTTATTCAATTAAAGCTTATTCCGATTCTAAGATATTCATTGTTCCGAGTAGGATCTGGGAAGGGATGGCTGCGACGAGCTTCAAACTCGCGAGTGCTGGGCGTAGTGACAGACGCAAAAGGATCAATGGATCCTATTCCAGTATGATCGAGAACCGACAGATGATTAGCCATGCAGTGACAGTGCATTGGACCATTTTCACTGAGAGGACAGGATGTAGCCATTGACAACGGTGATGCCTAACATACAGCTTGCCATAGAAGGGAGTATGAATGATTGGATGAAGATAATAGGAAAGCAGAGGTTCAGGAGGAACGAACGCATCTCTATACGCTTATCTGAAATTCTCACCAATGAATTACATAAGTATCACTATCTTTATTTTATATTTATCTTTTAATTATTAAATCTCTATAATCAATTGAATCCGCCTGACTGCGATTTACAAGGTGACCATAGCTTGCTTCAAGCCGACAATCTCTGTGGGATCGACCCTTACTCATGTAAGGTTTATTACTTGGACGACCCAGTGCACTTGCTGGTTAGTTGTGCGAAGTTGTGACAAAGAACTAAGATTATGAACGTGCGTATTGAGTTTTTAGCGCCGTTACCAAGGAATGGAACCGTCACGATTTTTGCACACCAAGCTCCTCACCCCCCTATGGGGTTTAGAAACTCATGCCATCAAAGGTACAATATGAAATGTAAAAATGTCATAAGTTACAAAATGAATCTCTAAAAGTAGTTTTTATACTAGACTAGTAACTTAGGTTTACAGAAAATGAGTAACTAAGTGCAGATAGTGCAGAATTCCACTTCCAGGACCCACTTGGTGCGTGCCTGGGCTGAACTTTCAATCTTTCACGTTCATATGCCCAAAGTTGGCATTAAACGCCACCCTGGGTGCCAGAATGGGCGTTTAACGCCGAAAAAGGTGCCAGTTCTGGCATTTTACGCCAGAAAGTTTTAGGATGACTTATGACGCTAGTTTGGGCCATCAAATCTCGGGAAAAGTATGGACTATTATATATTGCTGGAAATCCCAGGATGTCTAATTTCGAACGCAATTAAAAGCGCGCCAATTGGACTTATGTAGCTCGAGAAAATCCATTTCGAGTGTAGGAGGGTCAGAATCCAACAACATCTATAGTCCTTTTTCAGCCTCTGAATCAGATTTTTGCTCAAATCCCTCAATTTCAGTCACAAAATACCAGAAATTATAGAAAAACATACAAACTCATAGTAAAGTCCAGAAATGTGATTTTTGAATAAAAAATAATAAAAATATAATAAAAAGTAACTAAAATATACTAAAAACTATATAAAAACAATGCCAAAAAGGGTATAAATTATCCGCTCATCATCCATCTTGAGTTAGGCGTGCATTCCTACGAAGCAAGTGGTCCCCATTCATCAATTGAAGATGCACAAAGATTTTATTTATTTTGATTAAGCTTAATTTTTATTTTAAAATAGGAAAAGATATTATTTAGTTTTAGAAATTATAATTTACATTAATTAGGATTAGATATAAAAGGGAAAAAGAATAAGCCCTTTGGGCTCTTCTCTTCTCTTCTACCTCATTCCGCAATTTACAGTTTTACAGAATCCTAGTTTTCTCGCTGAACCATGAGCAACTAAACTTCCATTGTTAAGGTTAGGAGCTCTGTCTATTGTATGGATTGATACTATTATTTTTCTATTTTAATTCATGTACTGATTTATAATTCAAGAAATGTTTTCGTTCTTTATTGTATGAATTTGGGTGGAACGGAAGTATGATCCTTGTTCTAATTGAGTTCTTATATAACTTGGAAAAGCTCTTTACTTGAACAACAGCTGGAAAATAATTTCTCCTAAATTTCTAATTATCTAGACTTAACGGGATACGTGACATATAATCCTCTTATATTTGGGTAATTAGGATTTTTGTGGCATATAACTAGAATTGAGCTTCATCCTCTAATTGGAATTTAGTGACCAAGGAATTGGCGGTTGATGAATTTTAGAGGAGACTAAGAAGGTCTAAGGAATTAGGGCTTAGTCATATATAGTTTGGCATGAATTGAATCTTACATGCTTAAAATAGTTAGTAAGAAAAGTCAATCCGGAAAATAGATATCTCTGAAGCCTTAACTGTTTCTCCATATATTATTCACTACTTGTTTACTGCTTGCTTTTCTGAAATTCTGATTTACTATTAATGCTTTTGAACCTTCAAACATCATTTTCTGTTTGTTTGACTAAGCCAATCACTTAACCATTGTTGCTTAATCCATCAATCCTCATGGGATCGACCCTCATTCACCTGAGGTACTACTTGGTATGACCCGATGCACTTGCCTTTGTTTATGTTAAGATTATATATTTATGCTTAATTGTTTTAGCATACCTTAAGATTGAATCTTGTGGTGGATGTGAAATCTAGGATTGCCTTTGGCATCCCGAGGTCTTATATCCTACTTCACTGGGCACTCTTACCATACTGAGAACCTCCGGTTCTCATACCATATTTCTGTTGTATTTTTCAGATGTAGGTCGCAACCCACCTCGGTAAGTTGCTTGGATGGTGACAGCAGCGGAGGATCTCGGATTCTTTTGGAGTCTTTTCAATTTATTTTGTTTATGCATCGGGTTAAACTCCAGTTCTCACTTTTGTATTTTGCTTTTGCCTAGAGGCCTGTATTGAGAGAACAAAACTTGTATAAGCTGTTTTTACTGTCTGGTTTCTGTATGTCTGTATATGGCTAGCCGGCTTAAACTCCACGAGCCGTGGCTAGATTCTTATGATATTATACTATTATCTATTGTTATATTACATATATATCTTCTGCTTTAAGTTAGTAGCTTTGATAGTACGTTTGCGCTTTTAAATACTGTTTTTGAGCTATATCTTTCATCGGGCTTCTAGATTATACTATTCTTTCTCTCTCTCTCTTTCTCTCTCTATATATATATATATATATTGTGTATGAGCTTAGAACTGTCGTAATCTCTGATTAACCTTTACTTTACGACGCGAGGTAAAGCTTAGGCTAATTAGGGTGTTACACTTCACGCCTACTTCCCTGTTTCCTTTACCCCTTCCCCAAGCCAACTCGTGAACCACTCCCATCATTCCCCTAGACCTGCCCGTGACCATTGACCCTGACGAAACCCACCCAATCCCTCTATATAAGTCCCCCTCTATCCCACTTCAAGCCACACACTTCAACACACTTCAGTCTCCTTCTATATAAAAACAACTAATACTAATTGTCCCCCCCCCCACCAATGCTTCTCTCGAAGAACACCATACCCTTCCCCATCCCCTTCTCAACCCCAACAACAACACCTTACCCCCCCATCCTAACCATGCTTCCTTGTCCTAACCTTCACCCCTTTCCATACACATAACACCCCTTCCACTAACCCCATTTTGTCCATCCCCTTTTCTTTTCTTCATCCTTTTTAGTATTTCAATTTCATAAAAAAAATAGAAAAGAAAATTTTAAATTTAATTTTTATTTTATTCTTTTTCAATTTCTTCTTTCACTCCCCTCTGTCTTCCCCTTTGTATTTTCTAATTTTCTCGGGGATGAGCAAAAGTTTTAAGTTTGGTGTTGTCGCTTTGCTTGTTTGTTTTCTCTATTTTCTATTTTCTGTAATGGCACCCAAAACTATTGCATCCTTAAAGAAAAGGAAAGACAAAGAGCCAGCCACCAGTTCTCATGATGCACACAGGTTCTGATCCAAGCTCCATGAGGAACACTTCTATGATAATACTTACAAGAAGGCTGTGACTCTGGAAGTTAGATTTGCACTGCAACCGGATGAATATCCAGAAATTCAATTTCAAATTGAGAGAAGAGGGTGGCATTTTCTGTGCAACCCACACACAGAGGTTGGACAACTGATGGTCCAATAATTTTATGGAAATCTAATGAGCGGATATTTTATATGCTTTTTGGCATCATTTTCATATGGTTTTTAGCATATTTTGTTTAGTTTTCATAGGTTTTAGTGTTAAATTCATATTTTTGGATTCTACTTTGAGTTTGTGAGTTTTTATACAATTTTAGGTATTTTTTGGCTAAAATTGAGGAGTTGGAGCAAAAGTTTGATTCAGAAACAGAGAAAGCACCGCAAATATTGTCCGGATCTGACCTCCTTGCACTTGGAAGAGCTTTTCTAAATCTACAGAAGTACAAATGAAGCGTTCTCAATTGCTATGTAAATCTGACTTCTAGAGCTTTCCAGCAATGTATAATAGTCTATACTTTGCTTCAGATTAGAAGGCCCAAAACTGGCGTCCAACGCCTGTCTCCTGCCCCCTTTCAGGTGTCCAGCGTCCAAGGAGAAGAGACCAACGTCCAAACGCCCAGAGAGGACCCCCTAGCCAGCGTTCAACATCCTAGAGGCCTCATAGCACGTGGATCTCATCAAAGCTCAGCCCAAACACTCACGAAGTGGGCTCCAGAAGTGGATTTTAGCACTAAAAAGACTGTTTTACCCTTACTAGTCATTAGTTTAGTATTAAAGGGATTAGATTTACATTTTCTACCAAATTTTTCACTAATTTTCATTTCATCATTGTATTTCCTATCAGTATGAGTTTCTAAACCTCCTAGGTTGAAGGGAGGAGCCTTGCTGAGTTCTATGAATTAATAAAAGTATTACTATTTCTCTTCAATCCGTGTTTAATTTAATTCTAAGATGTATATTTGTTCTTCAACATGGAGAATGGGATGGCCAGTGACAACCAGCTCCATTCATCATACTAAGACTGCGTGCCTGACAACCATCCGTGTCTACTTGAGTTCGTGTGAATACGTGACTGGAAAGCATGAACCGCCAGCTTGATTATACATCTCTCAGACGGCTAATCCATGACTTCGTTGGGGACTTCTCGAGACACCAGTTCAGCCAATTTACGGGGAGAATAGGGTCTCTGTGGTAGAGCCTAGAACCTAAAGGCGCAGCATTCTCTGTTCCGGAAGATTAGACCTTGTTTGTGGTGTTTTGAGTAGGATCATTAAGGAATATGGACTGCAGGAGCTTCACCCTCAATCAGACTGGATGCGCACTAATCCTGGTGTTCAGATCTGGAGGAGCATTGACGACCTCTTGATAAACCCATATTTCATGAGTTCTTTTGTGCTTAATTTGAGTGATTTATTCAATCCTCCACCTACTTATTCATATTAACTGCATGGTTTTACTTTCCCTTCCTTATTATGTCATATTGTGAAAAACATGTTTTTCTAAGCTTTAAAAATTAATTATTTTAATTACCTTTATTTCCATTCGATGCCGTGATCAGTGTGTTGAGTAGTTTCATATTTTCTAAGGCAGAATGACTTAAAGGATGGAAAAGGAAACATACAAAAATGGAAGGAGAAAGCAAAACAGAGCTTTGAAGGAAACTGGTATTCACGCGATCGCATGGACGACGCGATCGCGTGCCAGAAGCGAAGATGCAGCGATGCGGCCGCATGACTGACGCGACCGCACGACATAAGCAAAACGCATACGACGCAGACGCGTGGCTGACTCGACCGCGTGGCAAGGAAAAGCTCCGAATGACGCGACCGCGTGACCCACGCGGACGCATGACAGAGGCCACGTATCAGAATTTACAGAATACACCCCCAGCGATTTCTGAAGCCCTTTTTGTCCCAGATCCAAGTACAGACAGCATAGACCAGAGGTTATAAAGTGTGGGAATGCACCCATTCAAAGAGAGCTCGCAATTTTTGTTACTTTCGATGATTTAGATTTAGTTGAGAGGGAGATTTTCTCCTCTCTCTCTTTTAGGATTAGGATTTAGGATTTAGGATTTCTCTTGGTTTGTAAGAGTGACTCTCGATCCAGGTTTTACATTTCTTTGTTTTAGCTTCCTTTTACTTTTATTTATTCCAGCACTTGAATTGATCAGTGAATTTATGAATCTTTTCCATGTTATAGATTGTTATTTGAATTAATGATATTTGAGGTATTTTCAGTTTATGATTGTTCTCTTTGATTTAAGTTACCATTGCTTCCCATCTAAGGACATTTTTATTATTCCAGCAGTTTACTTTTTCCCCTTTTGGTCCTGGTTAAGAAATCAGTAACCCAACAGTTATCAACTCAACTTAATTGATAATCGTTATCTTGCTAATTGAGATGAACTTTAATAATCCCAACCTTTCCCTAGGAAATAAATAGGATTCAAAGGCCAATTTAATTATTCCCTTGACTTACTTTTACTTGAGTAAAAGTTGACCAAGTGGAATCTAGATTCAACTTTCATTATTGTTGAGAAAGATAACAAAGTGGACTTCTAATTTCTCTTACCTTGCCAAAAGTTGCTTTACAGTAATTATTTATTTTAATTGCCATTTACTTTACTTGTCATTTAAATCACTTGCTTCTCACCTCCTAAACCCCGATTACAACCTTTATAGCCAATAATAAGAACATACCTTCTTGCAGTTCCTTGAGAAGACGACCCGAGGTTTGAATACTCGGTTAACAATTTCTAAAGGGGTTTGTTACTTGTGACACCCAAAACGTTTGTACGAAGGGATTTTTGTCGGTTTAGAGACTATATCTACAATGCGACTGTTTTTATGACATTCTTTACTGGCAAAAATCCTAACGTCAAAAATGGCGCCGTTGCCGGGGAACTGCTAACGTGTGCCTTATTATTGGTTATTGTAAATATTTTTCTTTCGCTTGTTTATTTATTTTTGTTTTTTCCTGTTTATCTTTATCTGCTACCATGAACTCTCATCCCTCTCGCTCTGAGTTTGGTTCTAATATTGTTAAAGGAAATAGAAGTTACAGCAGGAACACGCATCAAGGTCAGACCAATCAAGGATGGATGGAACCAAAAGGATCTAATCAACCCTTTTGGCAGAAACACCCTCCGAGATATCCTGGACAAAGACCATTCTACAATGCATACCCAGCTGAAAGATATGGTGGACAACCTTGTAACTACCAACAAGCCCCACCCCGTGCATGTAAACCATCCTTTCAATATAACCTCGAACCACCACACTCACAAGCTTCTCTTCACCATTCGCCACCATATGATCCTTCCTTCCCCCAGTGCCAATCCAATCGCTCCCAATCACCACCACTTTCCTTTGTGTCATGTCCAAGTCCAGCAACCCGAGAAGCAGAGGTTCGCCTAACGGAAACAGTAAATAAATTTCAAACAACCATTCAACAACTGGAGCAAGCGATAATTCATTGGGTTTCTAGGCGCTCAAATACACAAGGATCAGCCACAGCCCATGTGAACAGTCTAACGAAGAGCGTAGCATGAAGGAGATACCAGAAACTCCAGTGGACAAGACAGAGAATGAATTCGTACTAGAACAAGTAGAAGAAGCTGTCATCGCTCAAGAAGAAGAGTTGGTTGAAGATCTGGGAGATGCTGAACCTCCATGGGAATCCAGAATTGAGGAACACGCCGTCAAGGAGACTACAGTTGATGCTAAGGAGGATATTTCTCCAAGGCAAGTCGTTTATGAAGAATCAGACTGAATAATCCAAGAAACAAATTTCCTCGATAGTGATAGTCACAAGTCTAGCTCTCTTAGCAATGAACTTGCATCCGCAAGTGAATTCTCTGAGATCGAAGAATCTTCCCCAAGTGAATATGAAGATGATGCAGAGGTAGATTTCTCTCAACCTTCAATCTATGACTCAAGTGATGAGGAAGACACAGAAGACTTTGACCAGGACACAGATACAATTGAAGATCTCTGCAAAGAAGTGGAGGAATTCACAGAAGAGCACAAAGAAATGGAACTTACAGAACCACCAAAAACACCTATCCCAAGGCCATTACCACCTAATACAAGCTTCAAGTGGGTACAATCCTTAACTTATAACTTTACTTATTCACTTAAATATGGTTTGCTTGAAACAGATGGCCAGCTTAGAGCTCTCTGCGGCTTTAAGAGTAAGAGGAAAATGGCTCGTACTCAAAGCTGGTGCACAAAGTTCAATAAGGTTCCATGCTTTACCTCGAAGTACACGGATTGGTATCATGATCAATTGCATGGATCATGGAAAACGTTTGGTCACCAAGGTGAGATTCTACTTTTTAAACCGCCCGAATGGAAACATGTAGATCAAGACGGATGCGGATTTAAAAGCAAGGCTTGGAATCCTGGACTCTATCCTGACATTCGTCGTCC
>NC_029793.2:50475114-50478731 GCF_000816755.2 Arachis ipaensis | reverse complement strand
ACCCGCAACCCCCCTCCCTTTCTCTATTACTAACCCTAAGACCCTATCCCCATTCCCCCTCAGCCGCCACCGCGCCACCGTGCCCCGCCACCGCGCCGGACACCACCGCCGCCATCACCCAACCGTTCTGCTTCTTTCGCTTTCCAGGTTCTGCAACACGCATTCTCTTTTATCCGTTCGTCGTTTTTCTGTATTTTTTTCCGTTTTTGTTCATACTTAGGATAGATAGATATGCATGTTGTAGTGTATTTTTAGGTTGTTAGGTAGCTTAGGCTGTGGTTAGTGGATCTAGGTCTGTTTACTTGCATTGTTCCTATTTCTATTTTATCATACTTCAATTCTGCTGTTCCTGTGACCTCGTTCATATGCTGTGATTTCTTGCATTTGCTACTTGTTACTCTAAATTTTCCTGTTTCTATTAATTATAGGTAACTACAGTAAGTTTTTAATTCATATGCACTGCTATGATTGCTGTTTATTTTCCGGGACAATCCAATTTTTGCCGGAATGCTGCCCAAATTTTTTGTAAATTGTTTTCATTCATGTTTTGGTTTGGCATTTCTGAACTCTGTTTTACTCTGCTTTACCCAAACCGTTTCATGAATGTTATGGCAGACTTTCTTACCCTCTTTGGTTTCCTGGTTCATAAACTGCATTTGTGATTCATTGATTCCAATTTTTGCTTTCTTTATTTCTATTCGAATCAGCATCACCCTGTTTTCCTTGTTCGATTATGAGTACTTCTATTCTTACCTGTGAATCCTTGTTATATGAAATTTTTCTCTATGCCACTTACTTTAACCCGCACTTTACTAACTCACTAATTTTAATTTACTAATTTCTTCTTCAAATTCTAACCATACTAACCCTTTTGATCTCTTTTCTGTTTATTTTCACTTTCCTCTAACTTTCTAACCATGGCATATTGATTATTTTTACATTTAACATAAATTCAATCACATTTCATATACTCATTTTCCTTATTTTCTTTCTCCTTTGCCACTTTGAGTTTCCTTTGTTTAATTGCCTATTTGCTTTACTATTTTTATCCATATCCTGGTTTTCTGTTTTTCAGGATGTCTGCCTCACAAAGGAAAGGAAAAGGCAAGGCTACTGGCAAGCGCAAGCAAGGAGATTCCTCCCAGTCCATCATTGCCCTCATGCACGATTCCTCATGCGCGGGAGAAGAACTTCACACAGCAGGAAAAAGCTGACCAGCTGCTCCCTGCAAATGATCCTATAAAATTTGCAAACTGGTACTGTGAACTGAAGTACCCGGCTTTTGCAAACTCTAGAAATCTATACCTGGAGCGAACTCTGAAGATTCCAGAAGCACTCCACCAGTACACCACTAAGCAAATCAAGCAAAGGGGCTGGTTCTTTCTGGAGAGAACACTGACAGAGGTCAACGCATCTTGGGTCTGGGAATTCTACTGCAACTACTACCTCACCACCCTAGATGCAGTGAACCTGAGAGGAAAACAAATTTTGGTCACTGAGGAGGCCTTAGAGGACATTCTCTGGCTCCCATCCAAGTCCGATCAGCCTGATGGTTATTCAAAGGCTGAGGAGGACATGCGTCAGATGCAGTTTGATTGGGATGCCGTGAAGGCACGGATAGCTCTCGACCCGACAGTTCCTTGGGAGATGGGTCAGGACACCACCATGCCTCGAGGGATCAAGAGAGCGTACTTAAATGATGAGGCTCGGTTATGGCATCAGATCTTGAGTAATTATGTGATGCCGAGTACTCACGAGACGGAGATCCCGGCTGCTATGATCACCCTCCTTTGGTGTGTGATGGAAGGGAAGGATCTTTATCTGCCACGCTTTATCCGGCATTTTATGGCCAGGGTCCACGTTCGAGGCACCCTCCCTTTTCCATATCTGGTTACACAGCTAGGCCGTCGAGCTGACGTGCCATGGGAGGATGCCGATGAAAGACCACCAGCGGCGGATTGCAGGAAGATCATTCCTCACAGCAGGAACTTCTTAGCTTTGGGCTACAGACCACCACCCTTCACTGCTACCGATGAGCCAGCCCCACTGTCTGCTAGACCCTCTTCATCCACAGCTACCACTGCACCTTCACCTGCCTCTGAGCCCGTATACCGCCTCGTGCACCGCCTATTCCGACAGCTTGATCAGATGGAGCGCCGTAACCGGCGCCGGTATGAGAGATTGGGGCGTCGCAACAAGCGACGCTATGAGCACCTGAAGCTGATGATACGATCCGGCGACATCTCCTCTGAGCCCGACACACCATCTGAGCCATCAGAGGAGGAGGAGGAGGATGGGCACGAGGAGGAGACTCATTTCCAGGAGGAGACCCATCAGCAGGCAGCCACAGAGCAGGCTGCCCCGCATCAGGAGGTTATGTCCCAGATAGAGGTTGCGGATCCGGAGATCCCGATCCAGTCAGCCCCACCTCTACAGCAGCCAGACCCTCAGCCCACCACCACCACAGAGCCTCCAGCTGCCATCCCTACCAGTGACGACACCCCTTCACACCCGGCTTGATTGAGCATCAGGGACGATGCTTCATTTTAAGTGTGGGGAGGTCGCCATCTCTGGCGTTTATTTTGGTGAACCACTACATACTTTTTCTTTTATTTTGAATATTTTTCTGTATTTTTCTTTTTACTGTTATTTTCTGAGTACTTATACATTCTTTTATGTATTTTTACTCTATTTTTGCATATTGCATCTTTAGTTCATATTTTTAGTTATTTAGTTTAGTTTGCAATTCTGATTTATTAGTGGATTAATTAGTATAGTTTACCCTTTTTAGCATAAGATAGTATAGTTTAAATTGAAAAACATAAAAAGGAAGTAAGCTAGGAAATTGAACATATCAGATTTAAATCCATAAACCTTGTATATAGCATTACATGATGTAGTTAAGCTGACAACATTTCATCAAGGAGGAACATTAAAACTTTAAAAGCTACCCTAAATAATTTTTTTATGAGAATAATGGGAATTTTTAACTAAACCTGCATAACATATATGAATGATATATGATGCTTAAGTTAGAGAACACACAGCCTGTGAGTCTTGAGCTTAATTGTATGGTTGCATTCAAACCATAACTTCATTCCTATGTGTTTCGCTTCTTTTCATTCTAATGTTCTTTACTTTGCTTTAATCTATATGTCCAATTATAGAATATAGAATAGATACATACCAAAAGAATGATTGAGGCCATCATTTGATTTTAGCTCACTTATCCCAGAATAACCTATCTTTCACATCACCCTTGTCAGCCCCCTTGAGCCTTTAAAACCCCTTTATTCTATTTAGCCAAATTACTAGCCTTAAGCAAAAAAACAAAAGAAAACCCCAAGTGAATCCTTGGTTAGCTTAAGATAGAAAATTATGAATAGATTAGAACATGGATGATAGAAACAAAAGGGTAGAGAAGTTAAAAGAAATAAAATAAATTCGGGAAGCATGCTCATGAGAAAATCAAAGTGATTTAATTGCCACGTGCCTTGAAAAGAAAAAAAAATTTCAGCATTTAATAAAAGAGGATACAAAAGAAATTCCCCAATGCAACAATACACATGGGATAAAAATAAAATTTGAAACATGAGCATGTAACAATAAGTGGGATA
>NC_029793.2:50462181-50475089 GCF_000816755.2 Arachis ipaensis | reverse complement strand
CCTTGAGAATATGAACTAACTTGACTACATGTAAGCTTTATATATGAGTGAATAATTTAGAGTTGCATGATGCATCATTCATTTAGGTAGTTGCATTTAAATTAGGTTGCATTGCATGACATTCCATCACTTTAACCTTAATTATTTACCTTGGGTTTAGCATGAGGACATGCTAGTGTTTAATTGTGGGGAGGTTGATAAACCCATATTTCATAAGTTCTTTTGTGCTTAATTTGAGTGATTTATTCAATCCTCCACCTACTTATTCATATTAACTGCATGGTTTTACTTTCCCTTCCTTATTATGTCATATTGTGAAAAACATGTTTTTCTAAGCTTTAAAAATTAATTATTTTAATTACCTTTATTTTCATTCGATGCCGTGATTAGGGTGTTGAGTAGTTTCAGATTTTCTAAGGCAGAATGACTTAAAGGATGGAAAAGGAAACATACAAAAATGGAAGGAGAAAGCAAAACGGAGCTTTGAAGGAAACTGGTATTCACGCGATCGCATGGACGACGCGATCGCGTGCCAGAAGCGAAGATGCAGCGACGCGGCCGCATGACTGACGCGACCGCGCGACATAAGCAGAACGCATACGACGCGGACGCGTGGCTGACGCGACCGCGTGGCAAGAAAAAGCTCCGAATGACGCGACCGTGTGACCCACGCGGACGCGTGACAGAGGCCACGTATCAGAATTTACAGAATACACCCTCAGCGATTTCTGAAGCCCTTTTTGTCCCAGATCCAAGTACAGACAGCATAGACCAGAGGTTATAAAGTGTGGAAATGCACCCATTCAAAGAGAGCTCGCAATTTTTGTTACTTTCAATGATTTAGATTTAGTTGAGAGGGAGATCTTCTCCTCTCTCTCTCGCAATGATTTAAGTTACCATTGCTTCCCATCTAAGGACATTTTTATTATTCCAGCAGTTTACTTTTTCCCCTTTTGGTCCTGGTTAAGAAATCAGTAACCCAACAGTTATCAACTCAACTTAATTGATAATCGTTATCTTGCTAATTGAGCTGAACTTTAATAATCCCAACCTTTCCTTAGGAAATAAATAGGATTCAAAGGCCAATTTAATTAGTCCCTTGACTTACTTTTACTTTAGTAAAAGTTGACCAAGTGGAATCTAGATTCAACTTTCATTATTGTTGAGAAAGATAACAAAGTGGACTTCTAATTTCTCTTACCTTGCCAAAAGTTGCTTTACAGTAATTATTTATTTTAATTGCCATTTACTTTACTTGTCATTTAAATCACTTGCTTCTCACCTCCTAAACCCCGATTACAACCTTTATAGCCAATAATAAGAACATACCTTCTTGCAGTTCCTTGAGAAGACGACCCGAGGTTTGAATACTCGGTTAACAATTTCTAAAGGGGTTTGTTACTTGTGACACCCAAAACGTTTGTACGAAGGGATTTTTGTCGGTTTAGAGACTATATCTACAACGCGACTGTTTTTATGACATTCTTTACTGGCAAAAATCCTAACGTCACCTCTCAAGAAAAGCGTTGATCACATACAGCTTGCCATTGAAGAAATCATTCACAATTGAAGAAGACAGTAAGACCAGAGTTAATTCAGAAAGACGAAGCAACTCCAAGCCTTAACCAATTTCTTATCCCTATTTACTTTACAATTCACAAAGTATCTTATACACTTTTCTTTATTCCTTTTACTCTATCAAACAATCAAACCAATTCTTCTATCCGCCTGACTAAGAGCTACAAGATAACTATAGCTTGCTTCAAACCACAATCCTCGTGGGATTGACCCTGACTCGCTCAGGTATTACTTGGATGACCAAGTGCACTTGCTGGTTCAGCTGTACAAAGTGTGGGGATTTATGCACCAAGTTTTTAGCGCCGTTGCCGGGGATTGTTCGAGTTTGGACAACTCACAGATTATCTTGTTCCCTAGATCAGGTATTTTATTTTATTTTGTTTGAGTCTTTTATTTTTATTTTCTTCTTCCTTATTTTCGAAAAAATAAAAAAAAAACTTTTTCAAAATTTTTTTTCTTTTCTTTGTTTAATCTTTGTTCTTGGTTTGAGTCTTTTTGTTTGTGTTCTTGGTAATTTTCGATTTTTTTGAGTCTTTCTTTCTAAAAATTTTTCAAAAATAGTTTCTTTGTTTAAATCTTGTGTCAATCTTTAAGTTTGGTGTCTTCTTGTGTGTTTTCTTTAAATTTTCGAAAATTTTATGTTTGGTTTTCAAAAGTTTTAAGTTTGGTGTTTTTTGCATGTTCTTGTGTTCTTTGAATTTTTTTAGTCTTGTTCTTGGTGTTCTTCTTAACCTTCAAAATGTTCTTGTTTTTCTTTTTGTTTTGATCTTAAAATTTTTAACTTTGGTGTCCCTTTGGTGTTTGTCTTTAAATTTTCGAAAACTAGGTGGTTTAGATCTAAAAATGTTAAGTTTGGTGTCTTTTTGTTGTTTTTCTCTTTCCTCATTAAATTAAAAAAGTCAGAAAAATATCTTTTCTTATATTTTAATTGATTTTTCGAAAATTTTGATTAAAAATTTCAGATTTTAATTTCAAAATTTTTATCTTATCTTATCCTAGCTTTAAATTTCAAAAATTAAAGATTTTCAAAATCATATCTTTTTCAAAAATCATATCTTTTTCAAAATTTTATCTTATCTTTTTCAAAATTCAAAATTTTAAAATTCAAATTTCAATTTTTAAAATCTTTTTCAAAACCAAATTTCAAATCTTATCTTTCTTTTAAATCTTTTTCAAATCTTTTCTAATCTCAAATTTTAAAATTTAAATCTTTTTCAAAAATTTTTAATTTCTTATCTTATCTTTTCTTATCTTTTCTAATTTCAAATTTTAAATTCAAATCTTTACTAATAGATTACATATCTTCTCTCTCTTCTTTTTCAAAACTTCCTAACTAATTCTTCTCCCTCTTATTTTCGAAAATTATTTTCTTCTTCTTTCTCTTCTATTTTCGAAAATTCATTCATTAAATTTTCAATTCTTTTTAAATTATTAACTTTATTTTTGAAATTAATAAATAAATAAAAAAAACAAAATTATTTTAATTCTTATTTCTAATTCTTCTCCTATTTATTTCTATTTATTTGAACTCCTCTCCTCTCTGTTCTCCCATCTTCACTTTTCTATCTTCCTCTTCTACTCTTCTTCCAATTTCACTGGGAGTCCTCAGTGCTTTGACATAGAAGCTTCCAAACTTTCTCTTTTCTATTCTTGTTTTTGACCAAGAAGAGGGATAAAGATCCTCTCGTTAATCCTTATCCTAAACCTGAAAGGACTTTAAGGAGGAGCTTACAACAGGCTAAAGCACAACACTCGGGAAGAAACCTTTTAAAAAATTTTGAACAAGAAATTGAGGACATGGCCGAACCTGAAGGAGATGCAAGAAAGGTTCTTGGTGACTTCACCATGCCTACCTCTGACTTTATGGCAGAAGTATCTCTGTACTTGCCATTGGAGCTAACAATTTTGAGCTTAAGTCTCACTTAGTCTCTTTTCTGTAACAAAATTGCAAGTTCCATGGACTTCCAAGGGAAGATCCACATTAGTTCTTAGCTAAATTCTTACAGATCTGTGATACTGTTAAGACCAATAGAGTAAATCCTGAGGTCTATAAACTTATGCTCTTTCCTTTTGCTGTAAGAGACAGAGCTAGAGTGTGATTAGATTCTCAACCTAAAGAGAGTCTTGACACATGGGAGAATGTGGTCAATGCATTCTTGACCAAATTCTTTCCACCTCAAAAGTTGAGCAGACTTAGGGTGGAACTTCAAACCTTCAGACAAAAAGAGCTTTCCCTTTGCTGTAAGAGACAGAGCTAAGATATGCTTGGATTCCCAACCAAAAGAGAGCCTAGACTCTTGGAAAAAGCTGGTTAATGCTTTTCTGGCTAAATTCTTTTCCCCTCAGAGGATGAGCAAAATTAGAGTGAAAGTTCAAACCTTCAGACAAAGAGAAGGTGAATCCCCTATGAAGCTTGGAAAAGATACAAGCAATTGATCAAGAGATGTGCTCCTGACATGCTCTCAGAATGGTATATCATAGGCGAGTTCTATGATGGTCTGTCTAAGATGTCCAAAATTTCATTAGACAGCTCTGTAGGTGGATCACTCCACTTGAAGAAAATGCCTGCAGAAGCAAAAAAACTCATTGAGATGGTTGCAAACAACCAATTCATGTATACTTCTGAAAGAAATCCTGTAAACCATGGGATTTCTCAGAAGAAAAGAGTTCTTGAAGTTGATACTCTGAATGCCATATTGGCTCAGAATAAGATCTTGACCCAGCAGGTCAATGTGATCTCTCAACATTTGACTGGAATGTAAACTGCAACTGGCAGTACCCAAGAAGTATCTCCTGATGTAGAAGCTTATGATCTTGATCAACCTACAATGGAGGAGGTGAATTACATGGGAGAACCCTATAAAAACACCTACAATCCTTCATGGAGGAATCATCCTAACCTTTCATAGAAGGATCAACAGAAGCTTCAGCAAGGCTTTAATAATAATCAAGATGGAAGGAACCAGAATAGTTTCAACAATAGGCCATCATTTCCATCTTCTTAAGGGAACGTGGAGACTCCTAAGTAGAGCCTTTCTAACTTAGTCACTATAGCCTCCAACCTCTCTAAGACCACTCATAGTTTCATAACTGAAACAAGATCTTCCATCAGAAATTTGGAGGTACAGATTAGTCAACTGAGCAAGAGGATGCCTGAGACTCCTCCTAATACTCTTCTTGGTAACACTGAAGTAAACCCAAGAGAAGAGTGCAAGGCCATCACCATTGAGGCTGAGGCCGAATCTGGAGAGAATGGAAAGGTATTGAACACCTGTGAGAAAGCTCTCACTGGGGCATTCAACGCCCAACATGGCCAAGAGCCTGGCGCTGAATGCCGGTGAGGAACCCCTCACTGGGCGTTCAACACCCACACAGACAGCAAAGCTGGCACTGAACGCCAGCCAGGAAACACTGACTGGGCATTCAACGCCCAAACATACAGGAATTCTGGCGTTGAACGCCAGTGAGGAACCCCTCACTGGGCGTTCAACGCCCAACAAGACAGGGAAGCTGGCGTTGAACGCCATCCAGGATACCACTGCTGGGTGTTCAATGCCCAAAAGGATAAAGGAACTCACGTTTAACGCCAGTAAGGGTGTACAGCATGGGCGTTTAACGCCCGAAGAGCCATCAGAGCTGGCGTTAAATGCCAGTAGTGGCACACCCTCTGAGTGCTCAATTCCCACTCAAGAAACCCCTATCCAAGAACTATAGGAAGCCAAGGCTCATATAGATACCGTAGAGGTTCCTTTGCATGCACTTCTACAATGCATGGTTCTGATGAATACTCATCCTCTGATGAGGATGAAGACACTAGGGAAGAGCAAGTTGCTCGGTACCTAGGAGCTCTCATGAAGCTGAATGCCAAGCTATTTGGTACAAAACCTCTGGAGGAAGAACCTCCACTGCTTACTAAAGAACTAAATGCTTTTGTTCAGCAAAGGTTACCTTAGAAGCTTCCAGATCCTGGACGCTTCCTGATTCCTTGCACTATAGGCACTATGACCTTTGAGAAGGCTCTGTGTGACCTAGGATCAAGCATAAACCTCATGCCACTCTCTGTAATAGAGAAGCTGGTAATCTTTAAGGTGCAGGCTACAAACATCTCACTAGAGATGGCAGACAAGACAATGAAGAAGCCATATGGCTTAGTAGCGGATGTCCTGGTAAAAGGTTGAAGACCACTACATCCCTGCAAACTTCATAGTCTTGGATATTGGAGAGGATGAGGATGACTCTATCATCCTAGGAAGACCTTTCCTAGCTACTGCAAATTCTATGATTAATGTGGCAAAGGAAGAAATGGTTTTCCAACTAGGAAAGGACTACATCTTGTTCAAGATATCCAATCCCAATTCTCCCTCTGATAAGAAAGAGACTGTGGTGCAACACCTAATGTTCCAACCCTCTATTTCTATGCAGAGCTTTATAGAGCCCCCAAACATCAATTCTAAGTTTAGTGTTGGGCAGCCATTAACAAGCTCTAAGCACAAAGGTACTCGGAAGAAAGTACCTAAAGGCTGGAGGGACAAGAAAGTCCCCACTGAAGGCCTCTCACCTGGCATGAGAGTTGTCTTCACCAAGAAACCAGTCATACCTTATATAGTGAGTCATGTCCTGTCTCTAGAGCATGTGGAGCTCATTCATGAGAAGACAGGAAGAAAGTTTACTGTAAGGGGAGAAATTCTGAGACCATACTCACCTCCGTACGGAGCTAACCGTCAAGCTAGTAACGTTAAAGAAGCGCTCGTTAGGAGACAACCCAACCTTAATTAATTATTTCTATTTCTTTTAATTACTTT
This sequence comes from Arachis ipaensis, assembly GCF_000816755.2. Classification (NCBI taxonomy): domain Eukaryota; kingdom Viridiplantae; phylum Streptophyta; class Magnoliopsida; order Fabales; family Fabaceae; genus Arachis; species Arachis ipaensis. The sequence goes on along the minus strand of NC_029793.2, from coordinate 50,468,709 downwards.
ATTTTGTTTTTCTTTAAGTTATTTTTAGGTTCATGATCATATGCAGCAATCAGAACAGAGATAGAAATGTTAAAGCAGTAAAAATAGAACACTCTGGATGGGTGATAAACCACTATTTCATGGTTTATCTTGTGCTCAATTGAGTGATTTTTTTCAACTCTTTACCCACTTATTCATACCATTTGCACGAGTGTACATTCTCCTTCCTGATTTTGTGCTATGATTGAAAACATGCTTCTTTGGTCTTAATTTTGATATGTTTAACCTCTCTTATTACCATTAGATGCCTTGATATGTGTGTTAAGTGATTTCATAGTTTATAGAGTAGGAATGGCTTAGAGGATGGAAAGGAAGCATGCAAAAATGGAAGGAATACAAGAAGTTGAAGGAACTGCAAAGTTGTCAGCCTGACCTCTTCGCACTCAAACAGCTATAACTTTAGCTACAGAGGTCCAAACGACACGGTTTTAGTTGCGTTGGAAAGCTAACATCCGGAGCTTCGATTTGATATATAATATGCTACAGTTTCCCTGACGGTAGGCGACACGAACGCGTGCTTCACGCAGACACATCGCAGTGGCAAAAATCAGCGTGGCAGATTTCTTCTCCAGCAATTTCTGGGCTGTTTTCGACCCAGTTTGCGGCCCAGAAAACACAGATTAGAGGCTATAAAGTGGGGGAATCTATTCATTCATAATCACAAGCTCATAATTCACAATTATTATGCTTTAGATGTAGTTTTTAGAGAGAGGTTCTCTCCTCTCTTTCTTAGGATTAGGATTTAGGATTTTTCTTGCTTTCATGATTGTCCCTTTTTATCAGGTTCAACTTTCCTTTTTATTATCTTCTCAATTTAATTTATGTACTTTTCTATGTTACAGATAATTCTCTTAATTAATGTTATTTGAGGTATTTCAGTTTATTATTGCTCTCTTTTATTTATGTTACTGTTGCTTCCAATCTGAAGACATTTTTATTCCAGTAAATTTACTTTTTCCCTTTTGGCTTGGGTTAAGTAATTGGTAACGCTTGAGCTGTCAAATAAAGCAGTGGTTGAAATTGGGAGTTGCTCCAATAACTCTAGTCTTTCCATAGGAATTGACTAGGACCTAAGGATTAAGCTAATTAATCCACTTGATTTACCTTCATAGTTAGAGGTTAACAAAGTGGGATTAAAATCCAATTCTCATCACAATTGATAAGGATAGGACTTCCAATTCTAATACCTTGCCAAGAGTTTATTTTATTATTACTATTTTATTTTTCTTATCATTTAACATACTGGTTCCTTACTTTCAAAACTCCCAATTTACAAGACTCATAACCAATAATAAGAACATACTTCCCTGCAATTCCTTGAGAAGACGACCCGAGATCTAAATACTTCGGTTATTAATTTTAAAGAGATTTGTTACTTGTGACAACCAAAACTTTTGTAAGAAAGGTTGATTGCTTGGTTTAGTAACTATACTTGCAATGAGAGTTTACTATAACTTCTAAACCATCAATCTTCAGTTCTTCAAAACTTCTAAACGTGTGCCTTATTATTAGTTATTGTAAATATTTGCTTTTTGCTTGTTTATTTGTCTTTATTTTTTGTTTTTATTTTTGCTTCTTTCGTAAATTAAGAGGTTATTGGTTTTTATTTAGTTATTAAAAAATTTTTTTCAAAAATTTGTTCTTGGTGTTCATCTTGATCTTCAAGTTGTTCTTCGTGTTCATCTTGACCTTTAAGTTGTTCTTAATTGTTTTCTTCATTTTGATCTAAAAATTTTAAGTTTGGTGTCATTTTATTATTTTTCTCTTTCCTCATTAAATTAAAAAATTCAAAATTTAAAACTCAAATTTTGAATTTCAAATTTCAATTTTCAAAAATTCAAATAAAAAAAAATTTAAATTTTAAATTTCAAAATTCAAATCTTTTCCAAAAATCATATCTTTTTCAAAAACTTATCTTATCTTATTTCAAAAATCAAATTTCAAAATTCAATATTTAAATTTCAAAATTCAAATCTCAAATTTCAAAATGCAAATTTCAAAAATTTAAAATTCAAAATTTCAATTTTCAAATTTCAAAATTTAATTTTCAAATTTCAAAATTTAATTTTCAAATTCAAAATTTAAATTTCAATAACCTTTTAATTTAAAATTTGTTTTTATTTTCGTTTTTAATTTTTATTTACTATTATGAGTTCTCACCCCTCTCACTTTGAGTTTGGTTCCAATGCTGTTGCAAGGAATGGAAATTATAACAGGAACATGCATCAAGGTCAAAACAATCAGAGATGGAAGGAGCCACGAGGATCTGATCAATCCTTTAGGCAACATCACCTTCCAAGATACCATGGACAACGACCATCCTACAATGCATGCCAAGACAACAGTTATGGTGGACCCTTCCGTGACAACCAACAACCACCAAACTACTATGGTCAAGAGCCATTCCAGAGAGCATACCAAGATGATAGATATGATGGACCCCCATCATATGCTTATGAACCACCTCCCCAACATACCTTTGAACCACCAAACTCACAAGCCCCTTTGCACCATTTACCTCCATATGACCTTAACCCACATCCACCATACCAACCACCCTATGAACCAAATGAACCATACATAGATCCATCCCAACCTCCGTTGGATAACAATACACTCATCTCTAACATCATTGGTCTCACCTCTACACTCTAAAATCTTATATCCCGCATGAACCAACACTCTACCTCCAATATTCAACCCTCAAGCTCTAGTGCACTTCCTTTTCAACCACATAATGATCTTTTCATCCCATCACCACCCTCCATGGGAGAGCACCGACATCCATCAATCCAAGAGCAAGATGACCCCAATTATGCTATTGATACGGAACAGGAAAGAAGGAATCATCTTCGCGAATCCATACTTCATAAGGAGCTAGAGGAGGCCCTACGGGTAAAGGCAGGAGAGACCCTTGAAGATGAAAGAGTGGTTGAAAGGAGTTGTTATGGAAAGAAAATCATTGAGGATGAGTACGATTTTATACTTAAACAACTGGACAAAGCAGCAATTATTAAAATGGAAGAAGTGGTTGCAGACTTAAGAGATGATGTACCTCCATTGGAAAGTCCAGTCACAGAGCCTCCTTCCATGGTGTTTGATGTTGATGAGGAGAGCGTACAACCTCCAAGGCAGATCATGGTTGAAGACTTTGTAGAGGTTGATCAAGAGATGGAGATTAAAGAAGAAGAAGTACAGCCTCCCATGCCCTTGGTGAGCAATGAAAAAGAGATTGAATTGGAAGAAAGCTACCAAGAGGAAGAGGTTGATATTGAAGAAACTTGCAAAGAGGTGGAAGTTGTCAGAGAAGAGCACAAGGGAGTGAAGCTTGCAAGTTCATTAGAAACACCTCTCCAAAGGCCATTACAGTCCAACACAACGTTCAAGTGGGTAAAATTCTTATCCTTGACCTTTACCTTCCCACTTGAATATGGGCTACTAGAGACGGATGATCAACTTAGAGCTCTTTGTGGTATTAAGATCAAGAGGAAGATGGTTAGTGGTTGGTGTTGTCACACAAGGTTCAACATGGTTGCATACTCAAAGTTTAAATGCAAAGGTTGGTGTAAAGCTCAACTGAATGGGTCTAGGAAGTTGGTTGGCCGCTTTAGTGAGAATTCAGATTGCTTGCCACCCGGATGGAATCATGATGATCAACAAGAAGACGGGTGCAAAAGCAAGGTTTGGGATCCTGGAATCTGTTCTGACATCCAGCACCCCGGGAGCCTAAGAATCTATTTGAAGCTACTCAAAGGCTTTACGTGCCTAGTTTGGGACCCCAGAGGCTGTTGGAATTCAAAACACTGGTGAAGATTTTTGGATGAATTCAAGCATAAGCCACCATAACAGGAAGCTCATCAAATGTCCAACTTAAGGACTTTAACTAAAAGTGCTAGGTGCGAGACAACCCACCATGGTATGATCGTTTCTTTTTCAATTTTATTTCATGTTGTTTGTTTTTATTTTATTTTAATTTCATTGAACCTGGAATTATTCATAGCATCTACATTAGCATTGTGACGTTGGGATTTTTTTGCCAGTAAAGAATGTCATAAAAATAGTCGCGTTGTAGATATAGTCTCTAAACCGACAAAAATCCCTTCGTACAAACGTTTTGGGTGTCACAAGTAACAAACCCCTTAAAAATTGTTAACCGAGTATTCAAACCTCGGGTCGTCTTCTCAAGGAACTGCGAGGAAGTGTGTTCTTATTATTGGCTATAAAGGTTGTAATCGGGGTTTAGAAGGTGAAAAGCAAGTAATTTAAATGACGAGTGAATTAAATGGCAATTAAAAATAAATAATAACAGTGAAACAACTTTTGGCAAGATAAGGGAAATTAGAAGTCCAACTTAGTTATCTCTCTCAACAATAATGAAAGTTGTATCTTAATTCCACTTGGTCAACCTTTACCAGGGCAAAGGAAAGTTAAGGGACTAATTAAATTGACCTTTGAATCCTAATTATTTCCTAAGAAAAGGTTGGGATTATTTAAGTTCAGCTCAATTAGCAAGATAACGATTATCAGTTATGTTGAGTTTAATAACTGTTGAGTTACTGAATTCTTAACCAAAACCAAAAGGGGAAAAAGTAAATTGCTGAAATAATAAAAGTGTCCTTAGATGGGAAGCAATGGTAACTTAAATCAAAGAGAACAATCATAAACTGAAAATACCTCAATTATCATTAATTCAAAGAACAATCTGTGACATGGAATAATTCATAAATCAAATTCTAATAATCAATTCAAATGTTGGAATAAATAAATGTAGAACTAAAATAAAAGAACATTAAAACCTGGATCCAAAGTTACTCCCAAAACAAGAAGAAGTCCTAAATCCTAAGAGAGAGAGAGAATCTCTTTCTAAACTAAATCTAAATCATGAAAACTAGAAATTGGTGAGCTCCCTTTTGAATGGGTGCATTCCCACACTTTATAACCTCTGGTCTATGCTGTCTGTACTTGGATCTGGGCCAAAAAGGGCTTCAGAATTTGCTGGGGGCGTATTCTGTAAATTCTAATACGTGGCCTCTGTCATGTGTCCGCGTGGGTCACGCGGTCACGTCATTTGGAGCTTTTCCTTGCCACGCGGTTGCGTCAGTCATGCGACCGCGTCATATGCGTTCTGCTTAAGGCGCGCGGTCGCGTCAGTCATGCGGCCGCGTCGCTGCTTCTTTGCTTCTGGCACGCGATCTCGTCATCCATGCGATCGCGTGAATACCAGTTCCCTTCAAAGCTCCGTTTTGCTTTCTCCTTCCATTTTTGTATGTTTCCTTTTCCATCCTTCAAGTCATTCTGCCTTAGAAAATCTGAAACTACTCAACACACTAATCACGGCATCGAATGGAAATATAGGTAATTAAAATAATTAATTTTTAAAGCTTAGGAAACATATTTTTCACAATATAACATAATAAGGAAGGGAAGGTAAAACCATGCAATTACTTTGAATAAGTAGGTGAAGAGTTGAATAAATCACTCAAATTAAGCACAAAAGAACTCATGAAATATGGGTTTATCAACCTCCCCACACTTAAACACTAGCATGTCCTCATGCTAAATCCAAGGTAAATAATTAAGGTTAGAGTGATGGAATGTTATGAAATGCAACCTATGCTAAATGCATCTACCTAATGAGTCATGCAATTCTAATTCATCCACTCATATATAAAGCCTACATGTAGTCAAATTATTTCACATTCTCAAGGAGATATATATACATATATAGCTAACCCTCAAATAATAAAGCAAATGAGATGAGAAAAAAACTTGCAAGACAATTAGAGATAAATGTTAATGAGCTTTTGAACCCTCACTGGATTTTGTGTTTTCTCTCAAATCACTCAGTGTTTATTGGGTTAATCACTTTATTCTTCTTTTTTATTCTTTCTTTCTATAACCTTGTTTTTCGTCTAACCAATCAACAATTATAGAACATAGTCATACCAAAACTCATGAGGTCTTTAATTAAGGTTGTAATGGGGTCAAGGCAAAGGGTAAGGATATATGTATAAGACTAAGTGAGCTAATAAGTGAATCCTTAATTAGATTAAGATCTCACCTAACATACATACTTAGTAAAACAATGCTTCTTTACCTATTTTCCCTATTTTCTCACTTTTGATGTCACATGCTCATGTTTCAATTCTTGTTTTTATTCCATGTGCATTGCTTTTTATTTTGCATTGGGGAGTCCTTTTTGTATCCCCTTATTTACATGCTTGAAAACTAACTTTTTTTTTTGAATACACATGGTAATTTAAGCACTTTGATTTTCTCATGAATATGCTTCCCAAATTTATTTTATTTCTTTTAACTTTTCTACCTTTTGTTTCTATCATCCATGTTTCCAAAAGGTTTCCCATATTTAACTCTATTAAAGATTTTCTATATTAAGCTAACCAAGGATTCACTTGGGAATTTCTTTTGTTTTTCTACTTAAGGCTAGTAATTTGGCTAAATAGAATAAAGGGGTTTTTAAAGGCTCAA
>NC_029793.2:50459004-50462156 GCF_000816755.2 Arachis ipaensis | reverse complement strand
AAATCAATAAATCAAATCAAACGTTAAGACTAAATAATCACCTAGTTAATCATATCAAATGGGAAAAATGTATTCTATCGAATTAATATCGAATCAAATTTAACTGTTTATATTTTTCTCATTCGATCCTTGAACTTGTATTATCTAAATCTAGGTATTTTGGAACATATATATCGTAATGTACTACATCAATTTGACTGTTGTAAAGTAGTTCCTCTTTGTAATTTTGAAGTTTCCGATGGGATTTAATGAAAAATTCTCTTATTACTCTTAAAAATTGATTTGGACGTACTGTATGTATTCACTATTTACTAAAAAGTCGATCTCTATGTGAACAAAAAATGCAAAATGCAGAAAATAGAGTAAAATACACAAGTAGCAATGTATAAGTACTCAGAAAATAACAGTACAAGAAAAAGAGAAAAAAATACAGAAAAATATCCAAAATAAAAGAAAAAGTATGTAGTAGTTCACCAAAATAAACGCCAGAGATGGCGATCTCCCCACACTTAAAATGAAGCATCGTCCTCGATGCTCAATCAAGTCGGGTGTGAAGGAGTGTCATCACTGGGAGGGATGGTAGCTGGGGTCTCTGTGGCGGTTGTGGGCTGAGAGTCTGGCTGCTGTAGAAGAGGGACTGACTGGAGCGGGATCTCCAGATCTGCAGCCTCAAGCTGATGTGGGGCCTCCTGCTGTGGGGTGGCGTGCTCTGTGCCTGCCTGCTGATGAGTCTCCACCTGGGAATGAGGCTCCTCCTCGTGCTCATCCTCCTCCTCCTCTGATGGCTCTGATGGTGTGTCGGGCTCGGAGGGGATGTCGGCCCCCTGTCTGATCAGCAGCTTTAGATGGTAATAGCGTCGCCTGCTGCGGCGCTCCAATCTCTCATACCGGCGCCTGTTACGGTGCTCCATCTGATCAAGCTGGCGGAATAGACGGTGCACTAGGTGATAAACTAGCTCAGAGGCAGGTGGAGGTACAGTGGTGGCAGCAGGGGCAGCTGTGGCAGCTGTGGATGAAGAGGGTCCAGCAGACGGAGGGGCTGTCTCATCAGTAGCAGTGACAGGTGGTGGTCTGTAGCCCAAAGCAAGGAAGTTCCTACTGTGAGGAATGATCTTCCTGCAATCCGCCGCTGGTGGTCTCTCATCGGCATCCTCCCATGGCACGTCAGCTCGACGGCCTAGCTGTGTAATCAGATACGGAAAAGGGAGGGTGCCGTGGACGTGGACCCTGGCCATATAGTGCCGAATGAAACGTGGCAGATAAAGGACCTTACCCTCCAGCACACACCAAAGGAGGGTGATCATGGTAGCCGGGATCTCCGTCTCGTGAGTACTCGGCATCACAAAATTACTCAAGATCTGATGCCATAGCCGAGCCTCATCATTCAAGTACACTCTCTTGATCCCTCTAGGCATAGTGGTGTTCTGACCCATCTCCCAAGGAACAGCAGCGTCAAGAGCTATCTGTGTCTTTACGGCGTTCCAATCAAACCGCATCTGGCCCATGTCCTCCTCAGCCTGTGCAAAACCATCTAGCTGATCGGACTTGGCTGGGAGCTGGAGAATGGTCTCGATGGCCTCCTCAGTGACCAGAATTTTCTTTCCTCTCAGGTTCACTGCATCTAGGGTAGTAAGGTAGTAGTTGCAATAGAATTTCCGGACCCAAGATGCATTGACCTCTGTTAGTGGTTTCACCAGAAAGAACCAGCCCCGTTGCTTGATTTGCTCAGTAGTGTATTGCTGGAGGGCTTCTGGAATCTTCAAGGTACGTTCCAGGTATAGATTTCTGAAGTTTGCAAAAGTCGGGTACTTCAGCTCACAGTACCGGTTTGCAAATTTTATAGGATCAGTCAAAGGGAGCAGCTGGTCAGCTTTTTCCTGCTGTGTAAAGTTCTTCTCCTGCCATGAGAAATCGTGCATTAGAGCAATGATGAACTGGGAGGAATCTTCTCTCTTGCGCTTGCCAGTAGCCTTGCCTTTTCCTTTCCTCTGTGTGGCAGACATCCTGAAAAATAGAAAACCAGGAATGGATAAAAAAATAGGAAAGCAAATAGGCAATTAAACAAAGTAAACTGAAAGCGGTAAGGGAGAAATAGAATGAGCAATTGAAATGTGATTAAATTAATGTTAAATGGAAAGAAAAAAAATCAATATGCCATAGTGAGAAAGTTAGAGGAAGTAAAAGTAATCAGAAAAGAGATCAAGAAGGTTAGTATGGTAAAAAGAAATTAGTAAATTAAAATTAGTGAGTTAGGAAAGTAAGTGGCATAGAAAAAATTCCATATAACAAGGATTCACAGGTAAGAATGGAAGTACTCATAATCGAATAAAGAAAACAGGGTGATGCTGATTCGAATAGAAATAAAGAAATCAGAAATTGGAATCAGTGAATCACAAATGCAGGTTATGAACCAGGAAATCAAAGAGGATAAGAAAGTCTGCCATAGCATTCATGTAATGGTTTGGGTAAAGTAGAGTAAAATAGATTTCAGAAATGCCAAACCAAAACATGAATGAAAACAATTTTTTTTTAAAAAAAAATTTGGACAGCATTCCGGCTGAAATTGGATTGTCCCAGAAAATAAACAGCAATCATATCAGTTCATATGAATTAAAAAATCAAGCTGCATGTACATAGATATAAAATAAACATAAAAACTCAATGTAAACAGCAGCAACATACAAGAAAGCAGCATATGAAACATGATTATAGCAGCAACATATTTGCACACAGGATAAAACAGAAGTAAGAACAGTGCAAGTAAACAGACCTAGATCCACTAAACACAGCCTAAGCTACCTAACAACCTAAAAATCCACTACAACATGCAAGTCTAGCTATCCTAATCATGAACATAAACGGAATAAAAAATACAGAAAAGTGACGAATGGATAAAAAGGATTGCGTGTTGCGGAACCTGGTAAGCGGAAGGGGTAGAACAGGGAAGAAGGTGGCTGTGGCGGCGTCTGGCGCGGTGGTGGTGCACGGCGTCGTGGTGGCTGCTGATGGGGGCAGTGGCGGCGAGGGTTTTGGGTTGGTGATAGAAGAAGGGGGTGCGGTTGGGTGGCGGAGAGAGAGGGGGCGCGGCTGGGTGGCCGGCGGTGGGGGGCGGTGGTCGCGGAGGGCAGTGGTGGAGAGGGGAGGAGGGAGGG
>NC_029793.2:50452609-50458898 GCF_000816755.2 Arachis ipaensis | reverse complement strand
GGGTGGTGATTGGAGGGAGAGAGAGTAGAGAGGGAGAAGAGGGTTGGGGGTGGGGGGGCTCGCGACTGATAGGGTTCGCGAGCTGGGGGGGTTATATTTTCGAATCCACGCGGCCGCGTGGGGCACGCAGTCGCGTGGTTGGGACGAAAATGGGAGTGACGCGATCGCGTGGGGTGCACGATCGCATGAGAGGGGGAGAAAGAAGGGTGACGCAATCGCGTGGGTCGCGCGATCGCGTCGCTGGAATTTGTGCTAAACGCACGACTCCAGCGCCGTTTTAGCGCAACTCTCTGTCTCCTTTTGGGGTGATGTGCAATCCATACGACGCGATTGCGTTACTCACGCGGTCGCGTGGGATTGGTATTTGTGCAAGTGACGCGGTCGCATGGGACATGCGATCGCGTGGGCCAATTTGTGCGAAACGCACAGGGGCCGCACGATTCCAGCCTAACTTTCTGTTCGTTGGATCTTACGCCAATATATATATCACGCGGCCGCGTGGGTCACGCGGTCGCGCGGGTGGTGTTTTCCGCGATATGACACGATCGCATGGGGCATGCGGTCGCGTCGTGCATCCCCTTTTTTTTGTGCATGAAAAATGCAGAATGCAATGATTAATAAGAATGTTATGCATGATTCCAGGTTTAATAAATTAAAATGAAAAAGGAAAAATGAAAGCAATTAACAAGAAATAAATCGAAAAAGAAGCGACCATACCCTGGTAGGTTGTCTCCCACCTAACACTTTTAGTTAAAGTCCTTAAGTTGGACATTGGAGTAGTATCCTGCTATGGTGGCTTATGTTTAAATTCGTCCAAAAATTTCCACCAGTGCTTGGAATGCCAATAGCCTCCGGGGTCCCAAACTAATCACGCAAAGCTTCCGAACAACTTTAAATATATTGTTAGGCTCCCGGGATGACAAATGTCAGAATAAACTCCAGGATTCCAAGCCTTGCTTTTAAATCCGCCTCCGTCTTGATCTACATGTCTCCATTCGGGCGGGTTAAGAAGTAGAATCTCAACTTGGTGACCAAACGTCTTCCGTGATCCATGTGATTGAGCATGATACCAATCCGTGTACTTTGAAGTGAAGCGTGGAACCTTATTGAACCTTGTGCACCAGCTCTGAGTACGAGCCATTTCCCTCTTACTCTTAAAGCCGCAGAGAGCTCTAAGTTGGCCATCTGTTTCGAGCAAACCATATTCAAGTGAATAAGTAAAATTATAAGTTAAGGATTGTACCCACTTGAAGCTTGTATTAGGTGGTAATGGCCTTGGGATAGGTGTTTTTGGTGGTTCTGCAAGTTCTGTTTCCTTGTGCTCTTCTGTGAATTCTTCCATTTCTTTAGAAAGATCTTCAATTGTATCTGTGTCCTGGTCAAAGTCTTCAGTGTCTTCCTCATCACTTGAGTCGTAGATTGGAGGTTGAGAGAAATCTACCTCCGCATCATCCTCATATTCACTTGGGAAAAATTCTTCGATCTCAGAGAATTCACTTGTGGGCGCAAGTTCATCACTAGGAGAACTAGACTTGTGACAATCATCATCAAGGAAATTTGCTTCTTGGGTTATTCCGTCTGATTCTTCGTAAACGACTTGCCTTGGAGATTGTACGGTATCCTCCTTAGCATCAACTGTAGCATCTTGGACAGAGTTTTCCTCAATTCTGGATTCCCAAGGAGGTTCAGCATCTCCGAGATCTTCAACCAACTCTTCTACTTGAACAATGACAGCTTCTTCCACTTGTTCTAGTACGAATTCATTCTCTGTCTTGTCCACTGGAGTCTCTAGTATTTCTTTCATGTTACGCTCTTCATCGGGCTATCCACATGGAGCTGTGGTTGGTCCTTGTATATTTGAGCGTCTAGTGGCCCATTGAGTTAGTGCTTGCTCCAGTTGTTGAATGGTTGTTTGAAATTTACTCACTGTTTCTTTTAGGCGATCCTCTGCTTCGCGGTTTGCCAGACTTGGACATGATACAAAGGAAAGTGGTGATGATTGGGAACGATTGGATTGGTATTGGGGTAAGGAAGGATCATATGATGGCGAATGGTGAAGAGAAGCTTGTGAGTGTGGTGGTTCGAGGTTATGTTGAAAGGATGGTTCATATGCACGGGGTGGGGCTTGTTGGTAGTTACAAGGTTGTCCACCATGTCTTTTAGCTGGGTATGCACGGTAGAATGGTCTTTGCCTAGGATATCTCGGAGGGTGTTGCTGCCAAAAGGGTTGATTAGATCCTCTTGGTTCTATCCATCCTTGATTGGTCTGACGTTGATGCACATTCCTGTTGTAACTTCTATTTCCTTTAACAATATTAGAACCAAACTCAAAGCGAGGGGGGTGAGAGTTCATAGTAGCAAATAAAGATAAAAAGGAAAAACAAAAATAAATAAACAAGCAAAAGAAAAATATTTACAATAACCAATAATAAGGCACACGTTAGCAGTTCCCCGGCAACGGCGCCATTTTGACGTTGGGATTTTTTTGCCAGTAAAGAATATCATAAAAACAGTCGCGTTGTAGATATAGTCTCTAAACCGACAGAAATCCCTTCGTACAAACGTTTTGGGTGTCACAAGTAACAAACCCCTTAAAAATTGTTAATCGAGTATTCAAACCTCGGGTCGTCTTCTCAAGGAACTGCGAGGAAGTGTGTTCTTATTATTGGCTATAAAGGTTGTAATCGGGGTTTAGAAGTTGAGAAGCAAGTAATTTAAATGACGAGTGAATTAAATGGCAATTAAAAATAAATAATAACTGTAAAAAACAATTTTTGGCAAGATAGGGGAAATTAGAAGTCCAACTTAGTGTTGAGTTACTGAATTCTTAACCAGGACCAAAAGGAGAAAAAGTAAAATTGCTGGAATAATAAAAATGTCCTTGGATGGGAAGCAATGGTAACTTAAATCAAAGAGAACAATCATAAACTGAAAATACCTCAATTATCATTAATTCAAAGAACAATCTGTGACATGGAATAATTCATAAATCAAATTATAATAATCAATTCAAATGTTGGAACAAATAAATGTAGAACTAAAATAAAAGAACATTAAAACCTGGATCCAAAGTTACTCCCAAAACAAGAAGAAGTCCTAAATCCTAAGAGAGAGAGAGAATCTCTCTCTAAACTAAATCTAAATCATGAAAACTAGAAATTGGCGAGCTCCCTTTTGAATGGGTGCATTCCCACACTTTATAACCTCTGGTCTATGCTGTCTGTACTTGGATCTGGGCCAAAACGGGCTTCAGAATTCGCTGGGGGCGTATTCTGTAAATTCTTATACGTGGCCTCTGTCACGCGTCCGCGTGGGTCACGCGGTCGCGCCATTTGGAGCTTTTCCTTGCCACGCGGTTGCGTCAGTCATGCGACCGCGTCATATGCGATCTGCTTAAGGCGCGCGGTCGCATCAGTCATGCGGCCGCGTCGCTGCTTCTTTGCTTCTGGCACGCGATCGCTTCATCCATGTGATCGCGTGAATACCAGTTCCCTTCAAAGCTCCGTTTTGCTTTCTCCTTCCACTTTTGTATGTTTCCTTTTCCATCCTTCAAGTCATTTTGCCTTAAAAATCTGAAACTACTCAACACACTAATCACGGCATCGAATGGAAATAAAGGTAATTAAAATAATTAATTTTTAAAGCTTAGGAAACATGTTTTTCACAATATGACATAATAAGGAAGGGAAGGTAAAACCATGCAATTAATGTGAATAAGTAGGTGAAGAGTTGAATAAATCACTCTAATTAATCACAAAAGAACTCATGAAATATGGGTTTATCACATTGCATACTGCATAATTGCATAATTGCATATAAAAAAAAAAAACACGCACGCGACGCGGCAGCGTTGCTGACGCGTCCGCGTTACTAGTGCGTTGGGAAGAAAAGAATTGAACAGAGAGTCATGCAAGAGCGTGGCTGGAGGTGCGCGTTTAGCATAATTTGACCCACCGACCGCGTCCCTGATGCGTCCGCGTCATGTGGCAAAAGAGCCTCCCACGCGTCTACGTCACTCATGCGGACGCGTGACCTGGAAATCGACGTGAAAAGGGTGTATAGCCGAAAGTTGTGCTGGAGTAGGGCTGGACTGATGCTAAACGCACAAGCCCTACGACGCGACCGCGTGCCCCACGCGTCCGCGTCATAGCCCAGTATTGGCCACCCACGCGACCGCGTCTACCACGCGATCGCATCACCCAAAATTTGGCACTAATGAGTTTTTGAACTAAAAGTTGTGCAATCGCGAGGCTGCCCTCGCGCCAGTAGCACAAAAACGAGTCACGCGACCGCGTGATCGACGCGACCGCGTCAATCCGTATAAGCGCAATTTGCGCGAACACGTCCCCCATGCGTCCGCGTCGCTTGCGCCGCACAGCTTACCCTAATTTGCCAAAATATCTCATCTTTTTTTTCCCCAAATCCTTATTTTTGTTTTCCCTTATTATTATTTCTTTCTTTTCTCTTCTTCCTTCTCTATTTTTACTTTTCCATTTTTCTTTTCTTTTTACATCCATTATCAAGGTTCTTTTCTCCTCTCCTCTCTACTTCTTCATTATTATTTCTTTTCTTTTATTCATGTTTTCTTATTACTTTCTTATGCATATTTTCTCTTTCCTTCTTTTTTTTTTCTTTTAATTGGTGTTGGAAATTTATTTGGGTCATTATTATTTCTTATGATTTGCTTATGGATTATTACAGGAATTGTTTGACAATTATATATTACTTTTTAAAGGGTTGCTTGCATGTTCAATTTAATACTTTCAATAGCTTATTTACCATACTTGCTATGTGTTTGTGAAAAAGCCTGTATGGCATTGTGCACTATTTTTCGATTTCTTTCTATCTACTACTCTAAATGCTTGCTTTTCACAAAACTCTTTTTATATTTTATTAATTAAATATAATTGTTATTTCAAACATGTTGTTTGTTTGAAAGACTTGGTAATCTAACTTGGACATTGAATGCTTGATCTATGCTACTCATGCCTTTGTCAGCATGTCAATAAACATCTTGCATTTAATTTTCATTACATGCACTTGCTATATCTCCATTGATGATTTTTCACATGTAGTCAAGACCATGTGTTAACATCATTCATCTTTTAATGTGCATTGATTACCGCCTTTCCCACTCTCTTCCTTGCTCGAACCCTTAGCTTTAAAAGTTACTTTCTTTTTCCCTTTTCAGGATGGCCACCAAGAAGGGTAAAGAGAAAGCTACTCCCAAACCACTGGCAAGGAAAGGAACAAAAAGAGCCCCAGCTGAGGAACCACAACCCCCATCCACTTGTACATCTCTGCATGCACCGAGGACGGTGCAATCTTTAAGTGTGGGGAGGTCAATACCGACTTCCGTGGGTTAGTACCTTCCTGTCTCAACACCAATGTTTAAATTTTCTTTGTTAAATTAGTTGTTACATTTGCATGTTCAATTGCATGTTTGTTTGATTTTATGCATTTAGTTACTACTTGGTTAAAGTAATAAGTTTCTTTTTGAGACCTTATTATTTTTGAAAATTTTCACTAATTTAAATCAAAACTTTTGTGTTAAAATTGTTTGAAGTTATATTTGGAACATAGTTTAAAAAGCTAAGAACACACAACCTGTGAGATTTTGAGCTTATTTATATGGTTACATTATTTAACCATAAAATTTTTATTCTTGTGTGTTCTCTTCTCTATGATTGCAATCTTTACTTTGTTTCAGTCTATATGTCCAATATTTAGTGTATTTACATGCTTGCATATGATTGAGGCCATTACTTGTTTAGCTCACTTATCCCAAATAAGCCTACCCTTTAAATTATCCTTGTTAGCCACTTTGAGCTTTTTAACCCCCTTTATTCTATAACCACATCACTAGCCTTAAGCAAAAAAACAAATTAAATACCCCAATTGAATCTTTGGTTAGTTTAAGATAGAGATTGTGCATCAACTAAATGTGGGGAAATTGTGGGAACATGGGTGAATAAGGGAATGTATTATATTTTTACTTTGATAAAATATTAGGAATTTGGGTACCTACTCATGTGAAACTATAACAAAATTACCCCAATGCTAAGCTTAATAATAAAAGATCAATGCACATGTGATAAATTAAAAAGAAAAGTTGATACATGAGTGTGTGATGCAAAAGTGGGAATTTTGGGTAGCTAGGCATGAATTAGAATTATATAGAGTATATGTATGTTAGGTGAAAGTTCAGGTTAATTAAAGATTCAATTTATAGCTCACTTAGCCATATATATATACCCTCACCCTTACCTTAGCCCCATTACAACCTTGG
>NC_029793.2:50440511-50452489 GCF_000816755.2 Arachis ipaensis | reverse complement strand
TGGAAGGAATACAAGAAGTTGAAGGAACTGCAAAGCTGTCAGCCTGACCTCTTCGCACTCAAACAGCTATAACTTTAGCTACAGAGGTCCAAACAACGCAATTCCAGTTGCGTTGGAAAGCTAACGTCTGGGGCTTCGATTTGATATATCATATGTCATAGTTTCCCTGAAGCTAGATGATGCAAACGCGTGCTCCACGCGGACACATCGCAGTGGCAAAAATCAGCGTGGCAGATTTCTTCTCCAGCAATTTCTGGGCTGTTTTCGACCCAGTTTGCGGCCTAGAAAACATAGATTAGAGGCTATAAAGTGGGGGAATCCATTCATTCATAATCACAAGCTCATAATTCACAATTATTATGCTTTAGATGTAGTTTTTAGAGAGAGGTTCTCTCCTCTCTTTCTTAGGATTAGGATTTAGGATTTTTCTTGCTTTCATGATTGTCCCTTTTTATCAGGTTCAACTTTCCTTTTTATTATCTTCTCAATTTAATTTATGTATTTTTCTATGTTATAGATAATTCTCTTAATTAATGTTATTTGAGGTATTTCAGTTTATTATTGCTCTCTTTTATTTATGTTACTGTTGCTTCCAATCTGAAGACATTTTTATTCCAGTAGATTTACTTTTTTCCTTTTGGCTTGGGTTAAGTAATTGGTAACGCTTGAGCTGTCAAATAAAGCAGTGGTTGAAATTGGGAGTTGCTCCAATAACTCTAGTCTTTCTATAGGAATTGACTAGGACCTGAGGATTAAGCTAATTAATCCACTTGATTTACCTTCATAGTTAGAGGTTAACAAAGTGAGATTAAAATCCAATTCTCATCACAATTGATAAGGATAGGACTTCCGATTCTAATACCTTACCAAGAGTTTATTTTATTATTACTATTTTATTTTTCTTATCATTTAACATACTAGTTCCTTACTTTTAAAACCTCCAATTTACAAGACTTATAACCAATAATAAGAACATACTTCCCTGCAATTCTTTGAGAAGATGACCCGAGGTTTAAATACTTCGGTTATTAATTTTAAAGGGGTTTGTTACTTGTGACAACCAAAACTTTTGTAAGAAAGGTTGATTGCTTGGTTTAGTAACTATACTTGCAACAAGAGTTTACTATAACTTCTAAACCATCAATCTTCAGTTCTTCAATGGGCGTCCAACGCCCCAAATGGGCAGCATTGCTGGCGTTGAACGCCAGCCAGGGAGCAGACCCTGGGCGTTCAAATGCTAGTGTAGAGGGCAGCGAATCTAAATTCCCTTGCCTCTTAGGACTAGTGGATTCCATAGCATCTTCACCTACCCCACCTACTTTCACAGCTCCCCATACACACTTCCCTATAAATGCTAGCCCAATCACATCCATATCACTTCCCCAAAATCATCATAACTCCCACCAACCCCCACCCAATTCAAAATCAAATTTCCCACCCAAAACCCATCCCATGGCCGAACCTAACCCTACCCCACTCCTATAAATACCCCTCTTCATCACCCTTCATACACAAACCTCTCATACACTCATAAGCCCCATGGCCGAGCCCTCTCTCTCCCTCTATCTCCTTCTATTTTCTTCTTCTTCTACTCCATTCTTCTCTTTTCTTTATTTTTGCTCGAGGACGAGCAAATCTTTTAAGTTTAGTGTGAGAAAAGCGTTGCTTTTTGCTTTTCATTACCAGTCGTGGCACCCAAAGTTGGAGAATCCTCTAGAAAGAGGAAAGGAAAGGCAGTAGCCACCACCTCTGAGCCTTGGGAGATAGAGATATTTATCACCAAAGCTCACTAAGACCACTTCTATGAAGTAGTGGCAGAGAAGAAAGTGATCCCTGAGGTCCCTTTCAGGCTCAAGAAGAATGAGTATCCGGAAATCTGAAGAGAGATATGGAGAAGAGGTTGGAAAGTTCTAACCAATCTGATTTAAGATGTTGGGATCTTAATAGTGCAAGAGTTCTATGCTAATGCATGGGTTACTAAAAATCATAACACTAGTGTAAACCCAAATCCAAAGAACTGGAGCACCATGGTCCGTGGGAGAATCTTAGATTTTAGCCTGGAAAGTGTGAGGTTGGCGTTCAACTTGCCTTTGATGCAAGGAGACCCTCATCCTTACACTAAAAGAGTCAACTTTGATCAGAGACTGGATCAAATGCTCTCAGACATCTGTGTTGAAGGAGCCCAGTAGAAAATGGATTCCCAAGGCAAGCTCATTCAACTAAGAAAGCTTGACCTAAAGCCTGTAGCTAGAGGATGGTTGGAACTCATCCAAGGCTCTATCATCCCCACTAGCAACCGGTCAGAAGTGACCATTAATAGAGCCATCATGATCCATTGCATCATGATTAGAAGTGAGGTGGAAGTACATGAGGGGATTCCTCAAGAACTGTACAAGATACTGAGAAGCCTTCCACAAATGCAAGGTTGGCATTCCCACACCTCATCTGTCATCTATGCAATTTAGTTGGAATTGTCATAGAGGGAGATATCTCTATGCAAGGTTTATCTTGTGCATAATTTGGTGGATTTTATCAACTTATCTCACATTTATTTAATAAAATAGCATGATTTTGTAATTCTCCCTAAATTTGTGCTTAAGTGTGAAAACATGTTTTTAAGGCCATAAAATAGCTAAATTTAATTCACCTTAATTCCATTCGATGCCTTGATATGTTTGTTGAGTGATTTCAGTTTCATAAGGCAAGTATTGGATGGAAGAAGTGAAGTTGCAAAGTGGAGAATTCATGAAGAAATGAGTATTTAGAGAATTGAAGGCCATGCGCACGCGTCACCGACGCGTATGCGTGAGAAGAACACTCATGGCCACACGCACGCATCACTCATGCGTACACGTGAGGTGGAATTTTGCAAGTGACGCGCACACGTGACGAGCGGCACGTGACTCACTTAAAGTGAATTTGTTGGGGGCGATTTCTGAGCTTTCTAGGCCCAAATTCAGCTCATTTCTGAGGCTATTTGATGCAAAACTCAAGATGGGTCAAGGGGGTAGCAATTAGATTAGCTAGGATAATGCTTTAGGTAATTTTCTAGAGAGTGAAACTCCCTCTTCTCTCTAGAATTAGGGTTCTTAGGTTAATTTTCCTCTTACATTTAGGTTTAATTTCTTGTTTTCATCTTGTTTCTTTTACATTTTCATACTCTAGAAGTTTAATTCCTTAGTTTCTTCTTGTTAATTTCCCCTAGAGCCTCTTTTATGTTTATGAGCACTTTAGTTACTTTGATTTTTATTTAATGTAATTTATGTTTTATGTTCCTTTATTGTTTAATTGAGTTGTTAATCTTACTTTTCTTGCATTGGGTAGTAGTAGGTTTTATTATTTCTTGCAATTTATGATGCTTTCCTTTTATGCCTTCCAAGTGTTTGAAAAAATGCTTGGTTGGATGTTAGAGTAGCTTTTTAAGCATTCTTGGCTTGGAAAGAGAAATTAGGAGCTCTTGAGTCATTAACACCCAATTCATGTTGGTGATCTGGAGTTGTTAGTTAATATTGTTTCCATTGACTCTAATCTCTTGTTAATTTAATTAGTGAGTTGATTAGGACTTATGGATTGAGATTAACTAGTCTTATTTGACTTTCTCCCTATGTTGAAGATAACATTGTACCTTCTTCCGATATTAGAGATGACGAAATAGGATTAGCTCTTGTTAATCATTGTATGATAATTAATGACTAGGATAGAAAGCCTAGATTCTCAATCCTTGTCATGAATATCCCTTTTTATTACTTGCTTTATTTAGTTGTTTGCTATCATTTTCTTGTCATTTATATTCTTGTCCCCTTATTTGCAACCCCCCTTGGATACCATAACCAATAATATGCATACCTCACTGCAATTCCTTGAGAAGATGACCCAGGACTAATATTCTCGATTATTTTTATTGGATTGGACTTGTGACAACCAAAATTCAACTTTGATTGACTATTACTTGTTGGCTTGGAACTATACTTGCAACGAAGTTATTTCCTCTTTCTGAGAAGAATTCTAAGCCGACGGTTTTACTACAACAAGTTTTTGGCGCCGTTGCCGGGGAATTGCAATGTGTGCTTGTTATTGGTTATTATATATATGTGAATATTGTGAATATGCATGCCTTTTGATTGTTTGATAGTTTTTGCTAGTTTTAGGATTTGGTTTTCTTTATTTTTTGTTAGTTTTTTATTTTTAATTGCTCTTGCTACCATGAATTCTCACCCCTTTTTAGCTATGAGTATGGTTACAACTATGTTGTAGGGAATGGAAACTACAATGACAACATGCATCAAGGATGGAACTACCAAAGGTGGGAGGAGCCTCAAGCATATGATCAATCTTCATGGCAGCAACCTCCACCAATGTATTATGATCAAGAGCCATACCATGATGTATACTAATCTAACATGTGTGGTAACCCTCATTGTGATTGTGAACCACAACCACCATATACATATGACCCCTTCCCTCAACGTAGCCATCAACAACCCTACTCACAAGCCCCTTACCACCATTCACTTCCATATGACCCTAATCCTTATCCATCATACCAAGTTACCAACCACCTTATGAACCATATGAACCATACATAGAACCACATCAATCCCAGCACAATTACTCCCAAGAACCACCTCAATATACACCTTCTCCATAACCTTACCAAGATGAACCACCTTCCAATTATGAATCCTTTTTCCCAAACAATGAACCCTCTCTTCAACCCACACCTTCATTAGACCAATCCCTCCAACCCCTAATGCAAGAACAACAAGAACTTCTAGCGCGTTGCCAAAAGCAAGGGGAAGTCATGGCTACTTTATCCGAAGTGATGAGCCAATTGGCATCATTGTGTTCCACTATCCAAGATACTCTTATAGTTAAATGTGGAGGATTAGTTGAGGAGCACAATGTGAAGGAGAATTTGGATCTTTAAGGTGGAGAAGAGGAGTTGAAGCAAGAAGTACAACAAAGGGAGGAAGTTAAGACAATTGAGCCAGAAGGAATGGTTGAAGATTTAGGAGATGTTGAAGGTCCATGGAAATGTAGACTTATAGAACCCTCTTCCAAGAAGCTTGATATTGATGTTGAGGAGGGTATACAACCTCCGAAGCATATTATAGTTAGAGACCTTGAAGAGGTTGATCAAGAGATGGATTTAATCATTGATGAATTCTTATCTACAATTGAATCCTCTCCCATTGGACTTGACAAAGAGATCAAAAAAGAATGTGCACAATCTCCCATGCCTTTGGTAAGAAATGAAGAAGAGATTGAATTGGAAGAAAGCTACCAAGAGGAAGAGGTTGAAATTGAAGAAGCTTGCAAAGAGGTGGAAGTTGTCAAGGAAGAGCATAAGGGAGTGGAGCTTGCAAGGTCATCGGAGACACCTCTCCCCAAGCCATCACCATCCATCCTTTCATTCAAGTGGGTAAATCTCTTATCTCTAAGCTTTATGATCCCACTTGACTATGGTTTGCTTGAGACGGATCGTCAACTTAGAGCTCTTTGTGGCTTTAAGAGCAAAAGAGAGATGGTTAATGGTTGGAAACATCACTATAGGTTCATGATGGTTGCATCAAAGTTGAATTGCAAGGGTTGGAGTCATGCTACATTGAATGGGTCTAGTAAGTTATTTGGAGGCTTCATTGAGAATTCGGCTTGTAAACCACCCGGAGAGAATCACCATGATCAACTTGAAGACGGGTGTAAAAACAAAGTGTGGGATTCCGGATCGCACAAAGAGGATCAACTTTGGGAGCTCATGGTTTGTGAAGAACTCTGTCAAAGCTTGGACCTATTTATATTGAATGATGGAGCTTATTGGAGATTCAAGCATTGGTAGATGTTCAAGGATGAATTCAAGCACAAGCCACCTTGATGAGAGCTCCCCATAAGTCCAACTTAAGGACAATAAATAAAAGTGCTAGGTGGAAGACACCCCACCATGGTAACATCTTTTCACTTTTTCCTTTTTGTAAATAGTGGAAAATAAATTTAATTTCATGTTTATTTTTTGTTTTTTTTTGGTTTATTTGGGAGTCTAGCATGTTAAATATGGTTTGATAGTGTTTTAGTAGCTGTTTGGAGGTTTGGAATGCTTGGTTTGGTGCAAAAAAATTGGAAAAATTTTGAAAAATAGAGCACCCAACCACGTGTACGCGTCACCCACACATACGCGTGACCCCAAGTTTTTCGACCATTCACGTGTACGCCTCGCCCACGCGTACGCGTGACATCCAAATTTTTCAGGGCCATGACAAACCCCAATTTGAGGGTTTATCTTGTGCTGATTTCAGGGGTTTTATCAATGATTCCACACACTTTCCATATGAAAATACAAGATTTTGCATTCCTCCCCTAGTTTGCCTCATGAATGAAAACATGCTTGTTTTGCACTAAAATAGATACATTTCTAATCTTCTCTTGATGCCATTCGATGCCGTGACTTGTGTGTTAAGTGGTTTCAGGATATAGAGTAGGAATGGGCCGAAAGAGAGAAGGAAGACGGGTACAAAGGAAGGAAGCATGAGGATTAAGCTTTGAAGGTTTCCACATGGGCGCGTGCGCGCACATGGCGCGTCCGCGCGGAGAGGGCTACGTGGAGCCGAAGCCAAGAGCCGGCTTGAGAAGCGGCTAAGCCAGGATTTTCATGGGTGCGCACGCGTACATCACGCCTCCGCGCACATTTCAAGACGTCTCAACGGCGCGTGCGCGTGCCTTGCGCGTGCGCGCCGATTTGCGAAAATGATTTTTTAATGAAGTCACGTGACTTAGGCGTGGAGGCAGTTAAGGATTCCACCCTTGGAGAAACACCTTGGCGGGAAAAGCTTAAGAAGACCAAAGGAACAAGGGTTAAGGACACTTTTAGTTCATTTCTTCTAGATCTAGATATTTTTCTTTTTTTTGGAGAGAAAGGGGAGTTAGTTACACTTTTTGGAAAGAAGAAGAGGGAGATTCCAAGCTTCACTAGGGTTCATCCTCATCTAATTTCTGAATTTTCAATGACTTTTTGGTGAGATCCACTACAATTCTCACTCCACTTTGTTCATATCATAGATTTTCTTCTCCAATTTCAAGTAGTAGATACAATTGATCAATTCTCATAGATCTAGAATTCAACTTTGTAATTTTGGATTTCATCTCTATTTTGGATTTTCATTGCTACTCTTTGAGACTTGTTGTTAGATCTTTGTGTTGCAATACTTTCAATTTGACTTTTCTTCTCATTTTACTATGACTTTCCTTCTTGCTCATTACATTTTTGATAAAATGACAACACTAGCTATGGAGTAGAATTCTCACACTTGGCATAAGGTTTGGTCTTTGGAAGAAGTTGAATAGTGTATCAATAGTTGATTTGGAATTAGGGATTGCTAGTTGGCTTGGAGTGCACTAAAGCTAGATTCCCATAAGGTGAAGCTAGGACTTGTGACTCAAGTTGATTACTTTCATTTGACCTTCCTCTATACCTAGGGGATAACTAAATGGAGCAAGGCCTAATTGTTGTCAACATTGAATGGACTGTAAGGATAGGATTTCAATGC
Organism: Arachis ipaensis; assembly: GCF_000816755.2. Taxonomy (NCBI): domain Eukaryota; kingdom Viridiplantae; phylum Streptophyta; class Magnoliopsida; order Fabales; family Fabaceae; genus Arachis; species Arachis ipaensis. Next base: position 50,444,951 of record NC_029793.2, on the reverse strand, counting down.
CAACCCTAAGCCAAGTCTTTTGATAATTGATTGTTTGTTTCTCATTGCTTTGCTAAAACCTTCAAAGAATTCCAACAAAGCTTACTAGATCAATAAGATGCACACTTTGGCAATTCCAAGGGAGAACGACTCGGGAGACTAGTACTCTCGGATATAGATTGTAGATTTGTTTGATGAAGGATTTCACGTCGGTTTAGACTATACTACGATTGATCATTTGATAATTTCTATACCGGCAAAAATCTATTTGTCAAAATGGCGCCGTTACCGGGGAGTTTGCTTAGTGTGCCATGTTATTGTTTTGGATTAAGTGTGTATATATGTAGGTACTAATACTATGGATGCTCCAAGGAGAGTTACCATCAAGGAAGCGGGTGCACCGGATTATGTCCTTCAACCCCTTCATGTAACTCACCCCAATTTGAATGCGAACTTTGAATTGAAGACCGCTTTGATCAATCTCCTACCCAAGTTTCACGAACTTCCCGCACAAGATCCTATTCGACATCTCAAGGACTTTCATCGCATATGCTCAACTACTAGACGGGAAGGTTCCGATGAAGTTGCTATATGGTTGTTTGCTTTCCCTTTCTCTCTTGAGGACAAGGCCAAAGAATGGTTCTACACTCTCTCTAGTGAAGTTACCTCCGATTGGGACCTACTTAGAAGGGGATTCTTGGATAAATTCTTGCCCCCGGAAAAGATGGATAGGCTAAGGAAAGAAATGTCTTGTATTGTGCAAGGTGAGACAGAACCACTATATGAGTATTGGGAACGGTTTCGCAAACTACTAGATGCGTGCCCTAATCACATGCTCGACACTCAAGTATTGCTTGGATACATATGTCAAGGGATGCGAGAGCAAGATAGAACCCTCTTGGACACTTCTAGCAATGGTTCTTTGTCCAAATATAAAACCGCGGAGGAGGCATGGCAACTTATTATTGACTTAGCCGAATCCAATCAACATATGAGGCGAAGAGTCAACCGTCCAAGGACCGTGAACGAGGTCTCAACTAGTAGTGAAGCCACCGCTCTAACTCAATCCTTGAATGAGATGACATCCGTCTTGAGGCAACTCCAATTGAATCAACAACAACCACAACAACCTCAATCATATCAACAACACCCTCCACCATCTCAACAACACAACCAACAACAATTGGTCCCTCAAAGAGTATGTGGTATTTTCTCTTGCTACTCTCACTACACGGATGAGTGCCCAAACCTTCAAGAAGACAACACTTTGGCGGCCACCCATAATTTCTATGACCGCCCCAATCAAGGGTACTACCAAGGAGGTAATCCCAACCAAGGACACCCTTATCAAGGAGGAGGCTACAACCAAGGTAGTGGACACAATAATCAAAATTGGAAAGACAATCATCAACAAGGGGAACATTACCGGAGAAGTGTGATGACCCGGGCCCTTGTATGGTCACTTGCACCATCAATGGAGTTCAATTTAGAGATTGCATGTGTGATCGAAAAGGAACTCTTGGCTATTGTTTTTGCTTTGGACCAGTTCCGAGCCTATCTTCTTGGTTCCAAGGTAGTAGTGTATTCGGATCACGCGGCACTAAAGTACTTGTTGGCAAAAAAGGAATCAAAACCGAGATGGGTGCTCTGGGTGCTCTTATTACAAGAATTTGACTTGGAAATCAAAGATAGGAGCGGTGCCCAAAACCTAGTGGCGGACCATTTAAGTCGCCTCGAACACACAAAAGGCGACACCACTCCTATCAATGATTCCTTTCCTTTGGATGCCTTGCATGCAATCTCGGAAGTGGTTCCTTGGTATGCCCCAATAGCAAACTATTTGGTTTCACGCACTTTTCCTCCCAATCTCAACAAACACAAAAAGGATAAGCTGAAAAGCGAATCCAAATACTATATTTGGGATGATCCCTATTTGTGGAGGTGTGGAGCGGACCAAATAGTGCGACGGTGCATACCTCAAACCGAATTGCAAGCCCTTGAATAAACACTATAAGCTGCTGAAAGTCCAACTTAAGGACATTAAACAAAAGTGCTAGGTGGGAGACACCCCACCATGGTAAGATCTTCCTTTGAGACTTGTACATAGACACTTGACTTCATGTTTGTTAGCTAGATTTTAATGACAACTCCCCTTCATTTGTTGACTTCATTTGCTATAGTGCTTAAGTGGCTGTATGGAAAGGGGGGTTGGAAATGTTGAAAATGGTGTAACCACTTGCAAAATTAGAAAAAACCCACCCCTCTGCGCGTGCGCGCACATGGCGCGTCCGCGCACATGAGTGACATCCGCCAATCGACGCGCAAGCGCATGGCGTGCGTCCGCGCCGATTGCTTTGCTGCCCCCCCTAGTACATTCCACAGAGAGTTAAGCCTCTCTCAAGCCTACACTAAGCCACCAGCCCACCACCTTTGCCGCATGCGCGCAACTGGCGCGCACGCGTCCATCCAAAGCAAGCACGGAATGCGCGCGCGCGCCACTGCCGCGCACGCGCCCTTTCACTCTGCACTCCTCTCTGGGCCATTTCACAGAGAGTTGAGCCCCCTCCAGGCCCCTCTCATGCCTGGGGCACAACCACGAGGACGCGCGCGCGCACTGTGCGCGCGCGCGCCAAAACGCGCTGAAGCCATCTCTGGTACTTCTCCCAGAGAGTTAGGCCACCTCTATGCCTCTCCTGTGCCCCCAACCCAAGCGCATGGGCGCGCACGCGACATGTGCGCGCGCGCGCACCCCTAGCCACCTTACTCCCTGCGCGAGCGCGCACCGCGCGCGCACGCGCCGGTGCTCGACGCCACCTTTAAGAGGGGCACACTTACCCCTTCATTCTCATTCCACTTCTCTTCTTCTTCCACATCCTTCTCCATCTCACAAGGTATTATGCTAAGCCCCCTCTTAGTCCATCTTGTGGTTCTTATTCATTTAGTTGTACCATTTTTTAGGTAATTTCTTTCTTCCTTTTTCTCTCTTCCTTCTTTCTCTAGCTACTCCCTTGGGATGTCTTTGCTCTCCCCTCTCTTTCAATCCCATTCTTCATGGGCGTCTAGTCCCCAAACTCACTTACATGCGTAGATGAATGGTGTTGCTTACTTTTCTTGCAATCAATATGCACTATAATCATTAATAATGGATTGTGGAAAGTTACATTGCTCTCATTTTCACACAATCACATACTACTTGAAGGATGCACACCAAGTGTTCGATGAAAGGCATACTTGAATTTTGGACTCATTGTGACTACCTCGCCTCTCACCAATCACTTTTGAGTGCATCCCCACTTTCCACAAACCATTCTTTCCATTTTCTTGGCTTGCCTCCCATTTATGGTCCCTAAGGGTGTATGCTTCTCATGCTTCTTCCTTGCATGCTTAAACTACCCTTGCACCACATGAAAATTATTTGCCTTGCTCTTCACACATTATCCTCGTTACATGTTGCAGCTGTCATGTAACAAAGATACCCATATTCTATGGCATAACTTTTCATTACATAGAACTCATGTACCTCCATTTCTCTGGGTTTGATATTTTCCTTTCTTGCTTCTACAGGATGGTCATCAAAAGGGACAACGGGAAAGGCCCCAAGAAGCCGGCCTCCAATAGAGCGCGCCAAGAACTAACGGCCAAGCCCCTCCTGAAGAAGACTAAGGGCCCCGTTGACGTTCTAGAGAAGGACAACCCTCCTAAAGATTCAAACAAGTTTTCCAACCGTTACTGCGAACTTGTTTACTCCAGAATGATTGAAAGGAATTACCATCCGGAACCCCTCTTAGTCTTACCGGCTCACCTCAGTCCGATTGTGATGCCACATATTGACCGGAGGCAATGGAGGTTCCTCTTGAGGCAACCAACGGAGGCCAATCTCTCATGGGTGGTGGAATTCTACTCCAACTTCCACTCACCTCATCTCACATCCATATTTGTGCGCCGAAAACAAGTGTCCGTCACAGTGGAAACCATCCGAGAGGTCCTTGGAATTGCACCGCCACAGGATGCATATGACGCCTACCAAGAGGTCTTAGCTACATGCATTGACCGCGCATTCGATTGGAGCGCAATCCTCCGCGTCATTGCTTTACCCGACGCATATTGGATTCGGAGAACCATAAAGCGAAGACCCAAGGGTTTAGATGTCCGTCACCTCACTCAAGAAGCTACGGCATGGGCCCAAATTCTAGCTCACTACGTGCTCCCGAGCACACATGGGTCATCCATCACCGCCGAGCTTGCCTTATTGATATGGTGCATCTTGACCAAGAAACCGGTCGACGTCCCGTGTGCCATCCGCCAATCCATGGGGCGCATTCATGCCAAGGGAAATCTACCATTCCCCGCTTTAGTGACGGCATTAGTTGCGAAAGCCGGAGTCAACCGGGAGACTAAAGATAGGCGAACCTCAATACCGATCGAGGGTGATATCATTCCGACCAAGAGATGCCTCAAGCC
>NC_029793.2:50369204-50440485 GCF_000816755.2 Arachis ipaensis | reverse complement strand
TTCCATGATTGTGATCTTTGATTTGTTTGACTCTTTATGTCCATTATTTGGTGTATTCATGCATTTATATGATTGAGGCCATCATTTCATTAGCTCACTCACCCAAATGGCCTTACCTTTTACCTTCCATTGTTAGCCAAATTTGAGCCTACGATTAACCCACTTTGTTCTTAATTTAGCACATTACAAGCCTTAAAGCGGAAAACAATAAAAATCCTTCTTTGGATCTTTGATTAGCTTAGGCTATTGTGTGTGAGTATCATTCAAGTGTGGGAACCTTGGGACATTGGGTGGATAAAAGGGTATTTTGTATTATTACCGGGAATATTGGGAATTGGGTACATACTCATGAATTGATCAAATGTAAAACCTTATGCATTGACGCTCTTGTATATAGAAAAAAAAATGATGAGAAAAACAAAAGAACAAAAGAAAAAGAAGAACAATATGGAAAAGAAAAGAAAAAGAAAAATAGAAAAAGAAAAAAAAAAGAAAAAAAAAATATAATAAAAAGGGGACAAAATGCCCCAAAGAGAAGCTCAAGAGGAATCAATGCATAAGTATTGTGAAACGAAAAGAAAATGCATGAGTATGTGGAAAAGTGAGGAATGGGTAGTTAGGATAGTACTTAATTGTATAGGTCATTATATAGGTTAGGTGGGAAAGTTTAAGTTAATCAAAGATTCAAATCCTAAGCCCATTAGCCATATGTGACCCTACCTTGACCCTAACCCCATTACAACCTAGGAAAAGACCTCATGATAATTGTATGCATGCACTGAATAATTGTTGATTGCTAGATGAAAAACAAATCTTGGAAAGCATGATTAGGGGAGAATTGAGAGAATAAAACCCCAAACACCAAGTGATTAGAGTGCAAACACTTCCGATGAGGGTTCGATGCTCAATCCTTTGATTCTCGGCTCTCGCGAGCATTCCTCATGCAAGGTTGCACATATTGCATTTGATGCTTAGAAAGTGGCAAGTCCTATGCTTTGACCACCATCATGTCCCATGTGCTCGCATATGTCCTAAGAAGGCTAATTTGTTCTCAACCAAGTGGATAGTAGCACTAGTCATAGTTGCATGCATATAAGTAGGTTGCACTTCATGAGTCTTATACTTTTGCGATCCCTCGGTCTTCTGTGTTTCTTTGTATTTCTCTAAGCATGAGGACATGCTAGAATCTAAGTGTGGGGAGGTTGACAAACCCCAATTTGAGGGTTTATCTTGTGCTGATTTCAGGGGTTTTATCAATGATTCCACACACTTTCCATATAAAAATACAAGATTTTGCATTCCTCCCCTAGTTTTGCCTCATGAATGAAAACATGCTTGTTTTGCACTAAAATAGATACATTTCTAATCTTCTCTTGATGCCATTCTATGCCGTGACTTGTGTGCTAAGTGGTTTCAGGATATAGAATAGGAATGGACCGAAAGAGAGAAGGAAGACGGGTACAAAGGAAGGAAGCATGAGGATTAAGCTTTGAAGGTTTCCGCATGGGCGCGTGCGCGCACCTGGCGCGCCCGCGCGGATAGAGCAACGCGAAGCCAAAGCCCAGAGCCGGCTTGAGAAGCGGCTAAGCCAGGATCTTCATGGGCGCGTACGCGTACATCACGCGTCCGCGCACATTACAAGACGTCTCAACGGCGCGCGCGCGTGCCTTGCGCGTGCGCGCCGATTTGCGAATATGCAGATCAATAAGATGCACACTTTGGCAATTCCAAGGGAGAACGACTCGGGAGACTAGTACTCTCGGATATAGATTGTAGATTTTTTTGATGAAGGATTTCGCGTCGGTTTAGACTATACTACGATTGATCATTTGATAATTTCTATACCGGCAAAAATCTATTTGTCAGGCCAGTACAAAAACCAGAGAGTTGAGCGTGGAGTATGCTGAAATTAACCCATGCGTACGCGTGACCCATGCGTACGCGTCACTTATCTCTCTCTTCACCCACGCGTGCACGTCGACGATGCATACGTGTCGTAGCTCTCTTCTGCAGCTTATGCGTACGCGTGACACGAAGCGTACGCGTGACTCTGCCCTGTTTCACCACTCTTCTTTTCTTCTCCTCTTTCTATTTCTTTCCTTCTTTTCTCTTCTTTTATTTTCTTTCCCTTCTTCAACCATCATCCAACACTACCAATCACCATCTATTATCATCTCTTTTAGTTAGTTAGTTAGTTAGTTAGATTTATGTTTATTTTTTTCTGTTTTTCACTATAAGTGTTGAATTATTAATTTTGTTGCTGTCCATTTCTGCTGATTACTGATAGGAAGTTATTTTAACATCATTGTTGTTAATTTTCATTGTTGAATTTCGTTATTGAGGTCACAAGTTATTACTTGGTTTTGAACTTTTCATGCTTAATGTTTTTGAACACTAAGTACATGTGACATTGCCTTCAGAGCATTTTAAATCTTTTGAATTGCATGTTTTGGCCAGCATGTGATGTGAATTCATTATCTATGATTGGGCATTTGTGTATTATCAATGCATTTTTTGTTAAGTGATTCATGTTTATGATTGACCTTATTTACATCACTTATTTCATGCATTGAGATTTTAGAATTGGATCGAAAGCTTACCTAGTGACATATTTTTGAGCTTTGTAAAGCTTTATGGACCATGCTTGCTATGTGATTGATTTTTACTTCTATCTTCTTTTTTTTAAGTTCCATAGCACCCATGTGTTCCACCTCTATGTCACTTAGATGTTGCAAACAAACTTCAATATGTGTCATTGTTTGATGTGTGAGCTCTATATTTCATTTGGTTCATTAAGTTGCCTTGCACATCAATCAATGCGCATGCATTATCAATTCACGATTTGCTGATTATTTCCTTGAATGCTTTTATGCTTCTTTATTACTTATTTATTTATCTTAACTTACAAGTTTCTTTGAAGTATTTCAAGCACACTAGAATGAGTGAAGTGCTTACTTTCTTTTGCATAATTGTGACATAGCTCTCTATGCTAGTGTGTGTGTTCTAAATCGCATGCAACTTAAAATTCACACACTACTCTTCCTTAATGTCACACTAATTCACTCACTTCATTCTAGTGATTCTTACCTCATTCCAACAATTTACGCTTCCTTGCTTTTGTGTTTTCTCATCTTACTGTGCTATTTTCTATTTTTCATGGGTGAGTCATCATAAGCTAAAACGTAATCAGGAGAAATGAACACGCAGCAACCGATTGATCCACCAGCTGAAGGTGGCAATCCGGAAAGTCGCCGTACCCCCTTGCTCATCTCTAAATGCACCGAAAATGGTGCAAACTTTAAGTGTGGGGAGGTCGTCCGACAGAATCGGCCGTTTTTTGGTGACAAATTTCTAATCCCAACACTTTCACATTTCATTTTTTTAGGTCTATTAGAATTTTTAGTTGCATTTTCTTAGTTTTCATATATACATAATAAGCTTAGTCAAATTAATAAATTTTTGAAGAAATTTATCTATAGGGCACCCCAATTGATTTGAGTAAAATTTTTTTTTAGAACTTGCTTGAATTATATATATTATGGAACATGTTTTGAGCTAAGAACACAAGCATGTGAGATTTGAGCCTAATTGTGTGGTTACATCATATAACCACTTATTTTCATTCTTGTGTGTATTATTCTCTTTCCATGATTGTAATCCTTGATTTGTTTGATTCTTTATGTCCATTATTTTGTGTATGAATACACTTATATGATTGAGGCCATTATTTCAATTAGCTCACTTACCTAAATAGCCTTACCTTTTATCTACCATTGTTAACCAACTTTGAGCCTATGCTAAACCCATTTGTTCTCAATTTTAGCACATTACAAGCCTTAAAGCAAAAAAGAATAAATGTTCCTTGTTTGGATCTTTGATTAGCTTAGGCTAGTGAGAGTGTTTATCATTTAATTGTGGGAAAGTTGGGAACATTGGGTAGAGATAAAAGTGTGTTTTAACATTTTTGTCAAAATTTTAGGAATTGGGTATATACTTATGTATTAAATGTTTAAACCATATGCGTTGGTACCTTTGTATATAATTCATCAAAAAGAAAAAAAAAAGAGAAAAACAAAAGAAAAATAAAAGAAAAAATATAAAAAGAAAAGAAAAAGAAAAAGAAACTAATAAAAAGGGGACAAAATGCCCCAAAATGAAGTTCAATAATCAATGCATATGTGTGGTGATAAAAAAAAAAGAATGCATGAGTATGTGAAAAAGTGAAGAATGGGTAGTTAGGTTAGCATTAGAATTGTATATGTTGTAGGTTAGGTGAGAGCATAAGTTAGTCAAAGATTCAAATCCTAGTCTACTTAACCAAATACAATCTTACCTTGACCCTAGCTCCATTACAACCTATGGATAAGTCCTCATGATATTTGTATGCATGCATGAAATAATTGTTGATTGTTAGATAAAAAAACAAATATTGGAAAGCATGATTAGGGAAAAATAAGTGAATCAACCCTATACACTTGAGTGACTAGAGTGGATACACATCCGGTGAGGGTTCGATTGTTCAATTACATGTTTTCACCTATGATCATCTCTTTTCTTGCAAGTTTGTAAACTATTTTTAATTACTCAATTCAATTGTGGATTTGATTTGGTTGTTAATACCTTTACCCCTTGTGTTCATATATGTATTCTTCGGAATTGATTTATTTTAACTAAGTAGATGCATTCATTTAGATAGATTGCATGTAGGTAGGTTGCATAAAGATAGTTTGCATTGAATAAATATTGATACCCTTTGTTCCTTTCTTGAGTTTAGCATGATGGCATGCTTAGTTTAAGTGTGGGGAGTTTTGATAAACCCCAATTTTGTGATTTATTTGGGCTTAATTTGGGAGATTTTATCAACTTATCTCACATTTATTCAGTGAAATAGCATGGTTTTGTAATTCTCACTAAATTTGTGCTTAAGTGTGAAAACATGCTTTTTAGACCATAAAATAGCTAAATTTAATTCACCTTAATTCCATTCGATGCCTTGATATGTTTGTTGAGTGATTTCAGATTCATAAGGCAAGTATTGGATGGAAGAAGTGAAGTTGCAAAGTGGAGAATTCATGAAGAAATGAGTATTTAGAGAATTGAAGGCAATGCACACGCGTCACCAACGTGTACGCGTGAGAAGAACACTCATGGCCACGCGCACGCGTCACTCACGCGTACACGTGAGGTGGAATTTTGCAAGTGATGCGCACGCGTCGTCCACGCGCACGCGTGACGAGCGGCATGTGACTCACTTAAAGTGAATTTGCTGGGGGCGATTTCTGAGCTTTCTAGGCCCAAATTCAGCTCATTTCTAAGGCTATTTGATGCAGAACTCAAGATGGGTCAAGGGGGGAGCAATTAGATTAGCTAGGATGATACTTTAGGTAATTTTCTAGAGAGGGAAACTCCCTCTTCTCTCTAGAATTAGGGTTCTTAGGTTAATTTTCCTCTTACATTTAGGTTTAACTTCTTGTTTTTATCTTGTTTCTTTTACATTTTCATGCTCTAGTAGTTTAATTTCGTAGTTTCTTCTTGTTAATTTCCCCCTGAGACTCTTTTATGTTTATGAGCACTCTTGTTACTTTGATTTTCATTTAATGCAATTTATGTTTTATGTTCCTTTATTGTTTAATTGAGTTGTTAATCTTACTTTTCTTGCATTGGGTAGTAGTAGGTTTTATTATTTCTTGCAATTTATGATGCTTTCCTTTTATATCTTCCAAGTGTTTGACAAAATGCTTGGTTGGATGTTAGAGTAGCTTTTTAAGCATTCTTGGCTTGAAAAGAGAAATTAGGTGGTCTTGAGTCATTAAAACCCAATTCATGTTGGTGATCTGGAGTTGTTAGTTAATATTGTTTCCATTGACTCTAATCTCTTGCTAATTTAATTAGTGAGTTGATTAGGACTTATGGATTGAGATTTACAATTCTTATTTGACTTTCTCCCTATGTTGAAGATAACATTGTACCTTCTTCCGGTATTAGAGATGACGAAATAGGATTAGCTCTTGTTAATCATTGTATGATAATTAATGACTAGGATAAAAAGCCTAGATTCTCAATCCTTGCCATGAATATCTCTTTTTATTACTTGCTTTATTTAGTTGTTTGCTTTCCTTTTCTTGTCATTTATATTCTTGTCCCCTTATTTGCAACCCCCTTGGATACCAAAACCAATAATATGTATATCTCACTGCAATTCCTTGAGAAGACGACCCGGGACTAATATTCTCAGTTACTTTTATTGGATTGGACTTGTGATAACCAAAATTAAACTTTGATTGACCATTACTTGTTGGCTTAGAACTATACTTGCAACAAAGTTATTTCCTCTTTCTGTGAAGAATTCTAAGTCGATAGTTTTACTACATCAACAAGCCCATCACTAAGAAGAGGATAGAGCAAACAAGAGAGTATGCACAAGAGCCTGTGCAACCGCCTCAACATGAGATCCCTGAGGTGCCTCAAGGGATGTATTTTCCTCCTTAAAGTTATTGGGATCAATGGCACACTTCTCTTGGAGAACTAAGCACTAACATGGAGCAATTGAGGGTGGAGCATCAAGAACATTCTACCATCCTCAATGATATAAGGGAAGACTAAAGATCCATTAGAGAAGATCAAAGGGCTATGAGGGAAGAACAACAAAGGCAAAGGAGTGACATTGAAGAGATCAAGCACCACATTGGATCCTCAAGGAGGAGCACTAGCCGCCACCATTAAAGGTGGATTCGTTCTCTTTATCTCCTTTTCTATTGTATTTTTCTATTTTCTGTTGTGTTTTATCTGTTCTCTTGTTCTTATTACATGTTCATTTGCATTAATATCTTAAATTTGTAAAAATATTCCATATATCTCTCACCTTGCTTAAAAGACAATTTTAACTGAAAAGAATTGAGAGATACATGAATTTCATGTTTTAAATAAAAATAGTTCAATTATTTTGATGTGGTAGCATTGCTTTTATTTTCTGAATGTATGAATAAACAGTGCATATTTGAAGTTGGAATTTTAGAATGTTGGCTCTTGAAAGAATGATGAAAAAGGAAAAGTATTATTGGTAATCTGAAAAATCCAAAAATTGATTCTTGAAACTAGAAAAAATAGCAAAAGAAAAAGAAAAAGCATGTTTCAAAAGAAAAAAAATTTTAATGCATGCAAAAAAGAAAGAAAAAATGGTGAAAAAAATTAATTAATAAAGAGAAAAATTCATTACTGCCCAAAAATGCAGGAAAAGTAGGGCAGATTGAAAAAACCAGTAACTCTTTAAACCAAAAGGCATGGGTAAAAAAGATCCAAGGCTTTGAGCATCAATGGATAAGAGGGCTGAAAGAGCAAAATCATCGGCTTAGAATTTCTTCTCGGTTAAAGGAAATAACTTCCTTGCAAGTATAGGTCCAAACCGACAAGTAATGCTAAAATCAAAGTTTAATTTTTGGTTGTCACAAGTCCAACCCAATAAAAATAACTGAGAGTATTATTCTCGGGTCGTTCTCCCTAATTACAATCGAGTGCCTAATTATTAGTTATGAAGTTCAAGGGGTTTGGGTTGATAAAAGGGCAACAAAAGTAAAGCAAACAACTAAAGAAAGCAATTAATAAAGGGAGACATTCATGGCAAGGATTGAGAATATAGGCTTCCTATCCTAGTCATCAATTATCATACAATGATTAACAAGAGCTAATCCTATTTAGTCATCTCCAACAATGGAATAAGGTATAATGTTATCTTCACATGAGAGAAAGTCAAATAAGACTAGTTAATCTCAATCCAAAAGTCCTAATCAACTTACTAATTGAATTAGCAAGAGATTAGAGTCAATGAAAACAATATTAACTAACAACTCTATATCACCAATCTAAATTGGGTATTAATGACTCAAGATTACCTAATTTCTCTTTCTAAGCCAAGAATGCTCAAAAACTACTCTAACATCCAACCAAGCATTTCATCAAACACTTGGAAGGCATAAAAGGAAAGCATCATAAATTTCAAGAAATAATAAAATCTACTACTACCCAATGCAAGAAATTAACAATAACAACTAAAGAAAGCACATCAAACTTGAAATCCCTCAAATTGCATTAAAGGAAATTGGAATTGACAAGAGTGCATGAACATAAAAGTAACCAAAATGAGAAATTAACAAGAAGAAATAGGAAAATCAAGACAATAGAACAAGAAATTGTAAAGAGAACTGATGAGTGGATATTTTATACGCTTTTTGGCATAGTTTCCATATAGTTTTTAGTATGTTTTGTTTCGTTTTTATTACGTTTTTATAGGTTTAGTGTTAAATTCACATTTTTGGATTCTACTTTGAGTTTGTGTATTTTTTGTACAATTTTAGGTAATTTTTGGCTGAAATTGAGGAGCTGGAGGAAAAGTCTGATTCAGAGACAGAGAAAGCACTGCGACCTCCTTGCACTCGGAAGAGCTTTTCTGGAGCTATAGAAGTCCAAATGGAGCGTTCTTAATGGCTATGAAAATCTGACTTTCAGAACTTTCCAGCAATGTATAATATTCCATATTTTGCATCAGATTAGAAGGCCTAAAACTGGCGTCCAACGCCAGCCTCCTGCCTCCTTTTTGGCGTCCAGCGCCCAAGGAGCAAAGCCCAGCATCCAAACGCCTAAAGAGGACCTCCTAGCCAGCGTTCAATGCCCTAGAGGCCTCCTAGCATGTGGATCTCATCAAATCTCAGTCCAAAAACTTGCCAAGTGGGCCTTAGAAGTGGATTTTAGCACTAAAAAGACTGTTTTATCCTTACTAGTCATTAGTTTAGTATTTAAGATGTTATTTGACATAATCATAAGGACTTCTGCGCACCATATTTGAATTTTATCATTATATTTTCTTTTAGTATGAGTTTCTAAACCTCCTAGGTTGAGGGGAGGAGCCCTGCTGAGTCCTATGGATGAATAAAAATATTACTGTTTCTTCTTCGATCTGTGTTTGATTTATTTCTAAGATGCATACTCGTTCTCCAACATGGTGAATAGGATGATCAGTGACAATTAGCTCTGTTCATCATACTAAGACAAACGTGCCTAACAAAAACCTGTGTCTACTTGAGTTCGTATGAATACTTCAGTGGAAAGCATTGAACCGCCAGCTTGATTATACATCTCTTAGACGGCTAATCCACGACTTCGTTGGGGATTTCTCAAGACACCATTTACCCAATTTTCGGGAAGATTAGGGTCTCTGTGGTAGAGTCTAGAACCTAAAGATACAGCATTATCTGATCCGGAAGATCCGACCTTGTCTGTGGCGCTTTGAGTAGGATCATTAAGGAAAATGGACTGTACGAGCTTCACCCTCAATCAGAATGGATCCACACTAACCCTAGGGTTCAGATCTCGAGGAGTATCGACGACCTCTCAATGAAGGTGTTGATCACATACAGCCTGCCATTGAAGAAATCATTCAGAAGCAAAGAAGACAGTAATGCCAGAGTTAATTTAGAAAGACAAAGCAACTCCAATCCTTGACCATATTCCTATTACTGATTCTATTCCAATTCACAAATACAAATTAAGAATAGTTTCCCCTACTTCTTGATTTTTCTGGCTAAGACCTGCAAGATAACCATAGCTTGCTTCAAACCACAATCCTCGTGGGATCGACCCTGACTCGCTCAGGAATTACTTGGACGACCCAGTGCACTTGCTGGTATAGTTGTACGCAGGTGTGGGGATTCGTGCACCAAGTTTTTGGCGCCGTTGCCGGGGATTGTTCGAGTTTGGAAAAACTAACGGATTATCTTGTTCCTTAGATCATGTATTGTCTCTGATTTGTGCAAGAGTATTTTATTTTATTTTTCTTTTTATTTTCAAAAAAAAATTTAATTAAAAACTTTTTCAAAAAAATTATTTTTCTTTTCTTTGTTTAATTTTTATTTTTTTGGTTTGAGTTTTTTTGTTTATGTTCTTGGTTAAAATTTTCGAAAACTTTGAGTCTTTCTCTCTAAAAATTTTCAAAAATAGTTTCTTTGGTTAAATCTTGTGTCAATTTTTAAGTTTGGTATCTTCTTATGTTTTTTTTTTTAAATTTTCGAAAATTTTATGTTTGGTTTTCAAAAATTTTAAGTTTGGTATCTTTTACATGTTCTTGTGTTCTTTAATTTTTTTTAGTCTTGTTCTTGGTGTTCTTTTTAATCTTCAAAGTGTTCTTGTGTTTCTTTTTGTTTTGATCTTAAAATTTTTAAGTTTGGTGTTCCTTGGTATTTTTCTTTAAATTTTCGCATAATAGGGTGTCTTAGATCTAAAAATTTGAAATTTTGTGTCTTCTACTTGTTTTTCTCTCTCCTTATTAAATTCAAAAAATAAAAAATATCTTTTCTATTTCTATTTTAATCATATTTTTGAAAATCATAATTAAAAATTCAGATTTTAATTTCAAATGTTTTTATCCTATCTTAGTTTTAAAAATTCAAAAATCATATCTTTTTCAAAATCTTATCTTATTTCAAATTTAAAATTTCAAATTTCAAAAATTCAAAATTTAAAATTTAAAATTTAAAATTCATATTTCAATTTTCTTAATTAGTTACTTATCTTATCTCTCTTCTCTTTCAAAATTCCTAACTAATCCTTCTCTCTCTTATTTTCGAAAATTATTTTCTTCTTCTCTCTCTTCTATTTTCAAATTTTATAATTTAATTTTCAATTCTTTTTAAATTATTAATCTTATTTTTGAAATTAATAAATAAATAAAATAAAAACAAAAATATTTTAATTCTTGTTTATCTTTTCTACTTCTATTTCTTCTTCTACCTCTTCTACCTTTCTTCTTCTTCTACCTTTCTTAATCATGAATCCTAATGGGAATGAAGAGTTCAAAAGAATTCTGAGATCTTATACAAATCCCACTGCTGATTTCTATGGAAGAAGTATTAGCATACCTCACATCAGAGCAAGTAGCTTTGAACTCAACCCTCAACTTATTACTCTAGTGCAGCAAAACTGCCAGTATTCTAGGCTTCCTCAGGAAGAACCTACAAAATTCTTGGTAGATTTCTTAAAGATTGGTAACATAGTACACAATGAGGGAGTAGACCAAGATGTCTACAAAATATTGCTTTTCCCTTTTCCTGTAAAGGGCAAGCAAAGAGGTGGTTGGATAACCAGCCTAAAGCTAGTCTGAAAACTTGGAAACAGTTAGTAGACAAGTTTTTAAATCAATACTTTTTCCCAAGGAAGATGACCCAGCTGAGACTAGACATCCAAGACTTCAAACAAGGAGATAGTGAATCTCTTTATGATGCCTGGGAGAGGTATAGGAGGATGCTAAGAAAATGTCCAACTGAAATGTTTTTAGAATGGGTATAGTTAGACATCTTCTATTATGGACTTTCAGACATGGCTAGAATATCTTTGGACCACTTTGCTGGTGGTTCCATACACATGAGAAAGACCATTGAAGAAGCTCAAGAGCTTATTGAGATAGTTGCCACTAATCAGCATCTGTACTCATCTACTGAGACTTCTACAAAAGGAGAGGTTAAGGCAGTATCTACTGAACCTAACCCTTCAGAACAAGATGACCCATTGACTCAATAATTGCACGCCCTTGCCCAGCAACTGTTGGAACTGCAGGAGGCTCTGCGAGAAACTCAGGCTTCTAATAGGAATATAGAAGCCCAGCTGAGCCAAACAAGGTAGCAGTTATCTAAGCAGATAACAGAAGAATGCCAGGCTACTCAACTGAGGAGTGGGAAATCCTTAAACACCCAACCTCAGTGCAATAAGAAGGGAAAAGAACAACTAACAGAGAATAACCAGGTCTCTACACAAGATGACTTTGGGCATTCAAATGCCCAGAGAAGTATCACTTTTGGCGTTAGGAAAAGGCAGAGACTGGGCATTCAAACGCCCAAAGAGGCAGCACCCTTGGTGTTGAACGCCCACAAGGGAGTGATGCCCCTGGCGTTAAATGCCAGGAAGGGGGCAGCAGCATGGGTGTCGAATGCCCAAGCAAAGAAGGTCTGTCATTCACTGATAACAACCCTCCTAAGCAAGCTAGTAACCCCCCTTCTAACACATGACACTCGGCCTCCATCAACCAAGGTTGATGAGTATAAGGCTAAGATGTCATTTCCTCAGAAACTCTGTCAAGAGGAAAAGGATAAACAATTTGCCCGCTTTGCGAATTATCTCAGAACTTTAAAGATCAAGATCCCTTTTACAGAGGCTCTTGAATAAATACCTTCTTATGCTAAGTTCATGAAGGACATTCTAATTCATAAGAAGGATTGGAGAGAGACACAAACAGTCCTCCTCACTGAAGAGTGCAGTGCAATCATTCAAAATAGCCTACTAGAGAAACTTAAGGATCCTGGAAGCTTTATGATACCATGCACTCTAGGTGATGCTTGTACAAAGACAGCTCTATGTTACCTTGGAGCAAGGATCAACCTAATACCTGCTTCATTAATAAAGAAGCTTTGCTTGACTGAGAAAGTCAAACCTACCTGCATATTCCTTCAACTTGCTGACGGTTTTATTAAGATACCATCAGGAATAATTGAAGACATGATTGTTAGGGTTGGACCCTTTGCTTTTCCCACTGACTTTGTAGTGTTAGACATAGAAGGGCACAAGAGTACATCCCTTATCCTAGGGAGACCCTTCCTAGTTACAGGACGGACCCTCATTGATATTGAAAAAGGGGAAGTAACCCTAAGAGTCAATGAGGAAAAGTTCGTATTGAATGCTGTCAAGGCTATGCAGCATCCAGACACCCCTGAGGAATGCATGAGCATTGACCTCATTGATTCCTTAGTGGAAGAAGTCAAAATGGCCGAAAGTCTCAAGGAAGAGCTGAATGACATCCTTAATGATGCCTAGCCTGATTCAGAGGAATCTCTGGGAACCTCTGAGGAAAAGGAAAAGCCGGCAAAGCTTGAGCTTAAGCCACTACCATCCTCCCTAAAATATGCATTTCTGCGAGAAAGAGATACTTATCCTGTGATCATAAGCTCTGCCCTAGAGCCACAGGAAGAAGAAGCACTAATTCAAGTGCTCAAAACACATAAGACCGCCCTTGGGTGGAATATAAGTGACCTTAAGGGCATTAGCCCAGCCCGATACATGCATAAAATCCTGTTGGAGGATAATGCCAAACCGGTGGTACAACCACAAAGGTGATAGAATCCGGCTATAAAGAAAGTAGTGCAGAAGCAAGTCACTAAACTCTGGGAGGCTAGGATTATTTATCCCATTTCTGACAGCCCCTGGGTGAGCCCTGTTCAAGTTGTTCTCAAGAAGGGAGGCATGACAGTGGTTCATAATAAAAAAAATAAACTGATCCCTAAAAGGACAGTTACAGGGTGGCGTATGTGTATTGACTACAAAAGACTCAATGACGCCACCAGGAAGGATCACTTTCCTTTACCATTTATTGACCAAATGCTAGAAAGACTAGCAGGTCATGCTTTTTATTGTTTCCTAGATGGATATTTCAGGTACCATCAAATAGAAGTGGATCCACAGGATCAAGAAAAAACAGCATTCACATGCCCATCTGGCATGTTTTCTTACAGGCGAATGCCATTTGGCCTGTACAATGCACCTGCCACCTTTCAGAGATGTATGTTATCCATCTTCTCTGATATGGTAGAGAAGTTCCTTGAAGTGTTCATGGATGACTTCTCTATTTTCAGAGACTCATTTGACTCCTGTCTTGATCAACTGGCCCTAGTTCTGAAAAGATGCCAAGATTCAAACCTAGTTCTAAACTGGGAGAAATGCCACTTTATGGTAACTGAAAGCGTTCTTCTTGGGCATCAAATCTCAAACAAAGGGATAGAAGTAGATCAAGCTAAAGTGGAAGTGATTGAACGATTGCCTCCACCTACTAATGTCAAGGCAATCAGAAGTTTCCTAGGACATGCGGGATTCTACAGGAGGTTCATAAAAGATTTTTCAAAAATCGCAAAACCCCTGTGTAATCTCTTGGCCACTGATGTTCCATTCGTCTTTGACCAAGAATGCCTGCATGCCTTTGAAACTCTGAAAGCCAAGCTTGTCACTGCTCCTATCATCTCTGCACCTAACTGGGACTTATCATTTGAACTAATGTGTGATGCTAGTGATCATGCAATTGGCGCAGTTCTGGGGCAGAGACATGACAAGCTTCTGCATGTCATTTATTATGCTAGTCGTGTACTAAATGATGCGTAGAAAAACTACACTACTATAGAAAAGGAGCTGCAATGGTTTACGCCATTGACAAGTTCAGATCCTACCTAGTAGGATCTAAGGTCATTATCTATATTGACCATGCTGCTCTAAAGTATCTACTCACTAAGCAGGATTCTAAACCCAGACTTATAAGATGGGTATTACTCCTACAAGAGTTTGATATAGAAATAAGAGACAGAAAAGGCACAAAAAATCAAGTGGCTGACCACTTGTCTAGGATTGAACCAGTAGCAAGGACTTCTTCTCCCTCCACTGACATATTCAAATCCTTTTCAGATGAACAACTCTATGTCATCTGGACAGTACCTTGGTTTGCAGACATTACAAACTGCAAGGCCATAAGGTTCATTCCCAAAGAATTTGCCAGGCAGCAAGCCCGGAAACTCATGCATGATGCAAAATATTACCTATGGCATTGCCATGGCTCGGATGGAATAATCCGACACTGTGTGTCTGAAGAAGAGGCACAGAAAATTCTATGGCATTGCCATGGATCAGACTATGGAGGACACTTTGGAGGTGAGCGGACAGCCACCAAGGTTCTCTAAAGTGGCTTTTACTGGCCTACTCTCTTTAAGGATTCTAGAGAGTTCGTCCGTAACTGTGATAGTTGCCAACGGGCTGGCAATCTCCCTCATGGTCACAGCATGCCTTAGCAAGGAATCCCAGAGATTAAGTTGTTTGACGTATGGGGCATAGATTTCATGGGGTCCTTCCCGCCCTCATACTCAAACACCTACATCCTTGTGGCAGTAGATTATGTGTCTAAGTGGGTTGAGGCAATAGCAACACCCACTAATGACACCAGAGTAGTAATGAAGTTCCTCCAAAAGAACAACTTTAGCAGATTTGGTGTCCCTAGGACACTCATTAGTGATGGAGGTACTCATTTCTATAACAGACAGCTGGATTCTGTCTTAAGCCGTTACCGAGTTCGTCATAAAGTAGCAACACCGTATCACCCCCAAACAAATGGGCAAGCTGAAGTCTCAAATAGAGAACTAAAGTGAATCCTAGAGAGAACAGTTAGTACCTCTAGAAAGGATTAGGCTAGAAAGCTTGATGATGCTTTATGGGCATACAGAACATCTTTCAAAATCCCCATTGGAACTTTACCATATCAGCTAGTATATGGAAAATTCTGTCATTTGCCAGTGGAACTAGAACACAAAGCCTATTGGGCTCCTAGATTCCTTAACCTTGATGCTAAAGCAACAGGAGAAAAATGACTTCTCCAACTAAATGAGTTAGATGAATTCTGCTTAGATGCATTTGAAAATGCAAAGATCTATAAGGAAGAGGCAAAGAGGTGGCATGACAAGAAGTTATCTTTCAGAGTCTTTGAACTAGGACAGAAGGTCCTGCTCTTCAACTCAAGACTAAAATTCTTCCCTGGGAAACTCAAATCCTATTGGAAGGGACCCTATGTGATTACTAATGTATCACCTTATGGGCACATAGAACTTCAAGGTAAAGATCCTGACACAAGATTCACTGTTAATAGACAGAGGGTCAAACATTACTTGGAGGAGATATTGTGCCAGGAGGCTCAACACTGCTACTAAGTTAAGTACAGTAAAGTCCAGCTAACGACATTAAAGAAGCGTTTGTTGGGAGGCAACCCAATGATTCCTCATATATTATTAATTTTCTAACTACTTCTATTTTAATTAATTTTCTTTTTACTTTTTGATTATGTTTTAATTAGGTTAATTTTCATGTTAGTGATCATGAACAATGCTTAAACAGAGACAGAATGATGCAGAACAGCAAACAGAATACCCTGGAGAAGGAAGCTCCCTGGCGTTAAACACCAGGAAGGGAAGGCAATTGGGCGTTCAAACGCCGATAGAGGCAGCAAGCCTGGCATTAAACGCCAGCCAGGGAGCACTAGCTGGGCGTTTAATGCCCAACAGGGAGCATAAGCCTGGCGTTAAACGCTAGCCAGGAAGCCCTGGCTGGGCGTTTAACGTCCAAGCAGGAGCACATGCCTGGCGTTAAATGCTAGCCAGGGAGCCCTGGCTGGGCGTTTAAACGCCAGCATTCTGGGCGTTTAAATGCCAGCAAGACAGCATGGAGGTAGTTTCAAAATTCTCATCTTCTCTTGATTCAACTCATCTTTTTCCAATTCAATTTCAAATATTCTTTGATTTTTAAATCAAATCTTGTTCAAATACCTCAATTTCAATTTAATTTCAAAATTAAAACATTTTTTTCACAACCTTTCAAATATTTTTCAAAATTTCATATCTCTTTCAACTTGTTTTCAAATTCTTTTAAAATCTTTTCTTTTCTTTAAGATTTTTGTTCATATCTTTTATTAAACTTTCAAATCTTTTTTATACTTCTTATCTTATCGTTAAATTCTTTTTTTTATCTTTTTAAAATCTTTTCTTATCTTTCAAGTTTAACAACTTATCTTTTTTCTATCTTTTTCAAGAATCTTTATCTTTCTATTATGATTATTTTCGAAAATCCCTTCCCCCCTCCCTATATATATGTGACCGTGCCCCTCTCCCTCACTCACCACCTCTCATTCGAATTGTATCCTCCTTTTCTTCCATTATTTCACTTTTCTTCTTCTTCCTTTCTTACCTTTTGCTCGAGGACGAGAAAATATTCTAAGTTTGGTGCGGCAGGAGCTCTGTTCTCTCATCAAGAATTCAATCACATGGCTCCAAAAAGTGGCAAGACCGCCCCAAAGAACAAGAAAGAAGACAACTCAACAGTTGTTTTCAAACCTGTTTAATTCCTTACCAAGCAACATGAAGAACATTATCATAAGATAATGAGTAAAAGGCCAGTAATCCCTGAGGTGGGATTTAACTTAGGAGAAGAAGAATACACAGAGATCCAAGACCAAATTCGAAGGAGAGGCTGGGAGATTCTGACTGATCCTTAGTTTAAAGTTGGATAAAACATGATCCATAAATTCTATGCAATTCTGTGGATGACAGATAAGCAAAAGAAAGATGGAATAGCATTCCATACTTTTCGCACTATGGTCAGGTGGAAGATAATGTATTTTCATCTAGATAGGGTGAGAGGGATCATCAAATTACCTTTGCAAAAGGATGACCCTGAATCATATAATAGAAGGATGGTAGCCAACCAAAAGCTGGATCAAGTCCTAGAGGACATATGCTTGCCTGGAACTCAATGGATTGAGAATACAAAAGGGCAACTGTTCATACCATGGGTCGAGCTAGGCGAGCCGACCTGAATGAAGACAGAGATGACCGACCTCTTATAAAGGTTGGTTGCAACCGACCTCTTCCCAAAGAGCTCGGCCAAATTGCTATAAGGGCCCAACTAGGCCCAAAGCAGAAGATCACAGCCCACTTGAAGGCGGCTGGCCAAAGATAAGGGGACCCACCCCCAAAAGATAAGATAAGATAACTAACTTATCTCTAAAGGAGGTCACTCTACACTACTATAAATACACTGGAGCACCCAGGTATAACTCACACTCTGATTCTACACAAAAAACCTGCTTAAAGGCCATGCTAACTTAAGCATCGGAGTCTCTTGCAGGTACCACCACCCTCCGGTGATCAAGGATCAGTAGCTTGATAAATCCCAATCTTGTGGTTTATCTTGTGCTTAATTTGGGGGATTTTATCTCCTTTTCTCACATTTATTCAATGAAATAGCATGGTTTTGCAATTCTCCCTTGATTTGTGCTTAAATGTGAAAACATACTTTTTAGGCCCTTAAATTGGTGTTTTCAACTTACCTTAGTCCCATTCAATGCCTTGATGTGTTTGTTGAGTGATTTCAGGTTCATAAGGCAAGTATTGGATGGAAGAAGTGAGGAGAAAAGCATGCAAAGTGGGAGAACTCATGAAGAAATGAAGGAACCGCAAAGCTGTCAAGCCTGACCTCTTTGCACTCAATCGACCATAACTTGAGCTATAGAGGTCCAAATGAGGCGGTTTCAATTGCAATGGAAAGCTAACATCCAGGGCTTCAAAATGATATAAAATTTACCATAGTTACATCGTGTTTAGAGGCACACACGTGCACTGTATGCGTGCACACTGATGGAGCAGTGTGGGTCCACTTTAAGCAACTCATTGGGGGCGATTTTTAGCTCATTTTGGGCCCAACCCAACTCATTTCTGATGCTATTGAACCCAATGATTGAAGGGAGAATGAACTAAGTAGTCATAGTTTAGTTTTCACCATGGTTTAGGTTAGAATTCTAGAGAGGGAAGCTCTCCCTTCTCTCTAGAATTTAGGGTAGTTTAGGTTAATCTCTCTCAAATTCATCTTTCAATTTTTGTTTTGATTTCAATTCTCTTTATATTTTAGTAATCTATTGTCTTAATCTTCTTAGTTTCTCTTGTTAGTTTCTTATTTTGCTCTCTTTTATATTTATGAACAATAGTTAGATCTTGATTTCCTCTAATGAAATTTTATGTTTCCATGTTTCATTTATGTTGATCTTGATTGCTATTATTGATTTCTTGCTTATGCTAGTTATGGGTTTCCTTCAAATCTTGCATTTGATGATGTTTACTTTTCTTGCATTCTAGGTGTTTGGTAAAATATTTCCTCTAGTTTTTGAGTAGTTTCTTGACTCTTGGCCTAGGCTAAGGGAATTGAGTGATCTTGAGTCATTGGGTCTCATTGAATTGATGATTTGAGAACCCTTGGTGATCAATTTGATATCCATTGACGCTAACCCACTACTAATCTAATTAGTAGATAGGTTGGGACTTATGGGTTGATGTGATCAAGCCTATTTGACGTACCTCAAGCTTAGGAGTAGATATTACGTACTTAAGGCTTTTGGAGGTAGACTTAATAGGTTGGCCTCTCATAATTATCAACATTTGGTCTATAGACAAGGATGGTAAGCTTAATTACCTATGTCTAACCAAGAGTTCTTTTCCTTTATTTTATTAAGTTCTTATCATTTACTTTCTTGTCATTTATTTTCTTGCCAATTATCAAATCAAACCCCTTGCATCTTCATAGCCAATAATCATTCATTTCATTGTAATTCCTTGTGAGACGACCCGGAGTCTAAATACTTCGGTTAATTTTCATTGGGGTTTGTACATGTGACAACTCAAATTTTTTATTGGGAGGATTGTTGTTGGTGTAGAACTATAC
Organism: Arachis ipaensis; assembly: GCF_000816755.2. Lineage (NCBI taxonomy): Eukaryota > Viridiplantae > Streptophyta > Magnoliopsida > Fabales > Fabaceae > Arachis > Arachis ipaensis. Next base: position 50,421,156 of record NC_029793.2, on the reverse strand, counting down.
TTGCAACAAGAATTCATTCATTTGAGGAAATTCTATACCATCACAATAATTCGTCGATCAAAATGGCGCCGTTGCCAGAGAATTGCAATGGTGTTATATTATTGGCTATTGTGAATATGTGAATATGTTTGCCTTTTGCTTATTTGTTAGTTTTTGTTAAGTTTAGGACTTTGTTGCTTATTTTGTTAGCTTTTGTTTTTATTTTCTATTATGAATTCTCATCCCTTTGGCTATGAGTCTGGTTACAACTATGTTGTAAGGAATAGAAGCTCCAATGGGGATGTGCATCAAGGATTTGGGAATCAAAGATGGGAGTAGCCTCAAGGGATTGATCAACCTTATTGGAAACAACCCCCTCCGGTTTCTTATGGGTATAATTCTAATCCTAATGCATATCAATCTAATGGATGTGGTGACCCTTATTGTGATTGTCAACAACCACCACCATATGCCTATGAACCATCTTACTCACAAGCCCCTTTTCACCAAACACCTCCATATGACCCTAATCCTTACCCACCATACCAACCACCTTATGAGCCATATGAACCATATGTAGAACCACCCCAATTCCACCACCAATACCCTCAAGAACTACCATCTCACTATTCTTACCAAGATGAATCACCTCCCATGTATGATAACTTTCAACCACAAAATAAATTCCCCTTTTTACCACAACCCTCTATGGAAGAATATCCATATCTATCAATCCAAGAGCAATATGATCCTACTTATACTAGCCAAGTGGAACAAAAGCCAATGGATTGTCTCAAAGAAGTAATGGATCGACTTCAAGCAATAATCCGTCAAAAGGAGCAAGAGGAAGCCCAAAAGAGACACGAAACTATCGAGGCTAATCTTGCCAAAATTAAAGCCGCCCTGGACTCACGGAACTCATGCAACAAGCAAAGCATCTCCACGAATGAATATGAAAAATCAACCGAAGAATGGAGTATGAAGGAGATTTTAGAATCCCAACATGAGGACAAGGAGATGGGGTATGTCTTGCAACAAGTGGAGGAGGAAGAGATTATTGAAGAAGAAGAAGTGGTTGAAGATTTAGAGGAAGTTAAACAAGAGGTGGATTTTAAGCTTGAGAACACTTCTACACCAAGTGATGTTGTTGATGATCTTGTGGAAGTTGTTGAACTTTCTTCCATTGAACTTGAAAATGATGTTGAGGAGGATAATGCGTAACCTCCAAGACATAGTATGAGTGATGAAAGATTGGAAGAGGTTGATCAAGAGATGGATTCAATCGTTGAGAATTTCTTATCTACAATTGAATCCTCTCCCATTGGGCTTGAAATTGAGATCAAGGAAGAAGATGCACAACCTCCCATGCCGTTGGTAAGCAATGAAGAAGAGATTGAATTGGAAGGAAGCTACCAAGAGAAAGAAGTTGAAATTGAAGAAGCTTGTAAAGAGGTTGAGATAATCAAAGAAGAGCACAAGGGAGTGGAACTTGCAAGACCATTGGAGACATCCCTTCCTAAGTCAGCATCCAATACAACATTCAAGTGGGTAAAACTCTTATCCCTAAGCTTTATTATCCCATTTGAATATGGTTTGCTTGAAAATGATGGTCAACTTAGAGCTCTTTGTGGATTAAGGAGTAAGAAAGAGTCATGTAGTGGTTGGAAACATCATTCTAGGTTCATTATGGTTGCATGCTCAAAGTTTGATTGCAAGGTTTGGTGTGGAGCTAAATTGCATGGGTCTAGGAGAATGTTTGGATGCTTACTTGAGAATTCTAAGGTCATGCCACCCAATTGGAATCATGATGATCAATTTGAAGATGGATGTCAAAACAAAGTGTGGGATCCCGGATCGCACAAGGAGAATCAAATTTGGGAGCCCATGGCTTGTGTGGAACTCCATCAAGGCTTGGAGTATCATCTTTGAAGACTAAAGCTTATTGGAGATTCAAGCATTGGTGGATGTTCAAGGATAGCTTCAAGCACAAGCCACCTTAAGAGGAGCTCCCCATAAGTCCAACTTAAGGACAATAAACAAAAGTGCTAGGTGGGAGACACCCCACCATGGTACACTCTTTTCATTTTTCTCTCTTTTGTACATATTAATAGAATTAGTTTAATTCCATGTTTTGTTTTGTTTATTGAGTTTATTCGGTAGTTTGATATGTTAAATAAGGTTTTAGGGTGTTGTGGTAGCTGTTCGGAGGTTCGGAAGGCTTGGTTTGGTGCAAGAACTTTGAAAAAATTTTGAAAAACAGAGCACCAACCCGCGCGTGCACGCACCTGGCGGGTACGCGTGCCTCAAGCATTTTTGACCATCCACGTGGACGCGCCATGTACGCGTACGCGTGGATGCAAAAATTCCACCCCCAACCAAAAAAACCCGAGAGTTAGGCCTACACTGTGCGAGCATTGGGCCTAAGGCACAAACCAACCCGCGCGTACGCGCACCTGGCGCGTACACGCCGTTGACTCTAATTGCGTAATGCACGCGTACGCAACCTGTGCGCGTGCGCGTTGATTGCGCTACCTGCGCTCCTGGTATATTTTCCAGAGAGTTGGGCCAATCCTGAGCTGACATTGTGCCCTGCGCCCAACCTAACCCGCGCGTGCGCGCACCTGGCGCGTATGCGCCCTTCGGCCAAACTGCACATCGGCGCGTAAGCGTGCATAACGCGTCCGCACCGGTAAAAAAAAATAGAAAAAAAAAGTTTTTTTTCTCATCTTCCATTTTCTTTTGTCCATTGCATTCGCATACTTCTATTCTTTGTATTTTCATTTTGTTTTTATAGCCTGTTTTTACTTTATTTTTTTCGAGTTTCTTATTTTAATAATGGTGTTGAATTCTCTTACTCAATTGTTGAGAATTTCTTGCATTATTTTGGTGCTTCATGACTTGTTTGATATTGATGGGTGATGAAACTTTTAAATCAATGTTTCATCTTTTATGACTCTTGTGTCCCTTGTGCATTGATATGAACTCATATTGTTTTTTGTGACCCACTTCTTCTTATTTTGACTTGATGCTCAACATGCTCTTCATGGTTTGACTTTACTCTTGCATCAAGTGTTAGTTAATATGCCTTAGCTTATATTTTTTTCTCACTCACATGTTGTAGCTACCATGTAGTGAGAACCTAACTCTTATTTGGCATTAGCCCTCGCCTATGTTCTATTTGCTTTGATATCTTTGTTGTAGGCTTAATTTTCTTTCTTTTTCTTTCCTTTTAGGTTGGCCACCGAAAGAGGAAAAGAAAAAGCTTCTAAATGGGGCAACAAACAAGTCCTTCCGCACAACCTTTTGGAGGAGCTCATCAATTGTAGCAACCCGTCCACCTTGCTCTTCTTTGCATGCACCAAGGACGGTGTAAATTTTTAAGTGTGGGGAGGTCGTCCGACCGATCTCCATGGGTAACAATTTTCTTTTTCAACACCAATTCTTGATTTTCTTTGTTAGTTAGTTGTTGCATTGCATGATAGGTTGCATGCTAGTTAGAAATTGTACGTATTTTACCACTTCTTTTTATGTTAGGACTACTTGGTTAGGGTGATGATTTTTTTTCCAAGAAAAATTGTTTTTAGGGCACTCTACCAATTTGAAAAAAAAATTTTGTGACAAACTTGCTTGAAGAATGTATTTTAGAACATGATTTTTGAGCTAAGAACACAAGCATGTGAATTTTGAGCCAAATTGTGTGGTTACATCTTATAACCACTTATTTCCATTCTTGTGTGCATTATTCTCTTTCTACAATTGTAATCCTTGATTTGTTTGATTCTTTATGTCCATTATTCCATGTATACATGCATTTATATGATTGAGGCCATCATTTCAGTTAGCTCACTTACCCAAATAGCCTACCTTTCATCAACCACTGTTAGCCAAATTTGAGCCTATTTAATCCCTTTTGTTCTTAATCTTATCACATCACTACCTCTAAGTGAAAAACAATAAATGCCCGTAATTTGGATCTTTGATTAGCTTAAGCTAGTGAGGGTGTGTATCATTTGGGAATGGGAAACTTGGGAATATTGGTTTAGGTAAAAGTGTGCTTTGTACTTTTATTGAGAATATTGGGAATTGGGTACATATTCATGCACTATATGTAAAACCATATACATTGATATGTTTGTATATACTTTGAAAAAAAATGATAAAGAAAAAGAAAAAAAACATATATATATATATATATATAAGAAAAAAAAGAGAAAAAGAAATAAAAAGGGGACAAAAATTCCCCAAGGTAAAGTTCAATAAAAATCAATGCATATGTGTGGTGAATTAAAAAGAATGCATGAGTATGTGGGAAAAAAAGTGGGAATCATGGGTAGCTAGGTTGTGTATTAGAATTGTATAGGTTGTTATATGTGTTTAGTGAGAGCTTAGGTTAATCAAAGATACAAATTTCAAGCTCACTTGACCATATGCATCCTTACCTTTACCCTAGCCCCATTACAACCTATGAATAAGTCCTCATGATGAATGTATGCATGCATTGAATTATTGTTGATTGTTAGATGAAAAATAAATCTTTGAAAGCATGAGTAGAAGAGAATTGAGTGATTGACCCTATACACTTGAGCGACTAGAGCGGATACACTTCCGATGAGGGTTCGATGCTCAATTCCTTGTTCCCGGCTTTCATGAGCTTTTTTCTTGCAAGTCTATTTGAACTTCATTTTGATATTTGAATTGGTAAGATTTATGAATCGTCATATGATCTTAGCCCCACTTATTCATATAATGTTCTGGGAAATTGATTTACTTTTAACCAAGTAGGTAGAATCATTTTGCAGTTAGTTGCATTCATATAGATAGGTGCATATAGTTTATTTGCATTGAATAAATGTTCATACCCTTTTTCTTGTCCTTCTTTATTCTTAGCATGAGGACATGCTTAGTTTAAGTGTGGGGAAATTTGATAAATCCCAATTTTACGGTTTATCTTGTGCTTAATTTGGGGGATTTTATCACCTTTTCTCATATTTATTTAATGAAATAGCATGGTTTTGCAATTCTCCCTTGATTTGTGCTTAAATGTGAAAACATGCTTTTTAGGCCCTTAAATTGGTGATTTTAACTCACCTTAGTTCTATTCGATGCCTTGATGTGTTTGTTGAGTGATTTTAGGTTCATAAGGCAAGTATAGGATGGAAGAAGTGAGGAGAAAAGCATGCAAAGTGGGAGAACTCATGAAGAAATGAAGGAACCGCAAAGATGTCAAGCCTGACCTCTTCGCACTCAATCGACCATAACTTGAGCTATAGATGTCCAAATGAGGCAGTTCTAGTTGTGTTAGAAAGCTAACATCTAGGGCTTCAAAATGATATAAAATTTGCCATAGTTGCATCGTGTTTAAGGCATTCATGCGCACTATACGCATGCGCACCGATGGAGTAATGTGGGTCCACTTTAAGCAACTCGTTGGGGGCGATTTCTAGCTCATTTTGGGCCCAATCCAACTCATTTCTGATGCTATTGACCCAAGGATTGAAGGTGGAATGAACCAAGTAGTCATAGTTTAGTTTTCACCATGTTTTAGGTTAGAATTCTAGAGAGGGAAGCTCTCCCTTCTCTCTAGAATTTAGGGTAGTTTATGTTAATCTCTCAAATTCATCTTTCAATTCTTGTTTTGATTTCAATTCTCTTTATATTTTAGTGTTCCATTGTCTTAATCTTCTTAGTTTCTCTTATTAGTTTCTTATTTTGCTCTCTTTTATGTTTATGAACAATTGTTAGATCTTGATTTTCTCTAATGAAATTTTATGTTTCCATATTTCTTTTATGTTGATCTTGATTGCTATTATTGATTTCTTGCTTATGCTAGTTATGGGTTTCCTTCAATTCTTGCATTTGGTGATGTTTATTTTTCTTGCATTCTAGGTGTTTGATAAAATGTTTCCTCTAGTTTTTGAGTAGTTTTCTTGACTCTTGGCCTAGGCTAAGGGAATTGAGTGACCTTGAGTCATTGGGTCTCATTGAATTGATAATTTGAGAACCCTTGGTGATCAATTTGATATCCATTGATACTAAACCACTACTAATCTAATTAGTAGATAGGTTGGGACTTATGGGTTGATGTGATCAAGCCTATTTGACGTACCTCAAGCTTAGGAGTAGATATTACGTACTTAAGGCTTTTGGAGGTAGACTTAATAGGTTGGCCTCTCATAATTATCAACATTTGGTTTGTAGACAAGGATGGTGATCTCAATTACCTATGTCTAGCCAAGAGTTCTTTTCCTTTATTTTATTAAGTTCTTATCATTTACTTTCTTGTCATTTATTTTCTTGCCAATTATCAAATCAAACCCCTTGCATCTTCATAGCGAATAATCATTCATTTCATTGCAATTCCTTGTGAGACGACCCAGAGTTCAAATACTTCGGTTAATTTTCATTGGTGGGGCTTGTACTTGTGACAACCAAAATTTTTGATTGGGAGGATTGTTTGTTGGTGTTGAACTATACTTGTAACGAGAATTAATTTTGTGAAATTCTATACCATCACACCAATTTTCACCTGGCTTATCCAAATCTCATATTTTGCCTATGCCAAGAGGCTAAGGTTCTGATCCAGGTAGACAATTTCATTTTAGTGGAAGGCCCAATCACCAAGCAGGTGATGGCGAGCACCAGGATACAAGAGGATCAACCCAAAAGAAAGGCACCTGAGCCTCCCTAAGAGATCCCCCCAATGGAGTATTGGGACCAGCTGAAGGTGTCTGTAATACACTTGCAGAGCACTTTAGATCAGCTCAGAGAGGAGTAGAAAGATCAGACTAGCATGATTTGTAAACTGATCAAGGAGCAAGAGAAGCAAGGGCGTGAGATAGAGGAGTTGAAGCGCCAGAAGCTCTCCCTTGAAGAGCCCAGCATCCCTTAACTTGAAGAGTCCAGAGCCCTTCAAAATGAAGAGCCCAGCGTCCCTCAAGTTGAAGATCCCAGCACCCCTCAAGCTGAAGGTTGTTGCATTTCAACTCTATGGCTATTCTAATTCTTGTTTCTCATATTTCTGTTATTCTAATTCCTATGTCTCACATTTAGGTTCATGATCACTAGTAGTATTTAAGTTTTTACTTTTTAGTTTACGTCTTTTAATTTTTAGGATTACATAAGCATTAGTAGTAATTAATTAGTTTTTATTTTTCCAATTAGATATAAATTATTCCTGTTATCATCATTAAACATGAATAAAATAGTAGATTTTTTTAGAAGAATTAAAGATGCATAAATTTTTGAGTTCTACAATAAAGAATAATCAATTATTTTGATGTGGTCGCATTGCTTTAGTTTCTAAATGCATGAATAAACAGTGCATATTTGAAGTTAGAATTTTATGATGCTGGCTCTTGAAAGAATGAAGAAAAAGAAAAAGTATTATTGATGATCTGAAAAATCCAAAATTTGATTCTTGAAGCAAGAAAAAGCAGCAAAAGAAAAAAAAAGCTTCGAAAAAAATGGCAAAAAAGAAAAGAAAATAGAAAAAGAAAGAAAAAGCCATTAGCTCTTTAAACCAAAAGGCAAGAGCAAAAAGTAGTAACCCTTTAAACCAAAAAGCAAAGGTAAAAGGATCCAAGGCTTTTAGCATCAGTGGTTAGGAGGGCCTCAAGGAAACAAAATCCTGGCCTAAGCGGCTCAACTAAGCTGTCCCTAACCATGTGCTTGTGGCGTGAAGGTTTCAAGTAAAAAGCTTGAGACTGAGCGGTTAAAGTCATGATCCAAAGCAAAAAGAGTGTGCTTAAGAACACTGGATGCCTCTATGTGGGAATTCTAGCGAAGCTGAATCACAATCTGAAAGGGTTCACCCAGGTAAAGTTTTTGTGGCATTTATGTATCCGATGGTAATACTGGAAAACAAAGTGCTTAGGGTCTCGGCTAAGACTCTGAAAGCTATATTCAAGAATAAAAAAGAAATGAACTAGGAGAATCAATAATATCATCTGGTTTCTAAGTTCCTAAAGATGCCAACCATTCTGAGTTTCAATGGATAGTGAGATGCCAAAACTATTCAGAAGCAAAAAGCTACTAAGTCCCGCTCATCTAATTGAAACTGAGCTTCATTGAAAACTTTGAGATTTATTGTATCTTACTCTTCTTTTTTATCCTACTATGTTTTTAATTTCTTGGGGACAAGCAACAGTTTAAGTTTGGCGTTATGATGAGCGAATATTTTATATGCTTTTTGGCATCATTTTCATATGGTTTTTAGCATATTTTGTTTAGTTTTCATTAAGTTTTTATAGGTTTTAGTGTTAAATTCACATATTTGGATTCTACTTTGAGTTTTTTTGTTTTTACGCAATTTCAGGTATTTTCTGGCTGAAATTGAGGAGCTGGAGCAAAAGTCTGATTCAGAAACAAAGAAAGCACTGCAGATGCTGTCCGGATCTGACCTCCTTGCACTCAGAAGAGCTTTTTTAGAGCTACAGAAGTCAAAATAGAGATTTCTCAAAAGCTATGGAAAGCTAACTTTCAGAGCTTTCCAGAAATGTATAATAGTACATACTTTTTATCATAATAGAAGGCCTAAAACTGGCATCCAACGCCCGCCTCTTGCCCCCTTTTTGGTGTCTAGCGCCCAAGGAGCAAAGCCCAGCGTCCAAAAGCCCAAAGAAGACCCCCTAGCCAACGTTCAACACCCTAGAGGCCTCCTAGCACGTGGATCTCATCAATGCTAAGCCCAAACACTCACCAAGTTGGCCCCAAAAGTGGATTTTAGCACTTAAAAGACTATTTTACCCTTACTAGTCGTTAGTTTAGTATTTAAGAAGTTTTTGACATAATCATATGGACTTCTGCACACCATATTCAAATTTTATCATTGTATTTCTTTCCAGTATGAGTTTCTAAACCTCCTAGGTTGAGGGGAGAAGCCTTGCTGAGTCTTATGAATTAATAAAAGTATTACTGTTTCTTCTTCGATCTGTGTTTGATTTATTTTTAAGATGCATACTCGTTCTTCAACATGGTGAATAGGATGATCAGTGACAATCAGCTCTGTTCATCATACTAAGATAAACATGCCTGACAAAAACTTGTGTCTACTTGAGTTCGTGTGAGTACTTTAGTGGAAAGCATTGAACTGCCAGCTTGATTATACATCTCTCAGACGGCTAATCCACGACTTTGTTGGGGACTTCTTGAGACACCAGTTCAGCCAATTTTCGGGGAGATTAGGGTCTATGTGGTAGAGGCTAGAACCCAAAGAAACAACATTCTCTGATCCGAAAGATTCGACCTTTTCTGTGGTGCTTTGAGTAGGATCATTAAAGAGAATGGACTGTACGAGCTTCACCCTCAATCAGAATGGATCCACACAAACCCTGGGGTTCAGATCTGGAGGAGTATTGACGACCTCTCAATAAAGGCATTGATCACATACAGCCTACCATTGAAGAAATCATTCACAAGCAAAGAAGACAGTAATGCCAGAGTTAATTCAGAAAATCAAAGAAACTCCAATCCTTGACCATATTCCTATTACTGATTCCATTCCAATTAACAAATACAAATTAAGAATAGTTTCCCCAACTTCTTGATTCACCTGGCTAAGACTTGCAAGATAACCATAGCTTGCTTCAAACCACAATCCTCGTGGGATTGACCCTGACTCGCTCAGGTATTACTTGGACGACCCAGTGCACTTGCTGGAACAACTGTACAAAGGTGTAGGGATTCGTGCACTAAGAACAAGATAGAAACAAGAAATTAAACCTAGATCTAAGAGAAATTAACCCAATCTTAACCTAATTCTAGAGAGAAAAAGGAGCTTCTCTCTCTAGAAACTACATAAAGCATGGTCCTAATCTAATCTAATTGCTCCTCCTTTGGCCCATCTTGAGTTCTGCATCAAATAGCTTCAAAAATGAGTTGGATTTGGGCCTAGGCAGCTCAGAAATCGCCCCCATTATTTTCGCTTAAATGAGGTCACATGCTGATTGTGACGCTTACGCATGGGTCACGCGTACGCGTCGTCTAGCTTTTTCATGTCATGCGTACGCGTCGCCTGGACGATGCACCTCTTCACACGTGCGTGTCTGTCACGCATGCGCGTCGCTCTGAATACTCCAAATGCTCATTTCTTCATGAATTCTCCACTTTGCATGCTTTTTCTCTTCACTTCTTCCATCCAATACTTGCCTTATGAATCTGAAATCACTCAACAAACATATCAAGGCATCGAATGGAATTAAAGTGAATTAAATTTAGCTATTTTAAGGCCTAAAAAGCATGTTTTCACACTTAAGCACAAATTTAGGGAGAATTATAAAACCATGCTATTTCATTGAATAAATGTGAGAAAATTTTATAAAACCCACTAAATTAAGTACAAAATAAACCACAAAATTGGGTTTATCAAGGGCCTAAAGGAATAAAATCCTGGCCTAAGTGGCTCAACCAAGTTGTCCCTAACCATGTGCTTGTGGGGTGAAGGTGTCAAGTAAAAACCTTGAGACTGAGTGGTTAAGGTCGTGGTCCAAAGCAAAAAGAGTGTGCTTAAGAACTCTAGACACCTCTATCTGGGGATTCTAGCAAAGCTGAATCACAATTCGAGAGGGTTCACCCATTTAAAGTATCTGTGGCATTTATGTATCCGGTGGTAATACTGGAAAACAAAGTGCTTAAGGTCACGGCTAAGAATCTGAAAGCTATATTCAAGAATCAAAAAGAAATAAACTAGGAGAATCAATAATATCATCTGGTTTCTAAGTTCCTAAAGATGCCAACCATTCTGAGTTTCAATGGATAGTCAGATGCCAAGACTATTCAGAAGCAAAAAGCTACTAAGTCCCGCTCATCTAATTGAAACTGAGCTTCATTGAAAACTCTGAGATTTATTGTATCTTACTCTTCTTTTTTATCCTACTGTGTTTTTAATTGCTTGGGGACAAGCAACAGTTTAAGTTTGGTGTTGTGATGAGCGGATATTTTATACGCTTTTTGGCATCATTTTCATTTGGTTTTTAGCATATTTTGTTTAGTTTTTATTAAGTTTTCATAGGTTTTAGTGTTAAATTCACATTTTTTTATTCTACTTTGAGTTTTTGTGTTTTTATGCAATTTCAGGTATTTTCTGGCTGAAATTGAGGAGTTGGAGCAAAAGTCTGATTCAGAAACAAAGAAAGCACTGCAGATGCTGTCCGGATTTGACCTCCTTGCACTCGAAAGAACTTTTCTGGAGCTATAGAAGTCCAAATGGAGCGTTCTTAACGGCTTTGAAAATATGACTTCCATAGCTTTCCAGCAATGTATAATAGTCCATACTTTGCTTCAGATTAGAAAGCCCAAAACTAGCGTCCGACACCAGCCTCCTAACCCCATTCAGGCGTCCAGAGCCCAAGTAGAAGACACCAGTGTTCAAACGCCTAGAGAGAACCACCTAGCCAGTGTTAAACACCTTAGAAGCCTCATAGCACATGGATCGCATCAAAGCTTAGTCCAAACACTCACCAAGTGAGCCCAGAAGTAGATTTTAGCACTAAAAGACTGTTTTACCCTTACTAGTCATTAGTTTAGTATTTAAGTCATTAGATTTACATATTCTACCAACTTTTACACTATTTTTCGTGTCACCATTGTATTTTCATGGACCGGATTTACACTATATCAAAATATAATAGATCCGTCTTTGGCAAGTATACCAAAGTATCGCCAAGTAAAAACTCACAGTAGAGCGAGGTCGAATCCCGCAGAAATTGATAGATTGAGCAACTTTAAATAATGGGTGAATTAGTCAAGATGACTAATAAGATTTGTTGAGTGCAGAATTCGAAATAACAGAAATGTAAATGACTTAAAGATAAAAGAAAGCTATAAAGTATAGAAAAGTAAATGACAAGAATGTAAAGTACTAGAACATAAATGACTGAATTGTAAATGGGGAATGGGTGATGGCAGAAATTAAAGAAAGCTATAAAGAATAGGGAAGATAAGAATAGGGGAAATTCATTGGGATTAGGAGATGTTGCTCTCTTTGTGTCAAATCTAGATCATCTCATCTTCAATCATACAACTCATTGACCTCTTGGCAATCATGATTGATTGAACCACAATTCCTTGGTGATTCAATCTCTCAAATCTTGATAATCAACCAATTCCTTGGTCTAATTGCTCATGAAGAGAGATAAGTTTGGTCCCTGATTATACCACACATCCTCTAGATCCAAATAATCGGTGGATTTCATGTCACCAGATCCAATGCCAAAACCCAGATCTACTCAAGTGTGATAAGGGATTTCAAGCATAGTTTCATGTTTCCTTTTTCAAGGTTCCCATGAAACCCAAATTGCGTTCAACCTCTTTTCCAAGATGATTGAACACTAGACTTGAGAAACAAAATTCCTTCTATCAAATCAAGGAGAAGATGAAGAGAAGAAGAAATTCACTATCATTAATCCATCAAGTACAACAGATCTCCCTCTCCCAATGAGAGGGAGTTTAGCTACCCATAAGTTAGAGAAAAGTACAAGAGATAGAAGAAGATGAAGTGAAGTAAAAACCACTACTAGCAAAACCCACTAACCAACTGATCAAAAACTTTTTCTTAGTATTCTCAGGGGGAATTTATACTACTCCTATAGCTAGAAAATGAAAATTACAAAAAGAAAAAGAAAATTACAATTAAAAATAAAAGGAAAACTCATTAAAATGCACCATGTGCTTGGCGTGTGAGCAGCGTGCCACACCCAGCTCCTCAGCTTGGCTTGGCGTGCCACGCCTGGCTCCTAAGTGGCACGCCTCCTTTGTTTAGCTAGCCTGGCATGCCACGCCTTCGAGCTCAAGTGGCACGCCTATTGTGACTTCTCCCTTCTTCCTCTCTGGATTCTTGAACTAGCGTGGCACGCCCAGAACTGGTGTGCCATGCCCTCAATGGACTCTTCAGCCTTCTTCTCTGGGAAATATACTTGGCGTACCACGTCGAGCAGTGGCGTGCCACGCCCTCAATAAGGCCTTCATTGTCTTCTCTGGAAAATATACTTGGCGTGTCACGCCCAGCAGTGGCGTGCCACGCCCTTAGTAATGCAAGATCAACCTTCTCTGGTCCAGTGAACTGGCGTGCCACGCCCAGTATTTAAGTGGCACGCCCCTGGTGCGAGCAAGTTTGGCATGCCATGCCCTAGTCATCAAGTGGCATGTCCCTGGTCATGTTGCCTTGGCGTGCCATGCCTAAAATCCAAAGTGGCATGCTCATTGATCTTCTTCCTTGGAGGCTTGTGCTGGCGTGCCACGCCTTCGATCTCAAGTGGCACACCCTTGTTGGGGTTGCATTCTTCCTCTTTAGACCAATGAACTGGCGTGCCACGCCTTCGATCTCAAGTGGCACGCCCATTATGGTGTTAAGCTCTTTTAGATTGGCGTGCCACACCTAGAACTCAAGTTGCACGCCCAGAATATGAACAAAGTTGGCGTGCCATGCCTCAAACATCAAGTGGCACACCCATGATGGTGAACCTTCCACTCCCCTCTGTTTATTTGAATGGGCATGCCACGCACTCAATCTGGCATGTCACGCCCCTTGTAGATGATGGGGTTGGTGTGCCATGCCCAGCCTGGCGTTCCTCGCCCCTTGTGGGTCTTCAAGAGTGCTCTCTGGAATGTATAGTTGGCATGCCACGCCTGGCCTTAGCGTGCCACGCACATAGTAAAGCTCCAAGAATGCTTCTCTGGAATTTATAGTTGGCGTGCCACGCCTGGCCTTGGCGTGCCACGCCCATAGTAAAGCTCCATAGGTTTTCCTCTGGGATTGTTAACTGGCGTGCCACACCTATTGGCTGGCGTGCCACGCCTATTCAGTTTGTTGGCGTTTGCACCAAGTGGCACTGATAAACCACTATTTTATGGTTTGTAATGTGTTTAATTGTGTGGTTTTATCATGATCTTTACCCACTTATTCATATGATTAGCATGCATTTATATTTCCTTCCTAAAATTATTACATGATTGAAAACTTGCTTCCTAGAGACTTTTAATTATGTATTTTAATTCTCCTTTATTCCATTCAATGCCGTGATCTGTGTATTAAGTGTTTCAGGCTTTATAGGGCATGAATGAGTTAGAGATTGGAAAGGAAGCTGGCAAAACTGGAAGGAACACAAGAAATTAAAGAGATGACCAGCGAGAAGTGACGCGGCCACATGGCTCACGCGACCGCGTGGATTGGAATAGCACAAGTGACGCGGAGGCGTGGATGACACGCCCGCGTGGTAAAGCAAAACGCCGCATGACGCGTCCGCATGAATGACGCGATCGCGTGACATGCACGATCTGCATAATCTGCAGAATTCGCTGGGGGCGATTTTGGGCCCTGTTTTGACCCAGATTTCGGCCCAGAAAAACAGACTAGGGCCAGAGGACATGCAGAAACCAAAAATAACATTCATTCTACACAGTTTTAGTTTTTTAGATCTAGTTTTACTCCTCTTCTAGGTTTTCTCTCTACACATTCATAGTTCTTAGGATTTTTATTTTCTATTATTCTTTGCATTGGGATATAGAGAAGAGTTATTACCTCATCAAGACTTCGTCATTCTAGTTCGTTTTCTTTACTTGGCTTTACTCTTCCATGTCCTTTAATTTACTCAATTTTACTATTGGATTATTTTAGAATTTATTAATACAAGAGTTACTTTTATTTTTAATTGATTCCTTTGAGTTTATTTATCATGTCTTTCTTTAATTCCCTTTCCTATGTTATGTGTTCTATATTCACAATGAGCGAGTAGTCCCCTAACTTGATGGGGAGTTGATTGAAAGGAACCCTTGAGTGGAATACTCAAAAGAGAGATTGTAATTGGGTTTACTGTTGGATGGCTCTCTAGTCACTAACGCCAGTCCTTCCAAGTAAGAGGATTGGGACTTGTGAGTAGAAACATCATTCCAACTTATTTGACTTTCCCTTATTTAGTAAGGGATAACTAAACAGAACGACCTTCAATTATCAATTAATCTTGAGAGTACTGCAACAAGAATAGGGCTTCCAACTAATCTACTCCCAGTCAAGGCTTTTATTTAAATTACTTAATTTCCCCAATTTAATTTCCTGTTTATTCAACTCAAACTCTTTCTGAAAATATCTGATTAATAAAATAGCACACCTTTCTGCAACTCGTTGGGAGACGACCTGGGATTCATACTCCCAGTATTTTAATTTTAATTTTTGTGACAACCCTTCTAAATTGATAAGCAGAATTCTGGTTGGTTAAGAACTATACTTGCAACGCATATTTACAACAATTCTTGACTCGCCAATTTCTGCCACGTCAATTTTTGGCGCCGTTGCCGGGGAGTTGTAATAGAGTGCTAAAGTTATTAATTGGATTTTATTTATTTGCATTTTATTCTATCTTGCTACCATGAGCTGCTTGTTTCTTTTGTTAGATGACGCGTTCACTTCCTGATCCAAGCTTGCTAGTATTCGATCCTGAGATTGAAAGAACTATTTCACGAATAAGGCAAGCTCAGTGTCGGTTAGTCCTCTCTGAGGGCGGATTTGAAACGTCACTTGAGAAAGAAACCAGCACCCGTTCTACTGATTTGGCTGATTTACGTGCAGGTAACATGGCAGCAGCTAGGAGAGTTACTATCCAGGAGGCTGGAGCCCCTGATTTTACAATGCAACCATTTCAAGCGCATCACCCAGCGGTGGCTACAGACTTTGAAATAAAGACCGCACTGCTCAATTTGATGCCCAAGTTTCATGGCTTGCCTGCTCAAGAGCCTATCAAGCACCTGAGAGATTTTCAAGCAGCTTGTTCTACTGTCAGGCATGATGGTGCAGATGAAACTTCAATTTTGATGAAAGCTTTCCCGTTTTCTCTTGAGAGGAAGGCAAGAGAGTGGTACTACACTCAACCAGCAACAACTGTATCCAACTGGGATACACTGAGAAGAGAATTCTTAGAAAAATTCTTTCCAGCTGAAGTTACTGATAAACTGAGGAAAGACATTTCCATGATTGTTCAGGATGAATCTGAGACTCTCTATGAATACTGGAAGCGCTTCAATAATCTTCTGGAAGTATGCCCCCACCATATGATTGAGAAGATAGTATTACCCGGTTACGTCACACATGGCATGAGGCCCCAAGATAAGACCACATTGGAAAGTGCTAGCAATGGGTCTATGAAAAAGTACAAGACCACTGATGAGGCATGGCAATTGATCAGCGACTTAGCTGAATCTACTCAGAATCACAGGCAAAAACAAGGCCGTTCAAAAGCCTTTGTCTATATATGATATTTTGAGGCTCCCTCCCTTAAAAAGGTCGGCAGCTCGTTTTGTGTTAGCAGTTAAGAGCATTATTACAGTGGTTGGAGTTGCTGATGATGTATTAGTGGGCATTAAAGGACTCACATTCCCTACTAATTTTTATATTCTGGAGATGCCCCAAAATGACTCAAAGAAGCCATTATCAATCCTACTTGGAAGACCATTCCTGAAGACATCTAAGTTCAAATTGGATGCTTTTTCAGGAACATACTCTTTTGAAATAGATGGCCGAATAGTAAGTTTCAATCTTAAAGGAGTTATGAAGCACCCTTCAGAAGATTATTCTATCTTCCAGTGTGACATTATAGATGAAACCGTGGCTGAAGTTCACCAGGAGGAGTTAGAAGAGAAGCACACAGGACAAGGTCCAAGTGTGGGGACATTCTCAGAGGACAATGACAATGCTTTCCCATTGTTGCCAGCTCCAAACAACCCAGAGCCTGACCATGACCAGAAGTTAGAATTAAAACCCCTTCCTCCACATCTCAAATATGCTTACCTTGAGGACAAGCAACAGTGTCCAGTTATCATTGCAAGGGAACTCACTTCTCAATAAGAAGAGCAGTTACTAAGTGTGCTGAGGAGGCACAAGAAGGCAATTGGATGGAGTTTGGCAAATATAGTAGGCATCAACCCTCAAGTATGTGAGCACAGAATATTTTTAGAAGAGGGAGCAAGACCCGTTCGTCAACCCCAAAGAAGACTGAACCCCACTATCTTAGAGGTTGTCAAAAAGAAAGTGACCAGACTACTGGAGGTAGATATCATCTATCTATCTCAGACAGTGAATGGGTAAGCCCAGTACAAGTAGTGCCAAAGAAGTCTGGAGTCACTACAGTGAAAAATGAGCATGGAGAGCTGATAGCAACCAATAGAGTATTAGATAGATATGTCAGTACAAACCTTGTATTAAATTTTGAAAAATGTCACTTTATGGTTAAACAAGGGATTGTACTAGGACATGTTGTGTCTAATACTGGTATTTCTATAGATCCAGCAAAGGTGGATGTTATTTCTAGTTTACCTTACCCCTCTTCTGTGAGGGAAGTCCGCTCGTTCCTTGGCCATGCAGGTTTTTACAGGAGATTCATTAAGGACTTCAGTAAGGTAGCACTTCCCTTATCCAGACTACTACAGAAGGATATTGAGTTCGAGTTCAGTGAAGATTGTAAACAAGCGTTTGATAAGCTGAAGATCGCCCTGACTCAAGCTCCAATTGTGAGAGGACCAGACTGGAGCCAGCCATTCGAAATAATGTGCGACGCTTCTAACCCATGCAGTAGGAGCAGCATTGGCTCAGCGTGAAGGTAAGGATCCTTTTGTTATTGCTTATGCGTCTAAAACTCTAGATGCAGCACAATCCAATTACACTACTACTGAGAAAGAGCTTCTTGCTATTGTTTTTGCTCTGGATAAATTCTGAGCCTATTTACTTGGTACGAAGGTAGTAGTGTACTCAGACCACACATCTCTAAAGTATCTGTTAGCTAAAAAGGAGTCCAAACCAAGGCTTATACGTTGGATACTGCTATTACAAGAATTTGATTTAGAAATTAAGGATAGGAGTGGTAACCAGAATTTAGTGGCAGACCACTTAAGTCGCCTTGAGCACATTTCAGATGACCCCACTCCTATAGCTAATAATTTCCCATTTGATAACCTGCAAGCAATATCTGAGGTAGTCCCTTGGTATGCACCTGTAGCTAATTATCTAGTTAGCCGCACCTTTCTTCCAAACTTTTCTAAGCATCAAAGAGACAAGCTGAAAAGCGAGTCTAAATATTATATATGGGATGACCCATATTTATGGAGATGTGGTGCTGACCAGGTAATTAGACGGTGTGTTCCTCAATCAGAATTCCAATCCATCTTAGAGGCCTGTCACTCATCTGAGAGTGGAAGACATTTTGGCCCTCAAAGAAAAGCTAGAAAAATCTTAGACTGTGGATTCTGGTGGCCTACACTTTTTAGAGACGCTGCTAAATTTTGTAGATCTTGTTTCCCATGCCAAAAATTTGGTAATATATCCAGGAGGGATGAGATGCCTCAACAAATTATGCTTTTCTGTGAAATTTTTGACGTTTGGGGCATTGACTTCATGGGTCTATTTCCAAATTCTAATGGTTATTTTTATATATTGTTAGCTGTGGATTATGTTTCCAAATGGGTGGAAGCAATTCCTACCCGCACTGATGATGCTAACACTGTTGTTTCCTTTGTGAGAAACCACATTATTTGTCGTTTTGGATCACCACGAGCAATCGTGAGCGATCAAGGCACCCATTTTTGTAACAAGAGACTAACAGGATTAATGAAGAAGCATGGAATAATTCATAAGGTTGCAACAGCATACCATCCCTAGACTAATGGGTAAGCCGAGGTGTCAAACAGAGAGATAAAGAGTATCTTGCAGAAGATAGTCAAACATCATAGAAGAGATTGGAGCACCAGGCTACAAGATGCACTTTGGGCGTACAGAACCACATACAAGACACCCATTGGGATGAGTCCTTTCTCCTTAGTCTATGGAAAGGCTTGTCATCTCCCTGTTGAAGTCGAGCACAAAGCCTTTTGGGCAGTAAAGGAGTGCAACATGGGAATTGAGGAAGCCGGAGCTGAAAGAAAATTGCAACTGCAAGAATTGGAAAGCATTCGCCTAGAAGCTTATGAGAATTCAAGACTATACAAGGAGAAGATGAAGGCTGTACATGATCAGCACATTAAGAGAAAAGAGTTTCAACCTGGAGACTTAGTCCTCCTTTACAAATCTCGACTGAGGCTCATGCCAGGCAAGTTAAGATCAAGATGGGATGGTCCATACAGAGTAGAGAAGGCCGAACCATACGGAGTTTATCACCTAAGCCATCCTTCCAGCTCTGAACTTATAAAAGTTAATGGACATCATTTAAAGCTGTACCATGGAGAGCGGATGCAGAAAAACAAGGAGCTCGAGATCTTCCTCTTGGAAGATCCTCACATAGCCGAAGAGTGAGCTAATGGAGCGTCCAACTTACGGACGTTAAAGCAAAGTGCTAGGTGGGAGACAACCCACCATTGTATGATCGTTCTTTTCTTTATTTTTAGTTTTTCTATTTAATAACTCTTCTCTTTCTTAGTACATTTCGTGCATTTGTATTTACATACTTTTATTTAAAAAAAAAGGGTTACACGACGCGACCGCATCATTGACGCGTCCGCGTCGCAAGGAAATGGGAGAAAATAAAAACAAACAGAAAGTCACGCATGAGCGTGGCTGGAGGCGTGCCAATGGCACAAATTGCCCCACGCGACCGCGTCGCCAACGCGTCCACGTCACATGGGAATATTGGCCTCCCGCGCAACCGCGTGACCAACGCGGCCGCGTGCCCTAGAATTCGACGTCAAAAGGGTGCACGACCGAAAGTTGTGCTAGAGTGGTGCTGGATTGGTGCTGAAAGCACAATCCTTCCCACGCGGCCGCGTGACCGACGCGACCGCATCATATCCTTCTAATGGCCACTCACGCGATCGCATGCCCCACGCGATCGCATCACCCAATATTTGGCAATTAATGATTTTGAACAGAGAGTTGTGCGAGTGCGAGGCTGCCCTCACGCCAGTGGCATAAAACGGGTCACGCGACCGCGTGACCGACGCAACTGCGTCAATCAGTATCAGCGCAAGTCGTGCGACTGCGTGCCCCACGCGACCGCGTCGATTGCACCGCACAGCTTCCCTGATTTGGCACTGATCTTATCTTTTTCTCCTCAAATCCTATTTTCTCTTTTCCCTCCTTATTTCTGCTCCCTCCCTTCTTCCTTCTTCCTTCTTTCTCACTTTTTACACCCTCACTCTCTCCCTCTCTCCCCCATTAACAAGGTTTTCTTTTTCTTCTTCTCTCCTTACTTTTCTATTTTTCTTCTTATTTTTCTATGTTATCTTGTTTTCTTTTCTTTTTACTTTCATTATTCATACTTTTTTCCTTTCTACTTGGTGTTAGATATTTATTTGAGTCATTATTTCTCACTATATGCTTGTGGATTGTTCTAAATTTGTTTGGCAATTATATATTACTTTTTAAAGGGTTGCTTGCATGTTCAATTTAATACTTTCCATACATTATTTCACCATTCATGCTATGTGTTTGTGAAAAATCCCATATGGCATTTTGCACTTTTCTCCGTTATCCTACTCTATTATTAAATGCCCGTTTTTCATAAAATCCCTTTTATATTTTATTCGTTATAAATAATTGTCAATACAAACGTGATGGTTTGTTACGAGTGATGCTTGATCTATGCTACTCATGCCTTTGCCAGCATGCTAATAAACCCCTTGCATTCACTTGTCATCATATGCACTAACTATTTTCCATTGATGACTTTTCACATGTAGTCATGACCATGTGTTAACATCATTTACCTTTTACTGTGCATTCATAACCACCCTTTTCCGTTCTCTTCCTTGCTCTATCTCTTTGAATTTAATTTACTTTCTCTTCCCTTTTTCAGAATGGCCACCAAGAAAGGAAAAGAGAAAGCTACTCCCAAATTCACAGCAAGAAGAGGACAAAAAGAGCATTAGTGGCAGAACCCTCTTCAACTGCAATTAAACCCTCAACAAAGAGACTTAAGAGGATTATGAAGGTTGATGATAAAGAAAAAGCCTTCCCAATAAAGGACACTGCACGATTTCCCAATCGCTACTGTGAGCAGATGTTTCCCATCTTGGCAGAAAGGAGCTACAACAACGAATACCTTTTTCTCCTCCCAAACCATATTGCTACCTTTGTTGAGCCGCAAATTGCACAAAGACAATGGGATTTCTTACAGAGACAGCCGAGGCAGGTCAATCTTTCTTGGGTAGTCGAGTTCTACTCCAACTTCCACCTGCCAACCCTGCCGTTTGTCTTTGTCCATCAGAAGCAAGTCCCCATTACAGAAGAGGCCATTCAAAAAGCTCTAGGTCTTCCCCATATTCTAGAAGGTTTGGATGCCTTTCAAGAAGCCGCACTCAAGCGCCAGATGTACCAATTTGACTGGGATGCCGTTCTCAGAGTTATCGCACTACCTGGCAGCCGATGGATCTACGGATACCATCGTATCTGCCCTAAGGAAATTTTGGCTTCGGCACTTACCTTGGAGGCTCGCGTATGGGCACAGATCATGTCCCATTACATCTTTCCGAGCACCCACGAGTCCTCCTTCACTACGGACATGGCCGTTCTACTATGGTGCATCCTTACAGACCAGCCTCTGAACCTACCAAGACACATCCGGAATGCCATGGGATACGTACAAATCGCGGGCAACTTACCATTTCCCGCCTTGGTCTCAGATCTCGTCTCAGCAGCCGGAGTCTCCTTCAGAGCTGGGGACACCAAAGCCATACTTCCACGGGATGACCAATATGTCCCTAATGGGAAATATATCAGACCTTCAGTAGCCACTACAAGCCGGCCCACTGAACCAGCTCAGGACATTCCTCCTTCCGTACCACAAGCACCTACCACAGACCAACTGCTCTATCAGATACTCGAAAGGTTGGATCGGCAGGAACACAAAGCTAAGATGAGAGAGCGCCGTAACAAGCACCGATTCACATACCTCAAGGAGCTGATCATGGGAAAATTCAAGGACTCAGACACCCCGGACTCTACTTCCTTTACCAACACAGGGAGCCATGATGGTCCCGACTGTGGAGATACTGCTACCAGCCCACCCCTGTTCCTGACAGATGGCACCGAGGACGGTGCAAAGCCTTAAGTGTGGGGAGGTCGGTCAGTACCGGACTTCCGGAGGTAATTTTTCTTCACTAAACACCAATAAATTAGGATATTTAGTTTGTTTTTCTTTTATAGAATAGGATAAATTGTATAGTAATAGATTAGTTGCATGCATGTTCTACTAGATTGAAAAGACAATAAGTTTCTTCTAAGACTCTATTTTTGGAACAAAATTTCACTAATTTTAATTAAATTTTTATGTTAAATTTGCTTGAAGTTGTATTTGGAACATGATTTTTGAGCTAAAGAACACACAACTTGTGAGATTTGAGCCTTTATGCATGGTTACATTATTTAACCATAATTATTTTATTCTTATGTGTTTACTTCTCTGTGATTGTAATTTATATTTTGTTTCATTCTATATGTCCAATATTTATTATATTTATATGTTTGCATATGATTGAGGCCATTAATTATTTAGCTCACTTATCCAAATTAAGCCTACCCTTTCAATTACCTTTGTTAGCCACTTTGAGCCTTTAAATCCCATTTGTTCTACATTTTACCATATTACTAGCCTTGAGCGAAAAAACAATTATATATCCCAAACTGAATCTTTGGTTAGCTTAAGATAGAATTGTGTGTGCTAATTAAGTATGGGAAATTATGCGAACAAAAGATAATAAGGGAATGTGTCATGATAATAGAATGGGAATTTGGATACCTACTCATGTGAAACTATAAGAATTAAAAATCTATGTGCATTGATAAGCTATGTTTATTTTTATGCTTATATAAAAAAATATAAAAAATATTCAATAAATAAATAAGGGGACAAAATTACCCCAATGTTAAGTTAAGAATTCAAAGGTCAATGCATGTATGATAAAATTAAAATAAAAGTTGATACATGAGTATCGAATGTGAAAGAGAAATTCTGGGTAGCTAGGTATAAATTCTAAAGTTATATAGAATATATATATAGGTTATGTTAAAGCTTGGGTTAATTAAAGATTCAATTTATAAGCTTACTTAGCCATGTGTGTATCCTTACCATTACCTTGGCCCCATTACAACCTTGAAAAGACCTCATGATGTTTGCATTGGTATATCAAATGTTGTCGATTGATTAGGAGAAGAACAAAAAATTAGAAAGCATGATTAGAGAAGGATAGAGTGATTGCCTTATACACTAGAGAGATTAGAGCGTATATACATCATCAGTGAGGGTTCAATGCTTAAAATTCTATATTCCCTGCTTTCATGAGCTGCCTTCTTGCATCTTTATCTGTTCTTACTGCATGAGAATTGAATTAGTGGAATTTGATTTGTAATTGTTTTGAAGAGCTTATTTATTATTGATCAAGTGGACAAAAATTATATATATATATATATATGTTGCATTGCATTGCATGAGTTTTACATGTTCCTACTCATTTATTTTATCTCCTTCAACTAAGCATGAGGACATGCTAATGTTTAAGTGTGGGGAGGTTGATAAACCACTATTTTATGGTTTATAATGTGTTTAATTGTGTGGTTTTATCATGATCTTTACCCACTTATTCATATGATTAGCATGCATTTATATTTCCTTCCTAAAATTATTATATGATTGAAAACTTGCTTCCTAGAGACTTTTAATTATGTATTTTAATTCTCCTTTATTCCATTCGATGCCGTGATCTATGTGTTAAGTGTTTCAGGCTTTATAGAGCATGAATAAGTCAGAGATTGGAAAGGAAGCTGGAAAAAATGGAAGGAACACAAGAAATTAAGGAGATGACCAGCGAGAAGTGACGCGGCCGCATGGCTCACGCGACCGCGCGGAAGAGAGGAAATCGCAGTGACGCGGCCGCATGGCTCACGCGACCGCGCGGATTGGAATAGCACAAGTGACGCGGAGGCGTGGACGACGCGCCCGCGTAGCAAAGCAAAACGCCGCATGACGCGTCCGCATGAATGACGCGATCGCGTGACATTCGCGATCTGCATAATCTGCAGAATTCGCTGGGGGCGATTTTGGGCCCTGTTTTGACCTAGTTTTCGGCCCAGAAAAGCAGACTAGGGCCAGAGGACATGCAGAAACCAAAAACAACATTCATTCTACACAGTTTTAGTTTTTTAGATCTAGTTTTACTCCTCCTCTAGGTTTTCTCTCTACACATTCATAGTTCTTAGGATTTTTATTTTCTATTGTTCTTTGCATTGGGATATAGAGAAGAGTTATTACCTCATCAAGACTTTGTCATTCTAGTTCGTTTTCTTTACTTGGCTTTACTCTTCCATGTCCTTTAATTTACTCAATTTTACTATTGGATTATTTTAGAATTTATTAATACAAGAGTTACTTTTATTTTTAATTGATTCCTTTGAGTTTATTTATCATGTCTTTTTTTAATTCCCTTTCCTATATTATGTATTCCATATTCACAATGAGCGAGTAGTCCCCTAACTTGATGGGGAGTTGATTGAAAGGAACCCTTGAGTTGGAATACTCAAAAGAGAGATTGTAATTGGGTTTACTGTTGGATGGCTCTCTAGTCACTAACGCTAGTCCTTCCAAGTAAGCGGATTGGGACTTGTGAGTAGAAACATCATTCCAACTTGTTTGACTTTCCCTTATTTAGTAAGGGATAACTAAACAGAACGACCTTCAATTATCAATTAATCTTGAGAGTACTGCAACAAGAATAGGGCTTCCAACTAATCTACTCCCAGTCAAGGCTTTTATTTAAATTACTTAATTTTCCCAATTTAATTTCCTGTTTATTCAACTCAAACTCTTTCTGAAAATATCTGATTAATAAAATAGCACACCTTTCTACAACTCGTTGGGAGACGACCTGGGATTCATACTCTCAGTATTTTAATTTTAATTTTTGTGACAACACTTCTAAATTGATAAGCAGAATTCTGGTTGGTTAAGAACTATACTTGCAATGCATATTTACAACAATTCTTGACTCGCCAATTTCTGCCACGTCAGGCACGCCCAGCACATACGCCCAGCTCCTCTTTCTTGCTTCCTTCTTCTTTTGTTGCTCTTTTCACCTGAAATTCAAGCAAAACTCATTTCAAAGCAATGTACCATAAAATTCATCATTTAGTTCATGAAATTGCATTGATTGAATGAGATTTCACTATTTCTATGGTCCTTTTAGATAAGAGAAAGAGGTAGATGATGCAAGTCATCACAACATCAATGTGAATTGTTCTAAATTGATTTAGACTTGACCCTGAAGAGATGCATTCTCAATTAGAATTAGAGGCGAAACATCAATTCATGCATGAACTTTGTTATCATCATATCACAATGAACTCCTAGACTTTTGAGGATCTCTTTTAAGTGCTTGTCTTAAGAGCCCTTTCTATTGATTGTCACCTTGAAGTAGTAAGATTTGTTATTGTTTTTCTTTTCTTTTTATTCCTCTTTTGTTTTCTTGATTGACCACGACTCTAAGTGTTTTATCTCAAGACGACCCTTTAGGTTAAGCTTTCAATTAGCACTCCCAAACCAATTAGTTTTAGGGTACTAGGTGTTGAAACACCCCTAAAAATTTACTTGCTCAGGTCTCTCTTCTTGACACATCTTCACCACAAGTATATACTAGGATCTTGGCTCTTTGAGCTACTTGTTTCTTTCTTAAATCCTAGTAGTTAATGCTCAGAGCCTTGGTTCTTTTGCTTACTACTCCTTGGTTCTATGGATATTCAAGGGTCATCTTTGGCCTCTACTTGTTGTGTCCTCTATGTCCAAGTGTTCATTATGGTCTACTTACTTTCAGATTTTATTCATGATTCCATACTTTGTTCCTCATCTCTAAGTTTTGAATTATCTCACTTGGGTCTTAGTCTCTTGCTCTTGTTTTTTGCAACAACTCATCATTGATTTTTATGAAAGCAAACTACTTTTATTGATGAAATGCAGACTTAACAAAAGGACATTTTCTTTCTCAAATTCAAATAAAAACTTAAAGGACTCATAGAAAGACTTCTGAAACATAAGAAACTAAACAACAGCTAACATATTAATGCAAACTATTAAGCAAAAATTCAGAAGATAAAATTCAACCATGGGACTCAACAACCTTGTATTCTTGAGCAGCTTCAATGCATAGGCCCTTTTCATTTATCATTCTTTTTGGAGGACTCATCACCATTCTTTTTAGTGGAGGTTCCTTCTTGTGCAGAGGTGTCTCTTGGCTTCCAAAAGCCTAGACTCCTCATATAAATTCTTTCATCCCCTTTGTGCTTGACTAGTATCTCTTCTTGCCTAGCACTCAACTTTTCCATATCTTGCATGAATGTTGGATAACCAGGATTCAAGGTGGCCACCACATTACACAAGTGATTCAACTTCGCTTGTGTGTTTATATCATACTGCTTCCTTGATGTGGTCCTTACCTCATATAGGGACCTAAATTCAGCAAGGTTCCTCTGTTGCACTAAGTTTTGCTCCATGATCTTGTTGAGGCTGCCTTGCATCTCTCTCCAGTAAAATTGTCCCTGCTGCTCCTTCATGTACTCCACACTCCCTTAGAGTTGCTGGATACTTTCTTGCATTTGGTCCCATTATTTTTGTTGCTCCCTAAGTTGAGTTACATCCTCTCTCAGATGGTTGATGTCCCCTTGCATTTGGTGAACGTTTCCTTGCATCTATTTCCAATTAAAACCTTTTGGAAATTGTGCTTGGAACTGTGGAATTGGTGCTTGTAGTTGTGGAAATGGTGCTTGAACATAAGCTTATTCTTGTTGTGGTGGCCCTTGTGGTCTTAGCACATGAGCCCTGTATTCCTTGGCTCTTTGTAGTGGGTTGATGGCCACCACTTTCTCCATCTTCTTTGCAGTGATTGGTTTGTCTTGCTCAACCAATGTCTCATCAATTACCTTCTCCACTCTAGCCTCATCACAAAGCCACTGGATGATGCTTGGGAAGGCAAGTCTTGTGCTATCCTTGGTGCTCTTCAACACCCTGTAAATGTTATTCGCTATCATCTCCCCCACATTGATGTTCTCCCCCTTCATTATGCTGTAGATTAATACAGTCCTTTCCAAAGTAACCTCTAAAGTGTTGGAGGTGGGGTTGAGGGATCTTCTCACAAAGTCTAGCCACCCTCTAGCTTGAGGGCTCAAGTCTCTTCTTCTCAGCTGGTTTGGCCTTCCATATTTGTCATTAATCCATTGAACATTAAGGACACAAATCTCATTTAATATCTCTTCAAACCCAGGATCAATTTGTTTCACTTTTTCTTTATAGCTTCATGTAGAACTTGTTCGCCTCACCTCTAGCATCCTTTCCAAGTTTGCAGGGCTATAATCAATGCTTTTCCCCCACACATAGCTTTGGTAGTCATATTCTTGTCCAGGTTGAGGGACAGCATTGGCATAGAACTCCCTTACTAGGCTCTCCACCACCTTCTTTGGTGGATTGCAAAGGATAGTCCAGCCTCTATTATTGATCTCAATGGTGATCTCCCTGTGTTCATCTCTCCCTAGTTGGAAGCCAACTTCAGGAATTATTTGTCTCTCACTTACCCACCCATAAAACTGGTTTTGGTGGAAGAATGAGAGGAATTTGAACTCATTGTAGCTTGATGAGCCAGAGCCAGCTTCCTTAGTCTTTCTTTTCTTTGATCCAGTGGCCTTTGGTGGTGCTATTTGAATGAGATAAGATGAGTTGAAAAGGGTTGAAAGAAGGTTGAAATAAGGAAAGCAAATCAAAGGTTTGCTTCAACACCAAACTTAAGACTTGATTGTCCCAATCAAGAAGCAAGAACAAAGAAAGAAAGAAAGAATGTAGAGAAGGAAAGGTGAGAGTTTCGGATGAAGAGAGGGGAATTTGTAGTGTGGAAAAGATGGAAGGGTGAGTGTAATATATAGGAGTGAGAGGAGAGGTCTAGAAGGTAGGAATTAATAGCAAAAATTGAATGTTTTCCCACTTGGGAGTGGCGCCCAGTGTGGGGAGAGGCGCCAACCCCTATCTCTTCAGCTTTCATCTGATTTTTGAGTTCAAAGTGTGAAGTACTCTTTGACTCCTTGACTTTATGATTGATCAATGCCATTTGGGCCCCACCTCTTTACTAAAAATTCAGTTATAAACCCTCATTAGTGATAAAAATTTGCTTCACATTCCTTCAATTAAATGCCATTCAGTTTGTGTGTCTCTTGGACACCAAACTTAGATTCCTTGCATCTAGTAATTGGCCAATGATTAAACTTTATTTGTATACATAATGAGTGGAATCAATTTCATTCTTTCACACTCTTCCACTTCCACTGTATCTGTACACAATAAAGTAGTCCATTCATTCATCCAACCAATATACTAATTGCCTTCACACATAAATTAATTGGGCTGTACGCATGGATCTCTTATGGTGGTGGCTACACCAAAATTAAATTTGGGCTTACTCTTAAGATTAGTTCAATTAATTTGATGTAAGCTCAATTTAAGTGGGTTAGTGGCCATACCAAACTTAGCTCTCTAGCTAGCTTCTCAACCCAACTAATCAACATCATATAGTATAGCATGCAAGGTTGCACTTCTAGCAAGCTAGAGAGACTTTTAAAGTTCAATTCAAAGAAACTAACAACTAAACAACTAACAATTTAAATTGAAAAAAAAAACAACCTAAGTGACTAAACATAAGCTAATTCTAAAAAAAAAACTGAAATGGAAAGGATATGAGTGTTGGGGTGCCTCCCAACTAGCGCTTCTTTAACGTCACTAGCTTGACAATCCTTCCTCTTCAATTGAGGTTATAGTTCACTCTTTGCTCATCCAATGAGTCTCCCAAGTAGTGCTTAAGTTTATGGCCATTAATAATGAAAGTCCTATGTGTTTTGTCATCTATAAGCTCCACATGACCAAAAGGAGAAGCTTTGATGATTGTGAATGGTCCAGACCATCTTGACTTCAGCTTCCCTGGGAAAAACTTGAGCCTTGAGTTATATAACAGCACCTTTTGACCTTCTATGAACTCTCTTCTTGCTAGCCTTTGATCATGCCATTTCTTTATTTTCTCCTTGTAAATCTCAGTATTTTCATAAGCTTGAGATCTGAATTCATCTAACTCATTGAGCTATAGCAATCTTCTTTCCCCAGCAGCTTGATTATGAAAGTTCAACATCTTTAGAGCCCAAAAAGCTCTATGTTCAAGCTCCATGATAAACCACTATTTTATGGTTTATCTTGTGTTTTATTGAGTGGTTTCATCAAGTCATCACCCACTTATTCATACTAATTGCATGATTTTATATTTTCCGTCCTAGTTTTATTCTATGGTTGAAAACTTGCTTCCTACGAGATCTTTAATTAATATATTTTAATTCTCCTTTATACCATTCGATGTCGTGATCCGTGTGTTATGTGTTTCAGGCTTTATAGGGCAGGAATGGCTTAGAAAATGGAGAGAAAGCTTGCAAAAATGGAAGGAACACAAGAAAGTAAGGAGATGACCAGCGAACACCGACGCGCACGCATGGCTCACGCGAGCGCGCATAATGGAGAAAATTGTAGCGATGCGTGCGCGTGCCTGACGCGAACGCGTGGATTGAAGTCTGCACGAATGACGCGCACACGTGGACGACGCGTACGCGTGACAAGGAAAAATGCCAAATGACGCGCACGCGTGACTGACGCGTACGCGTGACCTTCGTGATCTGCAGAATTATCAGAAAATGCTGGGGGCGATTTCTGGGCTATTTTTGACCCAGTTTTCGGCCCAGAAAACACATATTAAAGGCTATAAAGTGGGGGATCCATCCATTCAAACACAACTTTCATATTCACAATTTTAGGTTTTAGATGTAGTTTTAGAGAGAGAGAGAGGCTCTCTCCTCTCTCTTAAGTTTTAGGATTTAGGATTTAGGATTTCTCTTAATTTTAGGATTGCTTCTTCTCAATTCCAGGTTCAATGTTCTTTTAATTTAGTTTCTCTTATCTACTTTTATTTATCCTAGTACTTTAGTTTATCAATTTCTCTTGGTAATTACTTATTTAGCCAAATTGGCTTATGAACTCTTCTTGTTAGATTTGATTTTATATTTAATGCAATTTGAGGTATTCCAGATTTATGATTTTAATTTAGCTTTTTACATTCTTAGCTTTAATTGATGAATTGATTAAGAGGAGAGGAGACACTTGAGTTGGAATGCTCAAGTGGATAGTTAATTTGGAAGTTGTTGGCTAATTCTCTATTTACTAACGCTAGAGCTTCCCAAGGGAGAGGACTAGGATTTGCGAATAAGAGTTAGCTCAATCACTTGACTTTCCTTTATTTAGTAAGGGTTAACAAAGTGAAAATAACAACCTCTTTATACTACACTTGAGAGAATTCCAACAAGGATAGAACTTCCAATTAATCATTCTTCCATTCAAGGCATTTTAATTAGAATATATAAATCTCTTTTAATTTTCATTGCGTTAATTTACAATTATTTATTTCTGTTATTCAACTCTTAAAATTTCTCAGAAAGCAAAAACCCATAACTAATAATAAATACACCTCCCTGCAATTCCTTGAGAAGACGACCCGAAGTTTCAATACTTCGGTTATCAATTTTATTGGGTTTGCTTAAGTGACAACCAAAACTTTTGTACGAAAGGATTTTCTGTTGGTTTAGAAACTATACTTACAACGGGAATTTATTTGTAAATTTCTTTACTAGCAAGAATCCGTTCGTCAAAATGGCACCGATGCCGAGGAATTGCAATTGTGTGCCTTATTATTGGTTATTGTAAATATTTTATTTTTCTTGTTTTTTTGTTTTTATTTTTTTTAATTTTTATTAGTTACTATGAGTTCTCAGCCCCGTCGCTTTGAGTTTGGTTCTAATGTTGTTGAAAGGAATGGAAGCTATAACAGGAACATGCATCAAGGTTGGAAGAATCAAAGATGGAAGGAGCCACGAGGATCTGATCAACCCTTTCGGCAACAACACCTTCCAAGATACCATGGACAACGACCATCCTATAATGCATGCCAAGACAATAGTTATGGTGGACCCCTCCGTGACAAACCACCTCCACCAAATTACTATGGTCAAGAGCCATTCCGAGGTGCGTACCAAGATGATAGATATGGTGGACCCCCTTGTAGTTACGAGCAAGCTCCATCATATGCCAATGAACCATCTCCTCAACATAGCTTTGAACCACCATACTCACAAGCCACCTATAACCATTCACCTCCATATGACCCTAACCCTTACCCACCCCAATTCCAATCCAATTACCCCCAAGAACCACTACCTTCATATGCACCATGTTCATATCCATCGAGCTAAGAATCACAAGCTCGCCTCAAGGAAACAGTAGATCAATTTCATGCAACCCTTCATCAACTGGAAAAAGCGATAAATCAATTAGCTTCCCGAAGTTTGGACACTCAAGGAACCCCCATGGCTTCATGTGGAGAATCTAATGAAGAACGTAGTACGAAGGAGACACTAGAAGCTCCGGTGGACAGTAAGGAGCATGACTTTGTATTGGAACAAGTGGAAGAAGCCGAGATTATCAAAGAAGAAGAAGTGGTCGAAGACTTAGGAGATGCGGAACATCCATGCGAAAGCCCAGTCATAGAACCCCCTTCTAAGGAGTTTGAATTTGATGTTGAGGAGGGTGTACAACCTCCAAGGCATATCATGGTTGAAGATTTTGAAGGGGATGATCAAGAGATGGATTCAATCATTGATGAATTCTTATCTACATTTGAATCCTCTCCCATTGGACTTGACATAGAGATTAAAGAAGAAGAAGCACAACCTCCCATGCCCTTGGTAAACAATGAAGAAGAGATCAAATTGGAAGAAAGCTACCAAGAGGAAGAGGTTGATATTGAAGAAGCTTGCAAAGAGGTGGAAGTTGTCAAAGAAGAGCCCAAGGGAATGGAACTAGAGATCACCTTGCCAAGGTTGTTGGAGACCTCTCCCCCAAAGCCATCACCATCCATCCCTTCATTCAAGTGGGTAAATCTGTCATCTCTAAGCTTAATTAGCCCACTTGAATATGCTTTGCTTGAGACAGATGGGCAACTTAGAGCTCTTTGTGGCTATAAGAATAAGAGGTAGATGGTTAGTGGTTGGCAACACAATCCTAGGTTCATTGTGGTAGGAAGCTCACGGCTGAATTATCATGGTTGGAAGAATACTAAATTGTATGGGTCTAGGAAGCTGTTTGGATGCCTCAGTGAGAATTCGGATTGCTTACCACCCAGTTGGAACAATGATGATCAGCATAAAAACGGGTGCAAAAGTAAGATTTGGGACCCCGGAATTCATTCCAACAATCAACACTCTTGGGGCCATGTCACTTGCTTTAATTTGCTTGAAGGCTTTATGCAACTAGTATGGGATCCCGGAGGCCATTGGAATTACAAACATTGGTGGAGATTCCTGGATGAGTTCAAGCACAAGCCACCATAACAAGGGGCTCCCCAAATATCCAACTTAAGGACTTTAACTAAAAGTGCTAGGTGGGAGACAACCCACCATGGTATAATTGTTCCTTTTCAGTCTTAGTTTTATTTTATTTTATTCTGCTTTATGTTTATTAGTGTCATTCATAACATCTGCATCAGCATCTTCATTTTGCATCCTCCATATAAAAAAAATAAAATAAAAAAATAATAATAAAAATATATTTTCAGCATAAATGAATAAATAAGTAATTAAATAAGGGGACAAAATTACCCGAATGCAATGTTAAGTTTAATGAAAAAAATCAATGCATATGTGATACAAGTTAAGAGAAAAGTTGATGCATGAGTATGTAATGCAAAAGTGGGAAAATTTTGGGTAGCTAAGGATGATTTAAGAAGAAAATAGAGTATGTATGTTAGGTGAAAGCTTATGATAATCAAGGATTCAATTTATAGCTCACTTAGCCATATATATACCCTCACCCTTACCTTGGCCCCATTACAACCTTGAAAAGACCTCATGATGTTTGCATTGGTACATTAAATACTTGTTGATTGGTTAGGTGAAGAACAAGGTTTAGAAAGCATGATTAGAGAAGAGTAGAGTGATTACCCTATACACTAGAGAGACTAGAGTGCACATACACCATCAGTGAGGGTTCAAATGCTTAATTCTATGTCCCCTGCTTTCATGAGCTGTCTTCCTACAAGTTTACTTGTTTTTACTGTACAATTTAAATTAGTGAAATTTGAGTTATTTTTGTCTTGAAGAACTTGTTTATTTTAACTAAGTAGGCAAAATCATTTTATCATATAGTTGCATTCATATACATAGGTTGCATTGCATTGCATGAGTCTTACTTTTCCCTACTCATTTGTTTTATCTCCTTAAGCTAAGCATGAAGACATGCTAATCTTTAAGTGTAGGGAGGTTGATAAACCACTATTTTATGGTTTATCTTGTGCTCAATTGAGTGGTTTTCATCAAGTCTTTGCACACTTATTCATACTAATTGCATGGTTTTACATTTTCCTTCCTAATCTTGTGCTATGATTGAAAACATGTTTTTTGAGCCTTTAAATTACCAAATATTAATTTCCCTTTATATCATTCGATGCCTTGATATGTGTGTTAAGTGTTTTCAAGGTTTATAGGGTAGGAATGGCTTAAAGGATGGAAAGAAAGCATGCAAAAGTGGAAGGAATACAAGAAGTTGAAGAAATTGCTAAGTTGTCCAGCCTGACCTCTTTGCACTCAAACGGCCATAATTTGAACTACAGAGGTCCAAATGAGGCGGTTCTAGTTGCATTGGAAAGCTAACATCTGGGGCTTCGTAACGATATATAATTTGCTATAGCTTCCATGAAGATAGGCAATGCACACGCGTGGATCACGTGCACGCATGACCTGGCAAAAACTCAATCCGCGCGAACGCGTGGACGACACTCACGCGTGACTTTGCCGCATGCTGGACGTACCAGAAATCGTTGGGGGTGATTTTTGGGCTGTTTTTGACCCAGTTTTCGGCCTAGAAAACACAGATTAGAGGCTATAAAGTGGGAGAATCCATCTATTCAAACACAACATTCATTATTCACAATTTTAGGTTTTAGATGTAGATTCTAGAGAGAGAGGCTCTCTCCTTTCTCTTAGGTTTTAGGATTAGGATTTCTCTTAGTTTTAGGATTACTTCTTCTTCATTCCAGGTTCAATGTTCCTTTAATTTATGTCCTCTTCTACTTTTATTTATTCTATTACTTTAGTTTGTTTATTTTCCCAATATTGATTTATGAATCCCATGTTAGGATTGATTTTCTTATTTAATACACATTGAGGTATTTCAGATTTATGATTGCTTTCTTCTATTTATGATATAAATAATTTAGATTTTTCCCCCTTTTGCTTTGGTTGAGTAATTGGTGACACTTGAGTTATCAAACTCAGCTGTTGATTGAAAATTGGAATTTGCTGATTGATTTGGATCCCTCTAAAGCTAGTCTTTCCACAGGAGTTGACTAGGACTTAAGGAATCAAATTAATTAGTCCACTTGACTTTCCTTTATTTAGTAAAGGTTAACTAAGTGGGAGCAATAAACAATTCTCATCACACCTGATAAGGATAACTGGGATCGGATTTCCAGTTCTTATACCTTGCACTGGTGTTCATGATAATTAATTTACTTTATTGCCAATTTATTTTCCTGCTCCCTATTTCAAAAACCTAAAATTATACCTTTTCCATAACCAATAATAAATCATACTTCCTTGCCATTCCTTGAGAGACGACCCGAGGTTTAAATACTTCAGTTATAAATTTTATTGGGTTTTGTTACTTGTGACAACCAAACTTTTGTACGAAAGGATTCTCTGTTGGTTTAGAAACTATACTTTCAACGAGATATTATTTGTGAATTTCTTTACTAGTAGAAATCCGTTCGTCAAAATTCTATTTTGCTTTTTTTAATGACTCTTCTCATAATCTCTACATATAGCATGCATCTGCATTTACATTCTGCATATATTAAAAAAAATTTCGCACGCGACGCACAAGCATCGCTGACGCGTCCGCGTCATACGTGCATTCGAAACAATGAAGAAAAGAAGCAGAGAGTCATGCGAGAGCGTGCCCTACGCGTCCGTGTCATTTGAAAAATCAGCCTCCCACGCGTGCGCGGCACCCATGCGCACGCGTGACCCTACAAAATCGACGTAAAGAGGTATATGGTAGAGAGTTATGATGGAGTGGGGCTGGAATGATGCTGGAAGCACAAGCCCTATCACGCGAACGCGTGCCCCACGCGTCTGTGTCATTTTTCAAAAAGAGGCCATTCACGCGTGCGTGTCACCCACGCGCATGCGTCACCTTGAATTTTGGCAATTAGCGTATAAAACAGAGAGTTGTGCGTGCACGAGGCTACACTCGCGCCAATAGCGAAAATCAGGTCACGCGTCTGCGTCACCCACGCGTCCGCCTCACCTGAAAAATATCGCCAACCATGCGAATGCGTGCAAGCATGCGACGCACAGTTTATCCAGATCAGCGCCAGAATTCCTATCTTTTCTTCTCCAATCCTACTTAACTTTCTATTATCATTCTTTCTTCTTTCTTCTATCTTTTCTTATTCTTTCTTTCCACCTTCTTACTTTCTTCTTCTTCATCTTTTTAACCTCTCATCCCTCTTCATTTTCATTCTATTTTACTTAATTTATTTGCATACTTTCATTCATTGTATTTTAATTTTGTGCATATTTTTATTTTCTTTTCTAAATTTTATTATTTTTCTATTGGTGTTAAATGTTCTCAGTCAACTGTTGTATCTTTTTCTGGTATTATTTTGGTGCTTAGTGACTTGTTCTACACTGTTGGGTAATATTACTTAAATCAATGCTAATCTTTTATAATACTCGTATTCCTTTTGCATTGACATGAATTTATATTTTCTTGCATTACCCACACTCTTTTCCCCATTGTTGTAAATTTTTGCACTTTTGATTTACCATCTGCTTCTATTGTCTTCTCACTTGCGTGTTGTAGCTACCATGTAATTGAGACTCTTATTATTTGGCATTACCCACTCATATTTTATTTGTTTTCTATCATTGTTTTTGGGTTTCTGTTCTTCTTTTTCTCTTCTTTCAGGCTGGCCACCGAAGAAGGAAAAAGGGAGAAACTTCTATTTGGGGCAACAGACAAGTCCATGTTCATAATCTACTAAAGAAAGAGCATCAGTTGTAGCAGCCCGTTCACTTGCACTTCTTTGCATGCACCGAGGACGGTGCAATCTTTAAGTATGGGGACGTCGATACTGATCTCCATGGGTTAGTTATTTTCTTCTCAACACCAATATATTACTTTATTTGTTAGTTCATTGTTGCATTTGCATGTTTAATTGCATATTTTCTTGATTTTGTGCATATTTTACCACTGCTTGGTTAAAGTAATGAGTTTCTTTTCAAGACTTTATAGTATTTCACTAATTTAAATTAAAATTTTTGTGTTAAAATTGTTTGAAGATTATAATTAGAACATGAATTATAGCTAAAGAACACACAACCTGTGAGATTTGAGCTTAATTACATGGTTACATTATTTAACTATAATATTTTATTCTTGTGTATTTCCTTCTCTATAATTGCAGACTTTGCTTTGTTCCAGTCTATATGTCCATTATTTAGTGTATTTACATGCTTGCATATGATTGAGGCCATTACTTGTTTTTGCTCACTTATCCCAAATAGCCTACCCTTTTATGTCACCCTTGTTAGCCACCTTGAGCCTTTTTATTCCCATTTGTTCTATATTTTACCACATCACTAGCCTTAAGCAGAAAAATAAATTAAATACCCCAATTGAATCTTTGGTTAGCTTAAGATAGTATGTTAACTAATTGTGGGGAAACTGTGGGTATTGGGGTTAATGAAAGTGTACATTGTTTAAATAATAAAATATTGGAAATTTGGGTACCTACTCATGTGAAACCAGAAAAATCAAATATCTATGTGCATTGATATGTTATGGTTTGCTTATATATATATGCAAAAATGGAAATTTTGGGTGGCTAGGCATGATTCTAGAGTTATATAGAGTATGTGTGTATGTTAGGTGAAAGCTTAGGTTAATTAAAGATTCATATTATAGCTCACTTGGCCATACATATATCCTCACACTTACCTTAGCCCCATTACAACCCTGAAAAAACCGCATGATATTTGTATTGGTACATTAAATTTTTTTGATTGGTTAGATGAAGAACAAAGTTTATAAAGCATGATTAGAGAAAAGTAGAGTGAATTAACCCTAGACACTTGAGAGATTAGAGTGCATATACACTACCAGTGAGGGTTCAATGCTTGATTCTATGTTTCCTGCTTTCATGAGCTGTCTTCTTACAAGTTTACTTGTCTTTTATTGTATGATTTGAATTAGTGGAATCAGATTTATGTTTGTCTTGAAAAATTTGTTTACTTTTAACCAAGTAGGAAAAGCATTCTGCATGTAGTTTCATTCATATAGATAGGTTGCATTTCATACTTTCTACCATTCCTCTTCACTCTTATAGTTCTCTTGAGCTTAGCGTGAGGACATGCTAATGTTTAACTGTGGGGAGGTTGATAAACCACTATTTTATGGTTTATCTTGTGTTTTATTGAGTGGTTTCATCAAGTCATCACCCACTTATTCATACTAATTGCATGATTTTATATTTTCCTTCCTAGTTTTATTCTATGGTTGAAAACTTGCTTCCTACGAGATCTTTAATTAATATATTTTAATTCGACTTTATACCATTCGATGCCGTGATCCGTGTGTTAAGTGTTTCAGGCTTTATAGGGCAGGAATGGCTTAGAAAATGGAGAGGAAGCTTCCAAAAATGGAAGGAACACAAGAAACTAAGGAGATGACCAGCGAACACAGACGCGCGCGCATGGCTCACGCGAGCGCGCGAAATAGAGAAAATTACAGCGACGCGTGCATGTGGCTGATGCGAACGTGTGGATTGGAGTCTGCACGAATGACGCGCATGCGTCGACAACGTGTACGCGTCACAAGGAAAAACGCCGAATGACGCATACGCGTGACTGACACGTACGCGTGACCTTCGCGATCTGCAGAATTATCAAACGCTGGGGGCGATTTCTTGGCTGTTTTTGACCCAGTTTTCAACCCAGAAAACACATATTAGAGGCTATAAAGTGGGAGAATCCATCCATTCAAACACAACTTTCATATTCACAATTTTAGATTTTAGATGTAGTTTTAGAGAGAGAGAGGCTCTCTCCTCTCTCTTAAGTTTTAGGATTTAGGATTTAGGATTTCTCTTAATTTTAGGATTGCTTCTTCTCAATTCCAGGTTCAATGTTCTTTTAATTTAGTTTCTCTTATCTACTTTTATTTATCCTAGTACTTTGGTTTATCTATTTCTCTTGGTAGTTACTTATTTAGCCAAATTGGTTGAGGAACTCTTCATGTTAGATTTGATTTTATATTTAATGCAATTTGAGGTATTCCAGATTTATGATTTTAATTTAGCTTTTTACATTCTTAGCTTTAATTGATGAATTGATTAAGAGGAGACACTTGAGTTGGAATGCTCAAGTGGATATTTAATATGGAAGTTGTTGGCTAATTCTCTATTTACTAACGCTAGAGCTTCCCAAGGGAGAGGACTAGGATTTGCGAATAAGAGTTAGCTCAATCACTTGACTTTCCTTTATTTAGTAAGGGTTAACTAAGTGAAAACAACAACCTCTTTATACTACACTTGAGAGAATTCCAACAAGGATAGAACTTCCAATTAATCATTCTTCCATTCAAGGCTTTTTAATTAGAATATATAAATCTCTTTTAATTTTTATTGCGTTAATTTATAATTATTTATTTCTGTTATTCAACTCTTAAAATTTCTCAGAAAACAAAAACCCATAACCAATAATAAATACATCTCCCTGCAATTCCTTGAGAAGACGACCCGAGGTTTCAATACTTCGGTTATCAATTTTATTGGGTTTGCTTAAGTGACAACCAAAACTTTTGTACGAAAGGATTTTCTGTTGGTTTAGAAACTATACTTACAACGGGAATTTATTTGTAAATTTCTTTACTAGCAAGAATTCAATGACTTTAGAACCAATGAGATATGATCTGAATTTATCAAATGCAAAAACTATAGCAAGAAGTTCTTTTTCTTTGGTGGTGTAGTTCCTTTGGGCTTCATTAAGAACCTTGCTAGCATAATAAATGACATACACTAGCTTGTCTTTCCTTTGTCCTAAAACAACACCAATAGCAAAATCTGATGCATCGCACATCAATTCAAAAGGTAAGTCCCAGTTAGGTGGTGCTATAATAGGTACAGAGGAGAGCTTGCTTTTAAGCTCATCAAAAGCTTGCATATATTCTCTATCAAAGATAAATGGTACATTAGAGACAAGCAAGTTACTTAAAGGTTTTGCAATTTTTGAAAAGTCTCTAATGAACCTTCTATAGAACCCAACATGTCCCAAGAAACTCCTAATTGCTTTGACCCTGCAAGGTGGGGTAATTTTTCAATCACTTTCACCTTGGCTTTATCTACCTCTATGCCTTTCTTAGAGATTTTGTGGCCAAGGACTACCCCTTTAGTAACTATAAAATGACACTTTTTCTAGTTCAAAACTAGGTTAGTCTCTTGACATCTCTTGAGCACCAAGGCAAGATGGTGTAAGAAATTAGGAAAAGAGTCACCAAACACTGAAAAACCATCCATAAAAATCTCAATAAACATCTCAATCATATCAGAAAAAATGGACAGTATGTATCTTTGGAATGTAGCAAGTGCATTGCACAAATCAAAGGGCATGCGTTTATATGCAAAAACACCATAAGGGCAAGTGAAAGAAGTCTTCTCTTGGTCTTTAGGATCCACTACGATCTGGTTGTAGCCAGAGTATCCATCCAAGAAATAGTAGTACTCATGTCCAGCAAGTCTTTCCAACATTTGGTCCATGAATGGTAGGAAAAATGGTCTTTTCTTGTGGCTTCATTGAGCTTTCTGTAGTCTATACACATGCGCCATCCAGTCACTATTCTTGTTGGTATCAATTCATTTCTCTCATTTGGCACAACTGTGATCCCTCCCTTCTTGGGGACTACTTGAACAGAGCTCACCCAAGGGCTGTCGGAGATGGGGTAAATCACCCCTGCTTGCCATAACTTCAGCACTTCCTTTTGTACTACTTCTTGCATTGAGGGGTTCAGCCTTCTTTATGGTTGTATTGAGGGCTTGGCATCCTCCTCAAGAAGGATTTTATGCATGCACATTAAGGAGCTAATTCCCTTTAAATCTAAAAGTGTCCACCCTATAGCATTCTTGTGTTGCCTCAACACATTGATGAGCTTCTCTTCTTGTTCTTCACTCAAACTTGAGTTGATGATTATTGGATATGTATTGTTGCTCCCCAAGTAAGCATACTTCAAGCTTGGGGGCAGGGTTTTCAACTCTAGCTTTGGTGCTTCCACTTTCTCTTTGGTTTCCTTATCTAGCATGATTGAGTCTTCTAGGATTTCTTATGATAGTTCACCACATGATGCTTGATGATCTTGCTCCCTTGCTTCTTCACATTGATCTTCTTCTAGGACTCCTTGAACTAATTTTTCCATTGTGTCCACTATCATACATTCTCCAATGGATTTCTTGGGGTAGCTCATTGCAATGAAAACATTGAACACCATCTTTTCTTCATGTAGTCTTATGACCAACTCTCTCTTTTGCACATCAATTATAGCTCCAGCTGTTGCCAAGAATGGTCTTCCTAGTATGATGGATGCATTAGACTCTTCCTCCATGTCAAGCACAACAAAATCAACTGGGGAGATGAACTCTCCCACTTTAACCAACAAGTCTTCCACCACTCCATAAGGAAACTTGAATGTTCTATCAGCTAGTTGGAGTGCCATCCTTGTTGGTTTGGCCTCTTTAATTCTCATTCTCTTCATCATGGCCAATGATATAAGGTTGATGCTAGCTCCTAAATCAC
The DNA here is from genome assembly GCF_000816755.2 of Arachis ipaensis. Taxonomy (NCBI): domain Eukaryota; kingdom Viridiplantae; phylum Streptophyta; class Magnoliopsida; order Fabales; family Fabaceae; genus Arachis; species Arachis ipaensis. The sequence goes on along the minus strand of NC_029793.2, from coordinate 50,380,253 downwards.
ATAGTGCCTTCTCAATGCTTATGTCCCCTATGATGCAAGGGATTTGAAAGCTTCCAGGGTCTTTTATCTTTTGGAAAAGTTTCTTTTGTATAATTGCACTACATTCTTCTGTGAGCACCACAGTTTTCTTTTCTCCCCAGTTTCTTTTCTTTGTCATGAACTCTTTTAGGAACTTGGCATAGAGTGACATTTGCTCTAATGCCTCAGTAAAAGGGATGTTGATTTAGAGCCTCTTGAAGATCTCCAAGAATCTAGAAAACTGGCTGTCCTTCCCATCTTTTCTTTGCCTTTGTGGGTAGGGTGCCTTTGGTACATAGGGCTTCAAGACTTATTTTGGTGGAGCTGGAGTATGTGTCTCTTCTTCCTTCTTGATTTCTGAATTATTTGCAACTTCTTCTTCTTGAAAATTGTGGCTTGAGGATGTCTCCTTCACCACATTCCCACTTTTTAGTGTGATGGCCTTGCATTCTCCTCTAGGATTGGTCATGGTATCACTTGGGAATGTGTTTATAGGCATTGGTATTTGCTTGGATAGATATCCTAATTGTGACTCCAGTTTTGATATTGATGCCCCTTGGTTCTTTATGTTGAATCTAGCCTCTTCTTGGATTAAGTCTATCTTTTTTTCAGCTTGCAATTGTCTCTCTGCAATAATGGCAATATTCCCTGCCATTCGTGACATCATGGCCTCTAATCTTGCAAAGTTGTTACTGTTATCACATGGTTGTGGGGTTGAGGATATTACAATTTGAGAATGGTTGCTATGTGATTGTTGGTTTGAGTGGTATGGGGCATTGTATGGGTTGTGGTAGGGTCTATGATTGTTAGATTGATGGCTGGAGTTGTTGTGTTAGTTAGAGTGATATGGTTTGTGGTCTTGGGTATAGTTTTGTTGATTTCTCCACCCAAGGTTTGGGTGGTTCTTCCAACCTGGGTTGTATGTTTTAGCATTAGGGTCATATGGTGGTCTTGATGCATTGTTCACATAGTTGGCTTGCTCCCATTCACATTCAACTTCTAGGCTATCTCCTTCTTGCATAGGTGCTTGAGTGTTGATTTCTGAGACTTGATTCTTCTCCATTTGCTTGGTTAGAGCAGCTAGTTGAGCTGTGATCACCTTGTTTTGAGCCAACAGAGCATCCACTACAAGAAAAACACCCATTCAGCCACACTTTTCTTAAGCTACATTTGAAAAGCGTAGCCTATTATAGGAATAGGCTACGCTTTTCTCCGTGTTTCCTTTTTGCAGGAGAATAGGAAACAAATTTGTGGCATCACTTGAAAAGTGATGCCTTAGATATTATAAAGATCACTTATAAAGTGTAGCCTTAACTTAAGAGTTATGGGTTCACTTTTTACACCAAAGAGAACACTTTTAAAGTGTTGCCTAATATATTTCAAGTCAAATGTGTCAACACTTAGTAAATTCTTTTCACCTTTCACCAAATATACACTGCACGCACGCGTACAGACACTTAGGCAAATAACAAAAAATAACTTGGCCACTGAAAACATCACTCGTGATACCCTTCATCCTCACCCCCAAATCAGAGAAGACCACTCACGGCGTCACTGCTCACGGCGTCACCGCTCACGGCGTCACCGCTCACGGCGTCACCGCTCACAGCGTCACCATCTCCACCACTCACTCATCTTCATTACTCACCTCTCACCACTCACCACACCGCCACTCATCTTCATCGCCGGTTTTCTTCGCTGCGCGCTGACATCAGGAAGATCGACTCTGCGCTCGACTGAAAGCTTCTCTTTATTCGCTCAGCATCATCAAGAAAGGTATGTATTCACCTTCATTTGGTTTCTAAAATCTGAGAGGGTAGGGTTCTGATTTTCGGGTTGCAATTTGGGGGTTTCTAAAATCTGAGAGGGTAGGGTTCTGATTATGTGGTTTGCAATTTGGGGGTTTGGTACAAAAACCTGTAAATTCGTGAATTGATGAACATGCATGCTAATTTGGTTCAGCTCCATTACTCCCCTTCTTGAGTTTCTATCAGAGGCATAGAAATACTCATTGTTAGCCACAGTTTCTATGATGTCTATGGCTTCTTCAATTGTCTTCTTGTTATTGAGAAAACCTCTTGAAGAGTGGTCTAGAGTCTTCTTTGACTCTTGAGACAATCCTTCATAGAATATGTGCAGCTGGACCCACTCATTGAACAATACGGAGGGCATCTTCTTGTCAACTCTTTGTATCTCTCCCAAGCTTCATAGAGAGTCTCCCCATCTTGTTGTATAAATATTTGCACCTCAGCTCTCAACTTGTTAACTCTTTGGGGAGGGTAGAATTTTGCCAGGAACTCGTTCACAACATTATCCTAAGTTGTCAAACTCTTCTTTGAAAATGATTCCAGCCACTTAGCTGCTTTATCCCTGAGAGAAAAGGAGAACAAAAGCAGTTTGTAGGTGTTTGGGTGAACACCATTAGCCTTTACTGTGTCACAGATTCTCAAGAATGTGGTTAGATGTTCATTTGGATCTTCTTGAGCATTTCCTCCAATTGAACAATTCTTTTGAATAAGAGTGATTAGTTGTGGTTTGAGCTCAAAATTTTTGGCATGTATGGTGGGTTTTAAGATGCTACTCCAACAATTCCCAGGGTTGGAATTGATGTAAGAGCCTAGCATTCTCCTTTCTTGTGGGGGAGCACGGTTGCCCACTGCTTCATCTTGATGATTGGGTACTTCACCATCCATATCTTGAGTTAGATTATCTTCTTCTTCTTCTTCATCAACTACCCTTTTGCCTCTTGCCACTGCTCCTTTTTTCAGTCATAGAAATGTCCTATCAGGTTCAAAATCATAGGAGATTGCAGCTCCTCTCCTCCCTATCATACACAATGCAAAACAAAATCTAAGACAAGGATTATCACCCTCTTTGGAAGAAGGGTGGGTAGTCAATTTTGCTTGATGCAAAGCATCAAACAGTTAGTGTGCTTCTTGTTAGAATGGCTATGTATACAACGAACAAGTGGAAATTCAAGTGCTAAGAGAAAAAAAATAAGAACTGAAATTAAAGGAATTAACAAGGTAAATAAAAATGCTTAATCTAAATACCCATGAACATAATCATTATCAAATCAAAATCAATCCCCGGCAATGACGCCATAAACTTGATGGACCGAATTTGCACTATATATATCAAAATATAATGGATTCGTCTTTGGCAAGTATACCAAATTGTCGTCAAGTAATAACTCACAGTAGAGTGAGGTCGAATCCCACAGAGATTGATAGATTGAGCAACTTTAATTAATGGGTGAATTAGTAAAGCTGACTAATAAGATTTGTTGAGTGCAGAATTCTAAATAATAGAAATGTAAATGACTTAAAGATAAAAGAAAGCTATAAAGTGCAGAAAAGTAAATGACAAGAATGTAAAGTGCTAGAACATAAATGACTAAATTGTAAATGGAGAATGGGTGATGGCAGAAATTAAGGAAAGCTATAAATAATAGGGAAGATAAGAATAGGAGAAATTCATTGGGATTAGGAGATATTGCTCTCTTTGGATCAAATCTAGATCATCTCATCTTTAATCATGCAACTCGTTGACCTTTTGGTAATCATGATTGATTGAACCCCAATTCCTTGGTGATTCAATCTCTCAAATCTTGATAATCAGCAAATTCCTTGGTCTAATTGCTCATGAAGAGAGATAAGCTTGGTCCCTGATTATACCACACATCCTCATATATCCAAATAATGGGTGGATTTCATGTCACCATATCCAATCCCAAAACCCAGATCTACTCAAGTGTGAGAAGGAATTTCAAGCATGGTTTCATGTTTCCGTTTCCAAGGTTCCCATGAAACCCAAATTACATTCAACCTCTTTTCCAAGATGATTGAACACTAGCCTTGAGAAACGAAATTCCTTCTAGCAAATCAAAGAGAAGATGAAGAGAAAAAGAAATTCACTATCATTAATCCATCAAGTACAACAGAGCTCCCTCTCCCAATGAGAGGGAGTTTAGCTACTCATAGCTTAGAGAAAAGTACAAGAGATGGAAGAAGATGAACTGAAGTAAAAACCACTACTAGCAAAACCAACTAACCAAATGATCAAAAACCTTTTTTCAGTACTCTTAGGGGGTATTTATACTACTCCTATAACTAAAAAATGAAAATTACAAAAAGGAAAAGAAAATTACAATTAAAAATAAAAGGAAAACTCATTAAAATGCACCATGTGCCTGGCGTGTGAGTGGCGTGCCACGCCCAGCTTCTCAGCTTGGCTTGGCGTGCCATGCCTGGCTCCCAAGTTGCACGCCTCCTTTGTTTAGCTAGCCTGGCGTGCCACGCCTTCAAGATTAAGTGGCACCCCCATTGTGACTTCTCCCTTCTTCCTCTCTGGATTCTTGAACTAGCGTCGCACGCCCAGAACTGGCGTGCCACGCCCTCAATGGACTCTTCAGCCTTCTCCTCTGGGAAATATACTTGGCGTGCCATGCCCAGCAGTGGCATGCCATGCCCTCCCATAAGGCCTTCATTGTCTTCTCTGGAAAATATACTTGGCGTGTCACGCCCTTAGTAATGCAGGATCAACCTTCTCTGGTCTAGTGAACTGGCGTGCCATGCCCAGTATTCAAGTGGCATGCCCCTGGTGTGAGCAAGTTTGGCGTGCCATGCCCTAGTCATCAAGTGGCATGCCCCTGGTCATCTTGCCTTGGTGTGCCACGCCTAAAATCCAAAATAACACGCCCATTGATCTTCTTCCTTAGAGGCTTGTGCTGGCGTGCCACACGTTCGATCTCAAGTGGCACACCCTTGTTGGGGTTGCATTCTTCCTCTCTGGACCAATGAACTGGTGTTCCAAGCCTTCGATCTCAAGTGGCACGCCCATTATGGTGTTGAGCTCTTCAAGATTGGCGTGCCACGCCTAGAACTCAAGTGACATGCCCAGAATATGAACAAGGTTGGCGTGCCATGCCTTAAACATCAAGTGGCATGCCCATGATGGTGAACCTTCCACTCCCCTCAAACCCCTAGCAAGTTTGGCATGCCATGCCCTCAATCTGGCGTGCCACGCCCCTTGTAGATGATGGGGTTAGCGTGCCACACCCAACCTGGCGTGCCACGCTCCTTATGAGTCCTCAAGAATGCTCTCTGGAATGTATAGTAGGCGTGCCACGCCTGGCCTTGGCATGCCACGGCCATAGTAATGCTCCAAGAATGCTTCTCTGGAATTTATAGTTGTCGTGCCACCCCTGGCCTTGGTGTGCCACGCCCATAGTAAAGCTCCATGGGTTCTCCTCTGGGATTGTTAACTGGCGTGCCACACCCATTGGCTGGCGTGCCACGCCCATTTAGTTTGTTGGCGTTTGCACCAAGTGGCATGCCCAGCACACACGCCCAGCTCCTCTTTCTTGCTTCTTTCTTTTTTTATTGCTCTTTTCACCTGAAATTCAAGCAAAACTCATTTCAAAGCAATGTACCATAAAATTCATCATTTAATTCATGAAATTGCATTGATTGAATGAGATTTCACTATTTCTATTCCGGGGGTTACCTGAAACTGTAGGTCGATCTCGGACGAGATCTTCTGTGCTGGTTGGAGGTGACGTGTCCGGCTTGTGGATGGTGGCCGGGGCTGTCATGTCCAATTTGTTGGACTGGCTGGCTGCTGATCCTTTGTCACCGGAGGGTGGTGGTACCTGCAAGGGACTCCGATGCTTAAGTTAGCAAGGGTATTAAGCAGGTTTTTAGTAGAATCAGAGTATGAGTTATACCTGGGTGCTCTAGTGTATTTATAATAGTAAAGGATGACCTTTCTGGGGATAAAGTAGTTATCTTATCTTATCTTATCTTATCTTATCTTTGAGTGAAGTCATCTTATCTTCAAGGGAACCTCCCTTATCTCTATAGACTTGGGCTGCCTTTGGATTTGGGTCATGTTCCTCTATCTGGGCCCTTTATTGGGCTTTCCTGGCAATTTGGCCGAGCTCTTTGAGAAGAGGTCGGATAGTCTGACCTGAAGAGGTTGGTCGCCTTGTCACTAAACATCCCGGGTCAGACAGCTCGACCCAGGGTATGAACAGTGCCCCTGCTCGAGCTCGGTCTTTCTTTTTGAGGTCGAGTCTTAGTTTTAGGACTTCGATCCTTCTTTTGTTGAAGCCGAACTCGAGCATCTGTCGATTTCCTCTTTGTAGAGTTTTCCTTTTTGAATGCGGAATGTTTTTCCTTTCGCTTCTTCTAAAAGCGCGGGCTTTGTATTAGCGTCCTGGTCTTGGGAATGTGCGAGGGTTTAATACCCTCATTAATTGATTTTTAATGCCCCAGTTCTCTTGGCTCTTTTATTTTGAACTTTACACAAAAAACGGTTTCCTCTTCTTTGTAACTTCCCCCCCCCCTTTTCTCTCTGTCTTTCTGTTTCACGTTTTTCTTCTGTAACGCTGTGATTGTGGGTGCTCTTGCTCGAAAGGTGATTCTAAATTTTGTTGCTCCGTCTTTCAACTTATTCAGAGCTTTCTCCTTTTTCTTCAGGTTAGCTTTCGTTTCTTTATTCCTTTTATTTCTTGGTAAAGTTTGGATTTTTGTTTGAGTGCATTGTTGGAAAGCTTGGACCTTCTCACGTTTTTGTGCCTGCCTGTCATTGTGATGTACCTTTCTAGCTTTCTTTCGATCTTGTGTATATTTTGGTGTTTCTTCTGATAGTTGAAGCTTCGTTAGGGCTTTGCATGTTGGTTTTACTACTTCTGTAGATTTTGTGGCGTTTTGGGATAAATGGTTTGTTTGATTTCTGAAAAAACTTTGTGTCTTCCTTGACGTGTTCTGTTTGCTTGTCAGTTTGTTTTTTACTGATAGACCGAAACTGTAGTTGAGAGATAGCTTTTTTTGGTTTTTTCTTCGCGGAGTATTGGTTGTGAGAGGGATCTTCTTTGTTTGGATAGCCTTGTAGAGAACGATGGGCTTTTGATAATCTTGCTTTGATTTGCATCTTTTGTGTTGCCTATAATCTTTTGCTGGGATGTTTTAGCCTCTGTTGCCTTTTTTGAGTCTTTTACTCTGTGTCACTACCTCCAAAGGATGCCCCTAGACCTTGGTGTGCGTCTTGGGGATTTCCTTTTAGTTTTTGTATTGCTCTGAGTCATATTATCCGAGTTGTTTTGATATCGCCTGAGCTGTATTTGGTTAGTAATCCATTTTCCTTTTCTTGTTTGTAGGACTAGTTGGCCATGTCTTCTCGCAAAAATATTGTCGAGGCGTCTTCTAAGGTTCCTGAGGGGATGTCCGACTGGTTGGACTCCCTTGTGTTGCTATGTGTTTCTCTAGCTAATTCTGAATTCTGTGTGGAGCTTAGGAAACATCACCGAATCTGTAGTAGTAGGGATCAGGAGAACAACTATGAATTGGTAGCACCTGATTCTGATGAAAGGGTTTGCTTCCTTGTTCTGACCCAAGGGGAGCGTCCCTTTTTCTATGCATACGACTTTGTTTTTAGCCAGATGAACATCACCCTCCCTTCACTCCTTTTGAGACCGACCTGTTATGGTCGTGGAATGTGGCCCCATCTTAGCTTCATCCGAATTCTTGGGGTTTCATCAAGATTTTTCAGCTGCTTTGTCAAGAATTTGATGTTAAACCTTCTCAAACCCTTTTTTTGTATCTTTTTGTGTTGACCAAGCCTGAGACTACCAAAAGGAAGGCTTCTTGGATTTCTTTTAGGTCTGTCCAGGGACATAAAGTTTTTTCCATATACGATGAGTCTTTTAGGGATTTCAAGAATTACTTTTTTAAGATCCAAGCTGTTGAAGGAGCTCGTCCTTTCCTTTTGGATGAGAATGGCGAGCCTTGGTGCACAAAATTGTGAACATCAATGGTGCCAACAACTTGGTACACACAATTGTAATCTCAACTCTTTATCACAACTCCGCACAACTAACCAGCAAGTGCACTGGGTCGTCTAAGTAATAAACCTTACGTGAGTAAGGGTCGATCCCACAGAGATTGTCGGCTTGAAGCAAGCTATGGTCATCTTGTAAATCTCAGTCAGGCGGATTCAAATGGTTATGGAGTTTAAGATATTTAAAAGATAAATAAAATATAAAATAAGATAGAGATACTTATGCAATTCATTGGTGAGAATTTCAGATAAGCGTATGAAGATGCTTTGTTCCTCCTGAACTTCTGCTTTCCTATTGCCTTTCATCCAATCATTCATACTCCTTTCCATGGCAAGCTGTATGTTGGACATCACCGTTGTCAATGGCTACTTCCCGTCCTCTCAGTGAAAATGGTCCAAATGCGCTTGAAGAACTAAAGATTGATGGTTTAGAAGTTATAGTAAACTCTCGTTGCAAGTATAGTTACTAAACCAAGCAATCAACCTTTCTTACAAAAGTTTTGGTTGTCACAAGTAACAAACCCCTTTAAAATTGATAACCGGGTATTTAAACCTCGGGTCGTCTTCTCAAGGAATTGCAGGGAGGTATGTTCTTATTATTGGTTATGAGTTTGTAAATTGGGGGTTTTGAAAGTAAGGAAGCAGTATGTTGAACAATAAGAAAAATAGTAATAATAAAATAAACTCTTGGCAAGGTATAAGAACTGGAAGTCCTGTCCTTATCAATTGTGATGAGAATGGGATTTTAAACCTACTTAGTCAACCTTTACTAAAGCAAAGGTAAGTCAAGTGGGCTGAACTAATTTGATCCCTCAAGTCCTAGTCTTTCTTTTGGAAAGGCTAGAGTTATTGGAACTCAAATTAATCAGCAACTCCCAATTTCAACCACTGTTTTATTTGACAGCTCAAGCGTCACCAATTACTTAACCAAAGCCAAATAGGAAAAATCCAAATTATTTATATAAATAAAGGAAAGCAATCATAATTCTGAAATACCTCAAGTTATACTAATAAAGATATCAAATGTAACATGGAAGATTTCATAAATTGAATTGGAAAAATAAATAAAAGGAAAATTGAACCTGATAAAAAGAAACAATCCTGGAAGCAAAGAAATCCTAAATCCTAATCCTAAGAGAGAGGAGAGAACCTCTCTCTCTAAAAACTACATCTAAAACTAAAATTGTGAATTATGAGAGCATGATTATGAATGGATGCATTCCCTCACTTTATAGCCTCTAATATGTATTTTCTGGGCCGCAAACTGGGTCAGAAACAGCCCAGAATTCGCTAGTTGCGAATTCAAACACACTAATTTTTCGTCACTGCGATGCGTCCGCATGGAGCACGCGTTCACATCGCCTAGCTTCAAGGCAACTATGGAATATTATATATCAAATCGAAGCCCCGGACGTTAGCTTTTCAACGCAACTAAAACCGCATCGTTTGGACCTCTGTAGCTCGAGTTATAGCCGTTTTAGTGCGAGAGGGTCAAGCTGACAGCTTTGCAGTTCCTTTAGCTTCTTGTATTCCTTCCACTTTTGCATGCTTTCTATCCATCCTCTAAGCCATTCCTGCCCTGTAATCTCTGAAATCACTTAACACACATATCAAGGCATCTAATGGTGATAAGAGAGGATTAATATTAGCAAATATAAGGCCAAAGAAGCATGTTTTCAATCATAGCACAAATTCTGGGAAGGAATTGTAAAACCATGCAAATAGTATGAATAAGTGGGTAAAGAGTTGACAAAAACCACTCAATTAAGCACAAGATAAACCATAAAATAGTAGTTTATCAACCTCCCCACACTTAAACACTAGCATGTCCTCATGCTAAGCTCAAGAGAAGCTATAAAGATGAAGATGAATGGTAAAATATATGAAATGCAACCTATCTATATAAATGCAACTACATGCAAAATGTTTTTATCTACTTGGTTTAAAAATAAATAAGTTCTCCAAGACAAACATAAATCAGATTTCACTAATTCAAATTATACAATAAAAGACAAGTAAATTTGTAAGAAGATAGCTCATGAAAGCAAGGAACATAGAATTGAGCACTGAACCCTTACTGGTAGTGTATATCACTCTAACTCTCAAGTGTCTAGGGTCAATCACTCTACTCTTCTCTAGTCATGCTTTTTAAAATTTGTTCTTCACCTAACCAATCAACAATATTTAATATACCAATGCAAACATCATGAGGTCTTTTCAAGGTTGTAATGGGGCTAAGGTAAGGGTAAGGGTATATGTATATGGCTGAGTGAGCTTTATAAATTGAATCCTTAATTAACCTAAGCTTTCACCTAACATACATATACTCTATATAACTCTAGAATCATGCCCAGCTACCCATAGTCTTCACTTTTGCATTACATACTCATGTATCAATTTTTCTTTAATTTTATCACATATGCATTGATCTTTTATTAACTTAACATTGGGGTAATTTTGTCCCTTTATTTATTTATTTATATTATATATTTTTTTTCTCTTTTTTTTAGAGAGACATAAAAACTAGAATAACATATCAATGCATATGAAATTTTTTTTAATTTTCTGTTTTACATGAGTAGGTACCCAAATTTTCCAATATTCAAAATTAGAGACATGATACATTCCCTTATTAACCCAAGTTTCCACAGTTTTCCCACACTTAATTGTTGCACAATCCCTATCTTGAGCTAACCAAAGATTCAATTGGGATATTTAATTGTTTTTCTGCTTAAGGCTAGTGATGTGGTAAAATACAGAACAAATGGGGATTAAAAGGCTCAAAGTGGCTGACAAGGGTGATTTAAAGGGTAGGCTTATTTGGGATAAGTGAGCTAAAATCAAACAATGGCCTCAATCATATGCAAGCATGTAAATACACTAAATAATGGACATATAGATTGGAACAAAATATAGATTACAATCATAGAGAAGGAAACACACAGGAATAAAATATTTATGGTTAAATAATGTAACCATATAAATAAGCTCAAATCTCACAGGTTGTGCGTTCTTTAGCTCAAAAATCATGTTCCAAATACAACTTCAAACAAATTTAACACAAAAATTTTGATTTAAATTAGTGAAATACTATAAAATTTCTTGAAAAAGAAAATATTACTTCAACCAAGTAATAACTAAATGCATAAAATCAAACAAATATGCAATCAAATATGCAGATGCAATAAT
>NC_029793.2:50360904-50365199 GCF_000816755.2 Arachis ipaensis | reverse complement strand
ATTACATGGAAGCTTCAACATGTATGTGAGAAAACAATAGAAGCCATGGCATACCAGTGGTGCAAAATTTGCAACAAAGGGGAGGTGTGTGGGTAATAAAAATATCAATATAAGTTCATGTCAATGCAAGTGAAGTGCAAGTATCATAAAAGATTGGTATTGACAGATAATTAATATCATCCCATAGTGTAAAACAAGTCGCTTAACACCAAAATAATTCAAGAAAAGTTGCAACAGTTGAATATGAACAAGTGACACCAATGGAAAAATAATAATTTTAGAAAAGAAAAGAAAAATATGCATAAAATTAAAATGCAATGAATGAAATATGCAAATAAATTAAAATAAAATAAAATGAAAGATAATAAGAATGAGAAGGGAAAGAAGGGAAGAAGAAGTAAGTAAGAGAGGAGGGGAAAAATTAGAATTGGAGAAGAAAAGATAAGATAATTGGTGCTGATCTGGATAAATTGTGCGGTGCAGGCGATGCAGACGCATGGGTGATGCGTTCGCGCGACTTGCGCTTTAAGTTAATCGACGCGGTCGCGTGACACGTTTTATGCTACTGGCACGAGGGTAGCCTCGCGCTCGCACAACTCTCTGTTCAAAATCATATTTTGCCAAATTTTGGGTGACGCGGTCGCGTGGGTGACGCGATCGCATGAATGGCCTTATTTCCAATATGACGCGGACGCGTGGGGCACGCATTCGCGTGAGAGGGCTTAGGCGTCCAGCACGAGTCCAGCCCAATTCCAGCTCAACTTTCGGCCATACACCCTTTTTCCGTCGATTTACAGGGCCACGCGGTCGCGTGGGTGATGCGGACGCGTGGGGAATCTATTTTTCAAATGACACGGTCGCGTCGACGACGCGGTCGCGTGGATCAAATTATGCTAAAGGCGCGCCTCCATCCACGCTCTCGCATGACTCTTTGTTCAATTCTTTTCTTCCCAACGCACTAGTGACGCGGATGCGTCAGCGACGCTGCCGCGTCGCGTGCGTGTTTTTTTTTTATGCAATTATGCAGTATGCAATGCTAATGTAGATGCTATGAATAATTCCAGGTTCAATTAAAATAAAATAAAAACAAACAACATGAAATAAAATTGAAAAAGAAACGATCATACCATGGTGGGTTGTCTCCCACCTAGCACTTTTAGTTAAAGTCCTTAAGTTGGACATTTGGTGAGCTCCCTGTTATGGTGGCTTGTGCTTGAACTCATCCAGGAATCTCCACCAATGTTTGTAATTCCAATGGCCTCCGGGATCCCAAATATTGTTTCTACACCTGTCTTCAAGTTGATTATCATGATTCCATCCGGGTGGTTCAGCTTTAGAATTCTCGGTGAAGCGTCCAAACAACTTCCTAGACCCATTCAATTGGGCTCTACACCAATCTTTGCGTTTAAACTTAAAGTTTCCAACCATAATGAACTTTGTAGGACAATTCTTACCACTGACCATCTTCCTCTTACTCTTAATGTCACAAAGAGCTCTAAGTTGACCATCCGTCTCCAGTAGCCCATATTCAAGTGGAATTAGAAAGCTAAGGGATCTGAATTTTACCCACTTGAATGTTGTGAAGGATGATGGTAACTTAGGGGGAGGGGTCTCCAATAACTTTGGCAAGGTGATTTCAAGCTCCACTCCCTTGTGCTCTTTGACAACTTCCACCTCTTTGCAAGCTTCTTCAATTTCAACCTCTTCCTCTTGGTAGCTTTCTTCTAATTCAATCTTCTCTTTACTGCTTTCCAAGGGCATGAGAGGTTGTGCTTCTTCTTCTTTAATCTCCATCTCTTGATCAACCTCTTCCAAATCTTCAACTATGATATTCCTTGGAGGTTGTACACCCTCCTCAGTATCGATTTCAATCGCCTTGGAAGGAGGTTCTATGTCTTGACTTTTCCATGGAGGTTCAGCATCTCCTAAGTCTTCAACCACTTCTTCCTCCTCAATGGCAGGCGTAGCTTTTTCCAATTATTTTAATATAAAATCGTGCTGCTCACTGTCCACCGGAGTTTCTAATATCTCCTTCATGCTACATTCTTCATTAGATTGCCCACATGAGGCCATGGGGGTTCCTTGAGTGTCCGAACGTCGGGAAGGTAATCGATTTATCGCTTGATCCAGTTGGCGAAGGGTTGCTTAAAGTTTTGCACATGTTTCCGTGAGACGATCCCTTGATTCTTGTTGCGCTCGGCTATCATAAGTAGGATCATAGTGCTCTTGGATTGATGGATATGGAGATGGCAAATATTGAGGTGGTGGTTCTTGGGAGTAATTGGGTTGGAATTGGGGTGGTTCTATATATGGTTCATATGGCTTATAAGGTGGTTGGTGTGGTGGATACGGGTTAGAATCTTGTGATGATGTCTGGTAGTAGGGGGCTTGTGAGTATGGTGGTCCAGAGTTGTGTTGAGGAGGTGGTTCATAATCATATGGTGGGCCTTGTTGGTAACTACAAGGGGGTCCACCATATCTAGTGTCTAGGCATACATTTTGGAATGGTCATGGTCCATGGTATCTTAGAAGTTGTTGTTGCCAAAAGGGTTGATCAGATCCTCGTGGCTCCATCCATCTCTGATTGTTCTGACCTTGATGCATGTTCCTGTTATAGCTTCCATTCCTTTCAACATTATTAGAACCAAACTCAAAGCGAGAGGGGTGAGAACTCATAGTAGCTATTAAAAATTAAAAACAAAAATAAAAACAAATTTAAATTAAAAGGTTATTTAAATTTTGAATTTGAAAATTAAATTTTGAAATTTGAATTTTAAATCTGAAATTTGAATTTTTGAATATTAAGTTTTGAAATTTGATTTTTTTGGAATAAGATAAGGTAAGATTTTTGAAAAAGATATAATTTTTGAAATTTTAAATTTTGAAATTTGAAATTTGAGTTTTAAATTTTGAATTTTTGAATTTAATGAGGAAAGAGAAAAACAATAAAATGACACCAAACTTAAAATTTTTATATCAGAACGAAGAAAACAACTAAGAACAACTTGAAGGTCAAGATGAACACGAAGAACAACTTGAAGATCAAGATGAACACCAAGAAAATTTTTTTTTTGAAAAATTTTTAATAACTAAATAAAAACCAATAACCTCTTAATTTATGAAAAAGTAAAAATAAAAACAAAAATAAAAACAAATAAACAAGTAAAAAGCAAATATTTACAATAACCAATAATAAGGCACACGTTTGCGATTCCCCGGCAACGGCGCCAAAAATTGATTCGGGCAGAAATTGGCGAGTTAAGAATGATTATAAAATATGCGTTGCAAGTATAGTTCTCAACCAACCAGAAATCCGCTTTATCAATTTAAAAAGGGTGTCACAGAAATTAAAATCAAAATACTGGGAGTATGAGTCCCAGGTCGTCTCCCAATGAGTTACAGAAAAGTGTGCTATTTTATTAATCAGATGTTTTCAAAAAGGTTTGAGTTTAATGGCAGAAAATTAAATTAGAGAATTTATATAAATTTAAATAAAAGCCTTGATTGGGAGTTGATTAGTTGGAAGCCCTATTCTTGTTGCAGTACTCTCAAGATTAATTGATAATTGGGGATTATTCTGTTTAGTTGTCCCTCACTAAGTAAGGGAAAGTTAAACAAGTTGGAATGCTATTTCTATCCACAAGTTCCAATCCGCTCTGGGGAGGATTGGTGTTAGTGACTAGAGAACAATCCAACAATAAACCCAACTACAATCTCTCTCTTGAGCATCCCAACTTCAAGGGTTTCTTTCAATCAACTCCCCATCAAGTTAGGGGACTACTCGCTCATTTTAAATGTAAAATTCATAACATAAGAAAAGAAATTAAAGAAAGATATCATAAATAATGATCAAAAGATTAATCAAAAATAAAAGTGATTCTTGTATTAATAAATGCTAAAATAATCCAACAGTAAAATTAAGTAAATTAAGGAACATGGAAGAGTAAGAGACAAGTAAAGAAAACTGATGCCAGGGCATTTTGGCCAGTTTCACTGACCTTTTCTTTACTGTTTTTAGGGTAGTTTCATGCATTTCCTTAGGAAATAAGCTAGTTTTGGGTAGATATTCACTTACATCTTGATTCAAGTATGCATTGTGCAATTTACATAATTTCATGAGGATTTTGCATGAATTTAAGGACAAATTGGATGTTTCATTTCCCATGACTTGGACTAGAACTTTGATGCACTTTATTGCTTGATTTCAGGACAAAGGAAGCAAAGAAGAACCACATTAGTGGCTACGTTAGTTACACTAACGTTAACACTAACGTGGAATGGGAGTAACTTGCAAA
>NC_029793.2:50359307-50360676 GCF_000816755.2 Arachis ipaensis | reverse complement strand
CTAGAAATGCTTTCTCATGTTGGACCAAATTGGGTTTGGATGGATATGTGACTATAATCCTCTCAACACTTGATTTGGGAAATGCATGTGGTATAACGAGTGACCATACTTTATCTCTTCTCATGAGCAATTGACCAAGGAATTGGCTATTGATCAAGATTTGAGAGATTAAATTACGAGAAATTGTAATTCAATCACTTAAGATTGCCAAGGAGATCAATGAGTGCATTCATTGAGGAAGAGATGAAAATGAAATTGATCCGGAGAATGCAACATCTCCTGAGCCCAATGAACTCCCCATTTCTGATCTTACCCATTCTCTTTAATTTCTGTTATTTACTCTTATGAGCAATTCCCCCATTCCCATTTACAATTCTGCAATTTACTTTCAGTCATTTACTTTCAGTTCTTTAATTCTAGCATTTACTTTTACTGCCATTTACTTTTCCGCCATTTTATTTTCTGCAATTCTCAACTCAAATTCTGATTCGCTCAACTAGAACATTCCTTTAATTAAAGTTGCTTGATCAATCAATTCTTGTGGGATTCGACCTCACTCTATTGTGAGTTTTTACTTGACGACAAATTCGGTACACTTGCCGAAGGGAAATTTGTTAAGAGACAAGTTTTCCGTGCATCAAGTTTATGGCGCCGTTGCCGGGGATTGATTGTGCATCAACAATGATTAAATTGGAGGATAACTAGATTGAGCATTTTATTTTTTGTTTGATTTAATTTTTTGTTTGAGTCATTTACTTTCTGTTTTAGTTAATTTCCTCCCTTCCCCCTACTTTTTCTTTGTTATTTACCATTCATTTCACTAACCCACTAACTATTTGATATATTGCATCACTCACACTAACAGTAATTCTGATAGATATACTTTCTGCACCTATCTCTTTGCTTGTACTTGTTGGTTGTATGACAGGGAGAAGAAGCGGGGCTTCAACTTCCTTTGATTCTGAACCTGAGAGAACCTTCCTTAGACTAAGGAGGGAAGCAAGAGAAAAACGTGTAGTTGGTGCTGAAGAAGAGGAGGAACACTTTGAGAAATACTTTGAACCAAACATGGAAGAAAACATGGAAAACCATCATGAAGAAGAGACTCACAACCATGGCGGAAGAGGTCGAGCAAATCATGCTGGGGAGGATAGAAGAGTTTTAGGCTCTTACATCAATCCAAAACCCAGGAAACTGTGGAAGTAGCATTCAAAAGCTAACCATCCATGCCAACAATTTTGAACTAAAACCACAGCTCATCACCCTTATTCAGAACAACTGTTCGTTCGGAGGAGGTGTCCAAGAAGACTCCAATCAATATCTAACCACCTTCCTGAGAATATGTGACACAGTGAAGTCTAATGGTGTT
>NC_029793.2:50353573-50359297 GCF_000816755.2 Arachis ipaensis | reverse complement strand
GATATGTTCAATGAATGGGTGCAGCTGCACATTTTCTATGAAGGCCTGTCATATGAATCAAAGAAGGCAGTAGACCATTCATCTGGAGGATCTTTGAACAAGAAGAAGACCATTGATGAGGCCATAGATGTCATTGAAACTGTAGCAGAGAATGACTACTTCTATGCTTCCGAAAGAGGGAACACAAGAGGAGTAATGGAGCTAAACAATGTAGATGCTCTGCTGGCCCAAAACAAGCTTATTACCCAGCAGCTGGCTGACCTCACTAAGAAGATGGAGAGGAACCAAGTAGCAGCAATCTCCACTTCATCAACAACCCAAGAAGGAGTGAATGAAGAAGCAGAGGGTAGTCAGGAGCAAGCCAACTACATTGGAAATTCACCTAGGCAAAACCATGATCCATACTCCAAGACCTACAACCCTAGATGGAGGAATCACCCAAACTTTGGGTGGGGAAATCAACAAGACCAAAGCCTTAATCAAAGATGCCCAAATCCAAACAATGCAGCCCACCAACACTTCACATCTAGACCATATCAACACCCCCATAACAACACCTCTCCACATTCATATCAAGGCCAGAATAACCCTCCTCAGCCCGACCTATCATCATTTGATGAAAGAATCTCAAGGATTGAGAATCTACTTGAAGGCATAGGCAAGGAGATTCAAGACAACAAGGTGTTCAAGGAAGAAGTGCGAGCCAGTTTCAAGAACCAGGGAGACACAATCAAGAGGTTGGAATCTCAAGTGGGGTATCTCTCTGAGCAAATTCCCAAACCCACAGATGGATTCCCAAGTGACACAGAGAAGAATTTGAGAGGTAAAACAAAGAAGGTAAGATGGGAAGATTGCAAGATGGTCACTATAAGTGATAAGGAGACTGAGGACAAGCCAAGCAAGCTGTCAGAACAACTTGAAGATACCTCAGTAGAGAAGAAGGAAAAAGATCATCAAGAACCAAAAATCTCACAATAGGAGTTGCTGAGACTCTATGCACCTTTTCCCCAACTGCTCAATGATGCTGTGGAAAAGAGAATATACCCAAGGTTTCTAGATTTGTTTGCATCTCTACATGTCAACATACCATTCATCAAGACTATTCAACAAATGCCTGCATACATCAAGTATATGAAGGAGCTGCTTCCCAGGAAAAGCTCACTCAAGGGAGGCCAAACTATAGTGATGAACAAGGAGTGCAGTGCACTCATTCAACCACAGTTGCCTACGAAAAGAAAAGATCCAGGGAGTTTTCATGTCCCCTGTGCCATAGAGGAAACAATGTTTGATAGAGTACTCTGCGATTTGGGAGCAAGCATCAACTTAATGCCCTTATCACTGGTGAAGAGGCTGCAGATCAATGAGATATTGCCCACAGATGTAGTCATCAGGCTGGCTGACAAAACTCAAAAACAAGCAATAGGGGTGGTGGAAAATGTGTTGTTAAAGGTTGGGAAATACTTTCTTCCCACAGACTTTGTCATCTTGGACATGGAAGAGTGTCACACTCATCCAATCATATTGGGAAGACCATTCATAGCTATAGTCAGAGCACTCATAGATGTGGAGTGAGGGGAGCTAATATTGAGGATCCATGATAAACGACTCAGCTTTAATGTCTTCAAACTCTCACAAGAAGCAGACCAAGAAAACAAAGAATCAAGCAAAGATTGTAATGAGATGCTGACAGAGGAAGCAAGCACTGAAACACAACCAACCCATCTGGGAAAGCCCTTGGTTGATGAACAAGGAAATAAGCAGTTGTCACAGCTCAAGGAAAAGCAGGAGGAACCTAAACCACCAGAGACATGTGAAGACAACAACAAAATTCCCTTAGAAGAAGAAGTCACCAAGAGCAAGGCAACATCAAAAGGGACAAAGAAGAAGGTACCAAAGGGGTGGAGGAACAAGAAGATCCCTACGAAAGACTTCTCTCCAGGGGATAAAGTGATCTCATCTTACTTCCTAAATATTCCCCCTGATCTCCCCACTGTACCATCTCAGTTACCTAAGGTCTTCACCATCAACAGAGTTCTCTCCTTGGAACATGTAGAGATCATTGATACAACCAATGGATATAAGTCCAAGGTAAGAGGGGAGGACTTGAAGCATTATCAACCTCCCTGATGAAGGAGAAACGTCAAGCTAGTGATGCTAAAGAAGCGCTTCATGGGAGGCAACCCATGTTTTATTAGCTTTTACTAGTGAATAAGTCAATATTCATGAATTCCAACCCAAACTTGACAAACACTTGGTGAAATCCTTATATTGCAGTATATAGTGAAGAACAAGTTTGGTGTTCAAAGCGTGCCAAGAAAGCATGAATGCAACTGAGAGCATGCTAGTCTTGGAGCTTTGAACAGAACTTTCATCACAGTGCTCCAAACTAAGTTTGGTGTCACCCCATGGTGCCACCAATGTGCGTATAAGGATACATAGTTAGTTAGTTAGTTAGAGTTCATGAATAAACAAAATCTTTTCTTCTTTTTATTATTCTAGCCGTAAAGTTTAAATACTTTTTAGGACATTAATTTTTCTTATTTTATAAGAAAAAGGAGAGGAGCATTGAAGGAGATTGATTGGACAATTAAAGTGGAAAGGTTCGGCCACTTCATGAAGAGAAACTACACACTTGTCTCAAGAAGGAATGCATTGGAAAATGTTGCCATGCAACATTGAAGAAAGGAGACTCTTGAAGACCGAACCAATAAACCTCACTAAATGATGATCCTTGTCCTTTCTCCATGCACAACCCCAACCGTCCATCAAGCAACCATTCCATCAATCCACACCCTCCATTCACTCACAATCACCCTATATAAGTGAGTCCTAGTGCATACTTACCCCTCACACTCAAATTCCTACTCTCCACACTCCACACTTTCGGCGTCCAAAACCTCTTCATCACACCTCATCCTAACCAACCAAATTCCTCATCTCTCCTTACCTTCCAATCCCCTCACATAGCAACCCGAAGTCATGGCATCATCAAGCTCCAAGAGGTAGAAGAGGAAGGAACCAATGGAGAACATTCTTTTCGACGAGAAGAGATTCAAGACTGCCTTCCATGAATGAGAATTTGAGCGGATAAAGCTCAAAAAGATACTGCCCGAGTTAACCTTCCAAATCAATGAAGACGACTGCCCACAGATTCGGGAGAAGATTGAAGAAAGAGGGTGGTAGATGCTCACCAATCCAGAGGAGAAGATCAATGCAAACCTCATCAAAGAGTTCTACGCAAATGTGGTTAGAGAAGACAAAACCAGGGCCCCAACCTTCAAAAGCTATGTAAGAGGAAAGGAGGTGGACTTCAGCCCAAATGCTATAATAAGAACTCTTCACCTGAAATCACCACATTTTGATGAGCCTAGCTATCATGCAAGGATAAGTAAAAGCCAAGACAATGATGAGCTCACTGAGATCGTGATTGACATCTGTGTTATAGCAGCTGACTGGGAGAGGTATGGAGATGGGAGACCCCGGTTCATCAAGAGGGGAGACCTTAGCCCATAAGCCAAGGGGTGGTTTGAACTCGTGAGGAGGTCTATTCTCCCAGCTGCAAATAATTCAGAGGTAAATATTAATCAAGCAACTATGGTACATTGCCTAGTACAAGGTGGAAAAATCAATGTGCATGAACTTATAGCTGAGGGAATTCAAGATTCAGCTGAGAAGCTTGAATCAGGTGCCAGGCTTTGGTACCCCAGCACCATTCTCCGATTATGCACAAAGGCCAAGGTGGTCTTTGAGGATAGCAATCCAGACTGGGTGAACCCTGGGAGGCTAATGACAACCCAGCGTATGGCCTATACTACACCTGCTCAGCAACAAAGAAGGCCACAAATAAGGAAACTAAAAGCAAAAGAAGGAGCTCACCAAGAGGAGTCTCATCAGGAAGAATATCAACAAGAAGAGCATCCTTACCCAGCCGACTTGAATATGAATCACCTTCTAAGAGCTATTGAAGATTTGGGGATGAGACATATGGAAGGACAAGAGCAAATACTAAACCGGATGAGCCAACAAGAAGAGTGGTAGAAACAACAAATGGAGCAGCAACAGGAACAATACTCCCAGCTCACTCAAGCCATCCACCAAGTTACTGAGAGGCAAGAACGTCAAGATAAGCATTTGCAGGAACTCAATCAGCGACAAATAGCTCAAATGAAAGCATTCAATAAGTTCACTGTACTTAATGAAGGACGGCAACTACATAGGGAGGAGTTCAATGTAAACACTCAAGCCAAGTTAAACTACATGTCTAGTAATATGCATCATTTACACTATGCCATCCCTACATATGATGAGGTCCAAAAAGATTTTGTAGAACAAGAAAAGAGGAAGGTGAAACAGCAAAAGGAAACACTCAAGAAGAAGATGGAAGATGGTGGTTTATGGAAGAAGCTGCTTGGAAAAGGCAAGGGAAGTGGGAGCACAAGCAATCAAGAAAAACACCAAGAGGACAAGCAAGAAGGAGAGCATGGACAACCACAAGAGTAAAAGGTGGTGGAGTTCCTTCTTTGGTCCATCTTTTTCTATGCTTTGAATAAAGAAGATCTTGTATGAAATAGAACATGCTTCCATGTTAGTTGAACTTTTTAAATTCTGTCTTTAAAATTTTCTTTCTGAATAGGTCTATGCTTGCTAGTCTTTATGTTACTACATCATCTCCTTACTTACTTGTATGCTTGTCCCTTTGAATCAAATGAAAAGAGAATGATTATTTTTAAAGACCAGAGAGGCGTTCATACTATGGAGTAAGTTCATGAGTTTATGGTGTGATCATAAGTTAGCTAAGTTGGTTCAACCACAAGGTGGGAGGACAACTATCTGTCATGAATACTATGCTTGAGACACACCCCATGTGACTAGCTAAATAAGAAGATCCTAATAAGAAAAAGGGAAAGAACAATAAAGGTTGAAAAATAAAAGAAAAAGAGTAAGCAATAAGGCTAGGCACCTATGGTTTTAATCTTGAGGCATGTGTCTGTGGTGCTCCTGTGTGAGGGATCTACTTGGATGAATAAGCTCTTAGGGGTGCCTTATCACTTGGTAACTTGGGTTAACTAACTCGGGATTATCAGCTGAAAGTCCACTATCAAGAGTAACCCTCAATACAGAGCATTTAGTAACCCAAAGAGGTGCTGGACACCAAGGTCTCAAGAAAAGAAAATAAATAAACTATGTGCCTGTGGTGTGTATGTATGGGGGAGAGACTTGAGCAAGTAAGTCCTTAGGGTGCTTCAACACCTAGCACCTTGAACCAACTGGTTCGGGAGTGTTGGCTGAAAGCTTATTATAAAGAGTTGCCCCCTTACAGAGCACTTAGCCTAAGAACAAAAATAAGCCCTGAAATGACAACAAAAGGATCAATGAATAAAAGTCTCATGGGATGCAATCACAGTGAGTATTCTAGGACATGATAAAGTTCTGAAAGCCAGGAATGAACCTAAGTTGCTATGCATGAAACCACCATAAAACCAGGGACATGACTTCCACAAGAATGACTCATTTCTCTTGGCATTCCATTCATCATTCTCTTGCTCCAGTACTTGCTTAGGGACAAGCAAGCTTTAAGTTTGGTGTTGTGATGCCAGGGTATTTTGGCCAGTTTCACTGACCTTTTCTTTACTGCTTTTTGGGTAGTTTCATGCATTTTCTTAGGAAATAAGCTAGTTTTGGGTAGATATTCAATTACATCTTGATTCAAGCATACATTGTGCA
>NC_029793.2:50347976-50353419 GCF_000816755.2 Arachis ipaensis | reverse complement strand
ACCAAGCTCATAAGTGGCCACGTTAGTCACCACGTTAACTTAGTTAACGTGGCCTCTAACGTTAAGAAGAAAGGGGGGAAGCCAACGTTAGTGACATTCAACATTATCACTAACGTTGCCCAAGTCACATTAAGCCACGTTAACTCCCACATTAACCTAGTTAACGTGGAAGCTAACGTGAGGAAACAGGGAGGTGACACCAATGTTAGTGACACCCAACATTGTCACTAACGTTGGAAGGAGCCCACACATGCCACCATGAGCCACGTTAACTCCCACGTTAACTTAGTTAACGTGGAAGCTAACGTGGATAAGGGAATGTTGAGCCAACGTTAGTGACACTCAACTTTGTCACTAACGTTGGAGATGGCTAGCATGGCCACGTTAGAAGCCACGTTAACCTAGTTAACGTGGACTCTAACGTGAGAATTAGGGGCACATTGGAACGTTAGTGACAATGGTAAGTGTCACTAACGTTCTCGAAGGTTGGCAAGCCTACGTTAAAAGAGCCACGTTAACTAAGTTAACGTGGACTCTAACGTAGGGAAGGGGGAGAATCCTAAACGTTATTGGGAAAGTTGAGTCCCAATAACGTGTGCGAAGGACATAGTGGAAATGTTAGTGGCACAAATGTTGCCACTAACGTTGAAGTTAACGTGGCTCTTAACTTTGGTGAGGAACGTTAGTGAAAAAGGTGATTGTCACTAACGTTCTCGAACCCACATTTTCACTGAACGTTAACACCACTAACTTCCTGAGCTAAAAGTCTCTGCCCACTTCACACTTTCTCTCTGCAAGTAAAGCTAAGCCCAATGAAGAAGAAAACTGCTTCAAACTCAAGATGCAAAGGCCCATACCCAAGACTTGAAGAATCAACTAGAAGAACAGAAGAGTAGTATATATAGGAGTAGCTTGGAATTATTTTGGGAGTTGGAAATTATAGGGAGCCTCTGGGCATAGAATTACTCTCTGTATTTACTTCCTCTGCACTTCTAGTTTTATGATGTATTCTCCATCTTTGTTTTCATTTTCCAGAGCTATGAACAACTAAATCCCTTTCATTGGGTTAGGGAGCTTTGTTGTAATTTGATGGATCAATACTAGTTTTCATTATTCTTCTTCTATCTTTTCTCTTGATTTTACTTGAAAGCTTTCGATCTTCATCCAATTGGGTAGTTATCTTGGAAAAGAAGCTATTCATACTTGAATCTCTTCTGAACCTTGAAAGAGGAATGAAGAGATCATGCTAGAAATGCTTTCTCATGCTGGACCAAATTGGGTTTGGATGGATATGTGACTATAATCCTCTCAACACTTGATTTGGGAAATGCATGTGGTATAATCAGTGACCATACTTCATCTCTTCTCATGAGCAATTGACCAAGGAATTGGCTATTGATCAAGATTTGAGAGATTGAATTACGAGAAATTGTAATTCAATCACTTAAGATTGCTAAGGAGATCAATGAGTGTATTGATTGAGGAAGAGATGAAAATGAAATTGATCCGGAGAATGCAACATCTCCTGAGCCCAATGAACTCCCCATTTCTGATCTTACCCATTCTCTTTAATTTCTGTTATTTACTCTTATGAGCAATTCCCCCATTCCCATTTACAATTCTGCAATTTACTTTCAGTCATTTACTTTCAGTTCTTTAATTCTAGCATTTACTTTTACTGCCATTTACTTTCCCGCCATTTTATTTTCTGCAATTCTCAACTCAAATTCTGATTCTCTCAACTAGAACATTCCTCTAATTAAATTTGCTTGATCAATCAATCCTTGTGGGATTCGACCTCACTCTATTGTGAGTTTTTACTTGACAACAAATTCAGTACACTTGCCGAAGGGAAATTTGTTAAGAGACAAGTTTTCCGTGCATCAAAAACGAACTAGAGTGTCGAAGTCTTGATGAGGCAATAACTCTTCTCAATATCCCAATGCAAAAACAATGAACATAACCAATCCTAAAAACTATGAATGTGTAGAGAGAAAACCTAGAGGAGAGGAAAACTAGATCTCAAAACTAAAACTATGCGGAATGAATGTTGTTGTTGGTTTCTGCATGTTCTCTGGCTCTAGTCTGCTTTTCTGGGCCGAAAACCGGGTCAAAGTAGGGCCCGAAATCGCCCCCAGCGATTCTGCAGATTATGCAGATCGCGCATGTCACGCGGTCGCGTTATCCATGCGGCCGCGTCATTCGACTTTCTGCTTTGCCACGCGGTCGCATCATCCATGCGGCCGCGTCACTCGTGCTATTCCATGCCGCGCGGTCACATCATCTATGCAGCCGCGTCACTTCTCGCTGGTCATCTCCTCAATTTCTTGTGTTCCTTCCATTTTTGCAAGCTTCCTCTCCAATCTCCAACTCATTCATGCCCTGTAAAGCCTGAAACACTTAACACACAGATCACGGCATCGAATGGAATAAAGGAGAAATAAAATACATAATTAAAGTCCCTAGGAAGCAAGTTTTCAATCATACAATAACTTTAGGAAGGAATTATAAATGCATGCTTATTTAATGAATAAGTGGATCAAGATCATGATAAAACCACACAATTAAACACAATATAAACCGTAAAATAGTGGTTTATCAGCGCTGTCACCGCACGGCTAATCATCTATCAGTTCTCGATCATGTTGGAATAGGATCCATTGATCCTTTTGCGTCTGTCACTACGCCCAACACTCGCGAGTTTGAAGCTCATCACAGTCATCCCTTCCCAGATCCTACTCGGAATACCACAGACAAGGTTTAGACTTTCCGGATCTCAGGAATGGCCGCCAATAATTCTAGCCTATACCACGAAGGTTCTAATCTTAGATTAGAAACCCAAGAGAATATACTCTAACTGTCGTCCAATGACTATGTTGAACATCATGTAGATCGCTTTGTGGTTGTCAGGCACGCGACCTTAGCTAACCGAGTAACGAAGATTGGGTGATTGTCACGAGTCACCCCTTCATTCTGACTTAACTGAATTAAGTACGAGAGTATATCTTGGATAAGAAGTAGGTGTGAATTGAAGAGAAAAACAATAGTACTTTGCATTAATTCATGATGAACAGCAGAGCTCCACACCTTAATCTATGGGGTGTAGAAACTCCACCGTTGAAAATACATAAGAACAAAAGGTCTAGGCATGGCCGAATGGCCAGCCTTAAACGTGAACATATAAGTTCCAAAGATGAAAAGTGTATGAAAAGTATATAGCAAAAGGTCCTATTTATAGGAAACTAGTAGCCTAGGGTTACAAAATCAAGTAATTAATGCAGAAATCTTCTTCCGGGCCCACTTGGTGTGTTCTTGGGCTGAGCATTGAAGCTTTCACATGTAGAGACTTTTCTTGGAGTTAAACGCCAGCTTTTGTGCCAGTTTGGGCGTTTAACTCCAGCTTTTATGCCAGTTATGGCGTTTTGACGCCAGAATTTTTATGCTGACTTGGAATGCCGGTTTGGGCCATCAAATCTCAGGTAAAGTATTGACTATTATATATTGCTGGAAAACCCAGGATGTCTACTTTTCAACACAATTAAGAGCGTGCCAATTGGGCTTCTGTAGCTCCAGAAAATCCACTTCGAGTGCAGGGAGGTCAGAATCCAACAGCATCTGCAGTCCTTTTTCAGCCTCTGAATCAGATTTTTGCTCAAGTCCCTCAATTTCAGCCAGAAAATACCTGAAATCACAGAAAAATACACAAACTCATAGTAAAGTCCAGAAATGTGATTTTTATTTAAAAACTAATGAAAATATAATAAAAAGTAACTAAAATATTTTAAAAACTACCTAAAAACAATGCCAAAAAGCGTATAAATTATCCGCTCATCACAACAGCAAACTTAAATTGTTGCTTGTCCCCAAGCAACTAAAAACAAAGTAGGATAAAAAGAAGAGAATATACAATGAATTCTAAAAACATCTATGAAGATCAGTCTTGATTAGATGAGCGGGGCTATTAGCTTTTTGCTTCTGAACAGTTTTGGCATCTCACTTTATTCTTTGAAGTTCAGAATGATTGGCATCTATAGGAACTCAGAATTCAGATAGTGTTATTGATTCTCCTAGTTCAGTATGTTTGATTCTTGAATACAGCTACTTTATGAGTCTTGGCCGTGACCCTAAGCATTTTGTTTTCCAGTATTACCACCAGATACATAAAGGCCACAGACACATAACTGGGTGAACCTTTTCAGATTGTGACTCAGCTTTGCTAGACTCCCCAATTAGAGGTGTCTAGAGCTCTTAAGCACACTCTTTTTGCTTTGGACCACGACTTTAACCGCTCAGTCTCAAGCTTCTCACTTGACACCTTCACGCCACAAGCACATGGTTAGGAACAGCTTGGTTTAGCCGCTTAGGCCAGGATTTTATTCCTGTGGGCCCTCCTATCCACTGATGCTCAAAGCCTTGGATCCTTTTTTATTTTACCCTTGCCTTTTGGTTTAAAGGGTTATTGGCTTTTTCTGCTTGCTTTTTCTTTTTCTTTCTCTTTCTTTTATTTTTTTTCGCCATTTTTTTCCGCAAGCTTTTCACTGCTTTTTCTTGCTTCAAGAATCAATTTTATGATTTTTTAGATTATCAATAACATTTCTCCTTTTTTCATCATTCTTTCAAGAGCCAACAATTTTAACATTCATGAACAAAAAATTCAAAAATATGCACTGTTCAAGCATTCATTTAGAAAAACAAAAAGTATTGCCACCACATCAAAATAATTAATCTGTTTTAAAATTCGAAATTCATGTACTTCTTTTTCTTTTGCAATTGAAAACATTTTTCATTTAAGAAAAGTGATGGATTCATAGGACATTCATAGCTTTAAGGCATAGACACTAAGACACTAATGATCATGTAATAAAACACAAACATAAATAAACATAAAGCATGAAAAACAGAAAATAAGAACAAGAAAATTAAAGAATGGGCTCACCTTAGTGATGGCGGCTTGTTCTTCCTCTTGAAGATCTTATGGAGTGCTTGAGCTCCTCAATGTCTCTTCCTTGCCTTTGTTGCTCCTCCCTCATGACTCTTTGGTCTTCTCTAATTTCATGGAGGAGGATGGAATGCTCTTGGTGCTCCACCCTTAGTTGTCCCATGTTGGAACTTAATTCTCCTAGGGAGATGTTGATTTGCTCCCAATAATTTTGTGGAGGAAAATGCATCCCTTGAGGCATCTCAGGGATTTCATGATGAGGAATTTCTTCATGCTCTTGTCCATGAGTGGGATCTCTTGTTTGCTCCATCCTTTTCTTAGTGATGGGCTTGTCCTCATCAATGAGGATGTCTTCCTTTATGTCAATTCCAGCTAAATTACAGAGGTAAGAAATGAGATGAGGGAAGGCTAACCTTTCCAAAGTAGAGGACTTGTCCGCCACCTTGTAGAGTTCTAGGGATATAACCTCATGAACTTCTACTTCCTCTCCAATCATGATGCTAT
>NC_029793.2:50331352-50347566 GCF_000816755.2 Arachis ipaensis | reverse complement strand
TTGAGCGTTGGATGAACTCCAACCATCCCCTAGCCACGGGCTTGAGGTCATGCCTTCTTAGTTGAACCGGCTTCCCTCTTGAATCTCTCTTCCATTGAGCACCCTCTTCACAAATGTCTATGAGGACTTGGTCCAACCTTTGATCAAAGTTGACCCTTCTAGTGTAGGGGCGTGCATCTCCTTGCATCATGGGCAAGTTGAATGCCAACCTTACATTTTCCGGACTGAAATCTAAGCATTTCCCCCAGACCATTTTAAGCCAATTCTTTGGGTCCGGTTTCACACTTTGATCATGGTTCTTGGTGATCCATGCATTGGCATAGAACTCTTGAACCATTAAGATCCCGACTTGTTGAATGGGGTTGGTGAGAATTTCCCAACCTCTTCTTCGAATCTCATGTCGGATCTCTGGATATTCACCCTTTCTGAGTTTGAAAGGGACCTCGGGGATCACTTTCTTCTTGGCCACAACTTCATAGAAGTGGTCTTGATGTACCCTTGAGATGAATCTCTCCATCTTCTATGACTCAGAGGTGGAAGCAATTGCCTTCCCTTTCCTCTTTCTAGAGGTTTCTCCGGCCTTTGGTGCCATAAATGGTTATGGAAAAATAAAAAGCAACGCTTTTACCATAACAAACTTAGAATGTTTGCTCGTCCTCGAGTAAAAGAAGAAAGAAAAGAGTAGAAGAAGAAGAATTAGGGGAGAAGTATGGTAGTAGAGGTTTCGGCCAAGGGGGAGAAATATTGTTTGTGATATGTGGAAAAAAAGGATGGAAGATTGGTTTATATAGGAGTGGAGAGAGGGGTAGGGTTCGGCCATGTATGGGTGGGTGTGGATTGGTGAAGAGATTTGGAGAAGGGTGTAATGGGAGGGTGTGAAGAAGAGAGAGAGAGATGAGGTAGGTGGGGATCCTGTGGGGTCCACAGATCTTGAGGTGTCAAGGATTTCCCATCCCTGCACCATGTTGGCGTGTAAACGCCCCTTGCTTGCCAATCCTGGTGGCGTAAAACGCCAGGTTACTGCCCATTTCTGGCGTTTAACGCCAAGTTTTCTCCCCTTTCTGGCATTTAACGCCAGCTCTGTGCCCATTTCTGGCGTTAAACACCACTTCTGTGCCCCTTTCTGGTGTTAAACGGCCAGAATGGTGCTAGACTGAGCGTTTAACACCTATTCTGCTACCCTTACTGGTGTTTAAACGCCAGTAAGCTTCTCTTCCAGGGTGTTCTATTTTTGATACTGTTTTTCATTCTGTTTTTGATTTTTCAGTTGTTTTTGTGACTTCACATGATCATCAATCTACAGAAAACATAAAATAACAATGGAAAATGAATAGATATAATTAAATAATATTGGGTTGCCTCCCAACAAGCGCTTCTTTAATGTCAATAGCTTGACAGTGAGCTCTCATGGAGCCAGGGTTGGAGCCTCTCAACACCAAACTTAGAGTTTGGTTGTGGCCTCTCAACACCAAACTTAGAGTTTGGTTGTAGCCTCCCAACACTAAACTTAGAGTTTGAATGTGGGGATTTTGTTTGACTCTGTATTGAGAGAAGCTTTTCATGCTTCCTCTCCATGGTTACAGAGGGAGAACCTTGAGTCTTAAACACAAGGGAGTCTTCATTCACTTGAAGGATCAATTCTTCTCTGTCAACATCAATCATGGCTTTTGCTGTGGCTAGGAAGGGTCTGCCAAGGATGATGGATTCATCGATACACTTCCCAGTGTCTAGGATTATAAAATCAGCAGGGATGTAGTGGCCTTCAACCTTTACCAAGATATCCTCTACAAGTCCATAAGCTTATTTTCTTGAATTGTCACACAGAGCCTTCTCAAAGGTCATGGTGCCTATGGTACAAGGTATTGAGAACTTTCCAGGATCCTGTCTCTTCTGAGGTAATCTCTGCCTAGTCAAGTCATCCAGTTCTTTGGTGAGAAAGGGGGGTTCATCCTCCCAAGTCTCATTACCAAATAACTTGGCATTTAGCTTCATGATTGTTCCAAGGTACTTAGCAACTTGCTCGTCAGTAACATCTTCATCCTCTTCAGAGGAAGAATACTCATCAGAGCTCATGAATGGCAGAAGTAAATTCAATAGAATCTCTATGGTCTCTGTATGAGCCTCAGATTCCCATGGTTCCTCATTAGGGAACTCCTTGGAGACCAGTAGACGTCCATTGAGGTATTCCTCAGTGGGAATCACTGCCTTTTCTTCCTCTCCAGGTTCGGCCAAGTTGGTTAAAGTTATGGCCTTGCACTCTCTTTTTGGATTCTCTTCTATATTGCTTGGGAGAGTACTAGGAGGGAGTTCAGTAACCTTCTTACTCAGCTGACCCACCTGTGCCTCCAAATTTCTAATGGAGGACCTTGTTTCAGTTATGAAACTTTGAGTGGTTTTAATTAGATCAGAGAATATGGTTGCTAAGTCAGATTGGCTCTGCTTAGGATTCTCTATCTGTTGCTGAGAAGATGATGAAAAAGGCTTGCTATTGCTAAACCTATTTCTTCCACTATTATTGTTGTTGAAGCCTTGTTGAGGCTTCTGTTGGTCCTTCCTTGAGAGGTTTGGATGATTTCTCCATGAAGGATTATAGGTGTTTCCATAGGGTTCTCCCATGTAATTCACCTCTTCCATTGCTGGGTTCTTAGGATCATAAGCTTCTTCTTCAGATGAAGCTTCTTTGGTACTGCCTGTTGCTGCTTGTATTCCAGACAGACTCTGAGAAATCATATTGACTTGCTGAGTCAATATTTTGCTCCGAGCCAATATGGCATTCAGAGTATCAATCTCAAGAACTCCTTTCTTCTGATTTTGTCCCATTATTCACAGGATTCCTTTTAGAAGTGTACATGAATTGGTTATTTGCAACCATCTTAATGAGTTCCTGAGCTTTTGCAAGCGTCTTCTTCAGATGAAGAGATCCTCCAGCAGAGCTGTCCAATGACATCTTGGACAGTTCAAACAGACCATCATAGAAGATACCTATGATGCTCCATTCAGAAAGCATGTCAGAAGGATATCTTCTGATCAATTGTTTGTATCTTTCCCAAGCTTCATAGAGGGATTCACCTTCCTTCTATCTGAAGGTCTGGACTTCCACTCTAAGCTTACTCAATTTTTGAGGTGGAAAAAATTTGGCCAGAAAAGTATTGACCAGCTTTTCCCAAGAGTTCAGGCTTTCCTTAGGTTGTGAATCCAACCATATTCTAGCTCTGTCTCTTACAGCAAAAGAAAAAAGCATAAGCCTATAGACCTCGGGATCAACCCCATTGGTCTTGACAGTGTCACAGATTTGCAAGAATTCAGCTAAGAACTGATGAGGATCTTCCAATGGAAGTCCATGAAACTTGCAATTCTGTTGCATTAGAGAAACTAATTGAGGCTTAAGCTCAAAGTTGCTTGCTCCAATGGCAGGGATAGAGATGCTTCTTCCATAGAAGTCGGGAGTAGGCGCAGTAAAGTCACCAAGCACCTTCCTTGCATTGTTGGCATTGTTGTTGTTTTTGGCTGCCATGGCTTCTTCTTGTTTAAAAATTTCTGTTAGGTCCTCTCCAGAGAGTTGTGCTTTAGCTTCTCTTAGCTTTCTCTTCAAGGTCCTTTCAGGTTCAGGATCAGCTTCAATAAGAACGCCTTTGTCCTTGCTCCTGCTCATATGAAAGAGAAGAGAACAAGAAAGTATGAAATCCTCTATGTTACAGTATAGAGATTCCTTGAGGTGTCAGAGGAAAAGAAGAAGAGAAGGAGGAGGTAGAGAGGGGGGAAATTCGAACTTATCAAGAGGGATAGAGTTCGAATTGCACATTGAGGAGGAGTGTTAGTCCTTTAAATAGAAGGATGTGAGAAGGGGGAAAGAATTTTCGAAATTAATTTTTTAAAAATATTTTGAAATAATTAAAAGAGATTTTGAAAATTTGGTTGATCATTTTCGAAAATTTAAATTGAGAAAGTAGTTAAGTGATTTTGAAAAAGATTTTGAAATCAGAAATAAAAAAGATATGATTGAAAATTATTTTGAAAAAGATGTGATTGAGAAGATATGATTGAAAATCAATTAAAATTTTTTTTAAATTAAAGTTGATTACTTGACTAACAAGAAATTAAAAGACATGATTCAAGAATTTAAAATTTGATCCTTTCTTAATAGGCAAGTAACAACTTGAAAATTTTGAATTAAATCATTAATTGTAGCAAGGATTTTTGAAAATAGTAAAAAAAATAGAAAATGGAAAGAAATTGATTTTGAAAAGAAATGATTGAAAAGATATGATTTGAAAAAGATTTGATTTTGAAAAATTATGAAAATTTGAAAAAGATTTGAATTGAAAACAAAATTTTCCCTCTTGTGCCATCCTGGCGTTAAACACCCAGAATGGTATCCATTCTGGCATTTAACGCCCAAAATACTACCCTTTTGGGCGTTTAACGCCTAGCCAGGTACCCTGGCTGGCATTTAAACGTCAGTTTTCCTTCCTCACTGTGCGTTTTGAACGCCCAGCTTTTTCTATGTAATTCCTCTACTACATGTTCTGAATCTTCAATTCTCTGTATTATTGACTTGAAAAGACACAATTTTGAAAATTTTTTAAATTTTTTATGATGAAAAACAACAAAATGAAACTAATCATGTAAAACTAAGATCAAATAAACAAAGCATGCAGGACACCTGTTCCGAGGGTTACCTGAATTTGTAGGTCGATCTCGGTCGAGATCTTATGTGCTAGTCGGAACCTGAGGTGTCCGGTTCGTGAATGGTGACCTTAGCCGGTGCGTCCGACTTGTTGGACTGGTTGTGCTGCTGATCCTTTATCACGGAAGGGTGGGGGGTACCTACAAGAGACTCCGATGCTTAAGTTAGCATGGGTATTAAACAAGTTTTATGTAGAATCAGAGTATGAGTTATACCTGGGTGCTCCAGTGTATTTATAGTAGTTGTAGAGTGACCTCTCTAGATAAGATAAGTTAGTTATCTTATCTTATCTTTATCTTTGAGTTGAGGTCAGCTTATCTTCAAGGGAACCGCCCTTATCTCTTACAGGCTTGGACGGCCTTTTGGACTTCGGTCGTGTTCCTCTACTTGGGCCCTTTTATGGGCTTTCCTGTTAACTTGGCCGAGTTCTTTAAGAAGAAGTCGATCCGCTTGACTTGAAGAGGTCGGTCGCTTTATCGTCGATCATCCCAGGTTGGATAGCTCGACCCTGGGTATGAACAGTGCCCCTGCTTGAGCTCGGTCTTCTGCTTTGAAGTCGAGTTTCTTGACTTCGAACTTCTTTACAGCGAGGCCGAACTCGAGCACTTTTGTCGATTCTTTTCTACGTAGAGCTTTTGAATGTAGAACGTTTTCCTCTAAAAACGCACGCTTTTATACCAGCGCTTTGTTCTTGGGAACGTGAGAGGGTTTAATGCCTTCATTAATTGGTTATTAATTGCCCTCGTTCTCTCTTTTTATTTTGAAATTCTTAATCAAAAACGGTTTCTCTTCTTCGCTCCTCTTCGTAACTTCTCCCTTTACTATCTCATTTTCTGTTTCTTTCGCAATTTTTCCTGCAACGCCTGTTCTGTTACTGCTTTCTGTGGGAAAGGGGCGATTTCCAGATTTCTCCTTCTATCTTCGTAATTTCTGCTTCGAGGGGGTGGTTTTGCTTCTACTCTTCGGCTTTCTTTTACAGTCTTTCTTCTATTTCTCCAGGTTCGATTTTTCTTTTTATCTTTCTCTATGCCATTTTTTGTGTCTGTTTTGAGAAAGTTTGGGTTTTTCTGTCTTTTTTGCTGATCATTGTGTGTCTTGTAGTTTCTCCCTCTGTTTCTTGATACTTTAAGAACTTTACATGTTTTGTGAATGCTTTTGTATTTGAAGCTTTGGAATGATGCCTCTGTTTGACTCTAAAAAAGGTTGCTCCTTTGACGATTTTGGGAGTGTTCGATGTTGGTGCTTGTTCTCTGCTGATGATTTTTTGCTTGATTTCGAAAAAGTTTGCGTCTTTGCTGTTTCTCTGCTTTTGATGGTTTTCTGTTTGGTATTGCTGATGTTAACAGTGCTTTCACTGGTAGATTGTAGAAAGATAGTTGCTTTAATGACTTTGCGTTTCTTAACTTTGATGGACGAAATGCTTGCTGCTTTAGGTCTTCTTTCCTTGTTTTGAGAGATACTGGGGTGTAGGTTTTTCCTGGAAATCTTGCTTTGTTATTGCCTCCAAAGGATGCCCCAGGACTTTTTGGCTTTAGTCTTGGGGTTTTTCTTTTGTTTATTCGCCCATCGAGATGTTTTGACCCGTGCCCGAGATGTTTTTTGAGTAATCCGCTCTTCTTTTCTTTTGTAGGATCTTAGTTGACCTCATGTCTTCTCGAAATAACGTCGTAGCGACGCCTTCTCAGGTCCCTGCGGGTATGGCCGATTGGGTGGATTCCATGGTCCTCATGTGTGTCTCGCTGGTTGATTCAGCTTAGGCAGTTTCACAGCGTCTGTAGTAACTCTGGTGATGAGAAGAATTATGAGCTTGTTCCTCCTTCCTCTGACGAGAGAGTCTGTTTCTCGACTCGAGTTGTTGACGATCGCCCTTTCTTTTATGCTTATGATTTTTTCTTTGGTCAACTCAGAGTTACTCTTCCCTTTACTCCATTTGAAATCGACCTGTTATAGTCTTTTAATGTTGCCCCTTCTCAACTTCACCCCAACTCCTGGGGTTTTATTAAAATCTTCCAATTGTTGTGTAATAGTTTTGGTATTCCTGCTTCCCAATCTCTCTTTTTCTATTTATTTGTCTTGACTAAGCCTGGTGTGGTGAAAAAGAAGTCAGCTTGGGTCTCCTTCCGTTCTACTCAAGGAAAGAAAGTTTTTTCCATGTTTGACGAATCGTTTTGGGATTTTAAAAACTATTTCTTCATGGTCCGGGCTGTTGAAAGATCTCGGCCCTTTTTCTTGCATGAAAATGATGAGCCCGCCTTTCCCCTAGAGTGGCAGAAGGATGTTAGGGTCTCTAGGTACTCTTGGGACATGTTGGATGAGGCTGAGCGAGCCTTTGTGACTGTTTTAGAGGAGCGTTGGGGTCAGCCTCCCCATCTTGACACAAAGAAATTTCTAACCAACCCTTCTCTTCTTCAATCTGAACTGGGTATCTTGTTTTTCCTTTGCTGTTTGTCTTATGATGCTTGTAGCTGTATTTTCGACTTGTTTGATTTGTAACTTGACTTCTATTTTATTTGCAGAGACAATAAAGAACAATGAGTCTATGAAAGCTTTTAAAAGGGCACAGAAGGCGACTGCTGCCAGGAATGTTGCGGCCAGGGCTGCTGGGGAGGGGTCTTCTCAGCCTCGTGAGAAGCCGGCCTTGCCGAGCTCTCCCGGGGTGAAGAAGACGATCCCGATACCTCGGGTCCGTTTGGTGGATCCCCCTTCTTCTTCTGCTGTTCCACCCATTGTTCCTCCAAGTAAAAAGCAAAAAACTTCCGAGCCCTTTGATCTCAATGCTCCTAACTTCAACGCTATTGAATTTATAGATCAACAGATTAGGCCATATAGTACCATTCCCATGGATGATGTGTCCATTCTTCATCATTTGGAGTTTATGGCTCAGAATCATGTGAGGATGGCCTATATGGCGGCTGCGATTCATCGAACTGCCCAGAACCTTCCTCTTCATGCTACTAAGGCATTTATGGAGGAGGCAAAACGGGAGTTCGACCGGATGAAGGGGTTGAAGGAGGAGCTCGAGGTGAAGGTGGCCAAATTGGAGAAGGACCTCGAGAATGAGAAGGCGAGCTCTGAGTCGCTGGCTGCTTCCTTGAGGTTGGCTGAGGATGCAGCCATGATGCACAAGGAAAGCTATGTGACATCCTATAGGGAGGGGAGGCGCTTGAGGGAAGAGCTGGACAACGCCCGGGAGGATTATGCCGACCTCCAGGGTCATCTTGTTGGTAGCGTAACTGCTGCTTACGAGAACTTGAAAGAACAAGTCCGGATCATTGCTCCTGAGGTCGATCTCACCCTTTTCAGTTTGGATAATGTTGTCCGAGATGGCAAAATTGTCCCCGATGATGAGGGTGATGATGATGAAGTTGTTCCTCCCCTCGTGTCTTCCACCAAGGCGCCGACTTCTTCCGCTCCTCCTGCTGTGCCTGACTTGGATTGCCAGATCCTGAATCAAGAGGATGGCACTGTTGATGCGGTGCCGATTCAAGCTCGCCCTCCTTCCCCTGGTCTTGATGCCGCGAAGAAAGCTCCTGATGGTGCCGAGAAAACTTCTGATGCCTGTTGATTTGTAGTTGGCCCGGCTTGTGGGCGTTTTGTGGGAACTTTTTATAACTTTTGTGTAGATGGCCCAATTTTTTGGCCTTTTGATCTCTTTATTTAGATGTTTGACTCTTCTTAGTTGCTTTCCTAGCAACTTTTATTACTTTTAGAAACAGACAAGTAGCTTGCTATCCTTTGGGTAGTAAGTGTTGGTGATCCTTCGAGGCCTTTATAATTTTATATAAAACCTGCTGATGTTGAACTCTCCTAATTTGAACTTCTTGAGTTTTTGACTCTTTGTAGTCGTAGGGGTCCAATTTGGTTTTCTTGCTTTGCGTGTGTTTTTTAGTGCTTTGTGACCGACTTCTTTGCATTGGTCCCCTGATAGACTCCTTTTTGTAATCCTCTTTCTTGGACCTTCGTGAGGTCTCTTTCAGGGATTGCTGGATTTTTGTAGGAGGTCGACTTCGCTGGGTCGATTTCTTCTAAGTTATTTCGTAATCCTCTTTCTTGGACCTTAGTTAGGTCTCTTTCAGGGATTACTTTTATAACTTGTCTTTGTAGGAGGTCGA
Organism: Arachis ipaensis; assembly: GCF_000816755.2. NCBI lineage: Eukaryota > Viridiplantae > Streptophyta > Magnoliopsida > Fabales > Fabaceae > Arachis > Arachis ipaensis. The sequence goes on along the minus strand of NC_029793.2, from coordinate 50,338,767 downwards.
CTTCGTTAGGTCGATCTTTTCTAAGTTATTTCGTAATCCTCTTTCTTGGACCTTCGTGAGGTCTCTTTCAGGGATTGCTGGATTTTTGTAGGAGGTCGACTTCGTTAGGTCGATCTCTTCGAAGTTATTTCGTAATCCTCTTTCTTGGACCTTCGTGAGGTCTCTTTCAGGGATTGCTGGATTTTTGTAGGAGGTCGACTTCGTTAGGTCGATCTCTTCTAAGTTATTTCGTAATCCTCTTTCTTGGACCCTTGTTAGGTCTCTTTCAGGGATTACTTTTACAACTTGTTTTTGTAGGAGGTCGACTTCGTTAGGTCGATCTCTTCTAAGTTATTTCGTAATCCTCTTTCTTGGACCCTTGTTAGGTCTCTTTCAGGGATTACTTTTATAACTTGTCTTTGTAGGTGGTCGACTTCGTTAGGTCGATCTTTTCTAAGTTATTTCGTAATCCTCTTTCTTGGACCCTTGTTAGGTCTCTTTCAGGGATTACTTTTATAACTTGTTTTTGTAGGAGGTCGATTTCGTTAGGTCGATCTCTTCTAAGTTATTTCGTAGTCCTCTTTCTTGGACCCTTGTTAGGTCTCTTTCAGGGATTACTTTTATAACTTGTTTTTGTAGGAGGTCGACTTCGTTAGGTCGATCTCTTCTAAGTTATTTCGTAATCCTCTTTCTCGGACCCTTGTTAGGTCTCTTTCAGGGATTACTTTTATAACTTGTTTTTGTAGGAGGTCGACTTCGTTAGGTCGATCTCTTCTAAGTTATTTCGTAATCCTCTTTCTCGGACCCTTGTTAGGTCTCTTTCAGGGATTACTTTTATAACTTGTTTTTGTAGGAGGTCGACTTCGTTAGGTCGATCTCTTCTAAGTTATTTCGTAATCCTCTTTCTCGGACCCTTGTTAGGTCTCTTTCAGGGATTACTTTTATAACTTGTTTTTGTAGGAGGTCGACTTCGTTAGGTCGATCTCTTCTAAGTTATTTCGTAATCCTCTTTCTCGGACCCTTGTTAGGTCTCTTTCAGGGATTACTTTTATAACTTGTTTTTGTAGGAGGTCGACTTCGTTAGGTCGATCTCTTCTAAGTTATTTCGTAATCCTCTTTCTCGGACCCTTGTTAGGTCTCTTTCAGGGATTACTTTTATAACTTGTTTTTGTAGGAGGTCGACTTCGTTAGGTCGATCTCTTCTAAGTTATTTCGTAATCCTCTTTCTCGGACCCTTGTTAGGTCTCTTTCAGGGATTACTTTTATAACTTGTTTTTGTAGGAGGTCGACTTCGTTAGGTCGATCTCTTCTAAGTTATTTCGTAATCCTCTTTCTCGGACCCTTGTTAGGTCTCTTTCAGGGATTACTTTTATAACTTGTTTTTGTAGGAGGTCGACTTCGTTAGGTCGATCTCTTCTAAGTTATTTCGTAATCCTCTTTCTCGGACCCTTGTTAGGTCTCTTTCAGGGATTACTTTTATAACTTGTTTTTGTAGGAGGTCGACTTCGTTAGGTCGATCTCTTCTAAGTTATTTCGTAATCCTCTTTCTTGGACCCTTGTTAGGTCTCTTTCAGGGATTACTTTTATAACTTGTCTTTGTAGGAGGTCGACTTCGTTAGGTCGATCTTTTCTAAGTTATTTCGTAATCCTCTTTCTTGGACCCTTGTTAGGTCTCTTTCAGGGATTACTTTTATAACTCGTTTTTGTAGGAAACCGACTTCGTTAGGTCGATCTCTTCTAAGTTATAGCAATTCCTCTTTAATAGGGTTGATCAGACCTCTTTCCAGGGATTCGCTGATAACTTGGGTTGACTTGGTCCGACTTTTTGATGTCGGCCAGTCTCTTTAAGTTATTTATATTAGCTATCCGTAAGACCTCGTCAGGTTCTTTTTAGATTGCTTTCGATAACTTCTTACATTATTCTGTGTTCATTTTTGCCGATTTGTAGAAAGTGGTTGGCATATCGAGCTCGTCCTTTGGGTGAATCGCGTTTTCACCTTTATTGGACGATTTGTCTTTATCGTGGTCGTGCAGTGAAATTGTTTTTCACTTTTTGCCGACCTGTAGCTTTATAATCGGACGATGAATGCTTCAGAATAATGCGTCTTGAAATCTTTGTAGAATACCTAGGTAATATTTTATTAAAAAAAATGCAAATATATACATGTGGGATTTTTCTCATCCTCTTAAGTTGGATCTGGGTCTCGACCTAGTGCCTCATTAAAAAACCTTTTCAGGAAAAAGAGCACATCCACTGGTGAGATCCTTTACCCTTTCTAACTGTAGTACCTTCTTAGGTTGCGGGCATGCCATGACCTTAGAAGCTCCCGTCCGTCGAGTTCGGATATTCTGTAGTAGCCCTTCCCGAGTACTTCTGTGACCCGATATGGTCCTTTCCAATTGGCTACCAGTTTTCCTTCTCCGGGTCGAGTTGTTCCTATGTTGTTTCGGATTAAGATGAGATCGTTCTCAGCGAAACTCCTTGGTACTACCCTTTGGTTATATCTGGATGCCATTCGACATTTTAGCGCTTCTTCCCTGATCCGAGCTCTTTCCTGGATCTCAGGTAGTAGGTCGAGTTCTTCTCTTTGAAGTTGGGGGTTTGCTCCCTCATTATAATGGACTGCCCTGTGCGATCCTTCCTCAATTTCTACTGGAATCATTGCCTCCGTTCCGTATGTTAACCGAAATGGGGATTCCTTTGTCGTAGAATGTGGCGTCGTTTGATAGGCCCATAGGACTTGTGGAAGCTCCTCTGCCCAAGCTCCCTTTGCGTCTTGTAGTCGTCATTTTAACCCTGCTAATATGACTTTATTGGCGGCTTCGGCCTGTCCGTTGGCTTGAGGGTGTTCGACAGAGGTAAACTGGTGTTTTATATTCAAGTCGGATACTAGTTTCCTGAAGCCGGTATCTGTGAATTGGGTGCCATTGTCTGTGGTTATTGAATATGGGACCCCAAATCTTGTGACAATGTTTCTGTATAAAAACTTCCGGCTTCTTTGGGCAGTGGCGTTGGCTAAGGGTTCTGTTTCGATCCACTTTGTGAAGTAATCTACCCCTACTATGAGGAATTTAACTTGCCCCGATCCCTGGGGAAAGGGGCCGAGAAGGTCGAGTCCCCACTTCGCAAAAGGCCAAGGTGCGGTTACACTGATGAGTTCTTCTGGTGGGGCAATGTGGAAGTTGGCATGCTTCTGACATGGTGGACATGTCTTTACGAACTATGTAGATTCTTTCTATAGAATTGGCCAGTAAAACCCTGCCCGGAGTATCTTTTTGGCAAGAGCCCTCGCTCCGAGATGACTGCCGTAGATGCCGCTGTGTACCTCTTCTAGCACTTCCCTGGTGTAGGAGGTCGGCACGCACTTTAGTAATGGCACCGATATCCCTCTTTTGTACAAGGTGTTATTTATAATGGTGTAGTATTGTGCTTCCCTTTTTAGCTTCTTTGCTTCCTTTTCTTCTGCGGGGAGCGTTCCTGACTTGAGGTAGTTGATTATGGGGATCATCCAGTCTTGGTCCTGGCCTGTTATGTTTAGGACTTTTTCTGTTTCCGAGATTGATGGGTTCTGTAGCATTTCCTGGATGAGGCTTCTATTATTGCCTCCTGGTTTGGTGCTAGCCAGCTTTGAGAGTGCGTCAGCTCGAGCATTTTGCTCGTGGGGTATGTGGCAGATCTTGTATTCCCCGAATTGTTCGAGCTGTTGCTTGGTTTTATCCAGGTATCTTTTCATGATGGGATCTTTGGCTTGGTAGCTCCCTGCTATCTGTGATGTGACTACTTGCGAATCACTATAGATGTTGAGTTTTCGCGCTCCCACTTCTTCAGCCAGTTTCAAGCCAGCTAGCAATGCTTCGTATTCCGCTTGGTTATTTGAAGCCGGGAATCCGAACTTGAGGGAAAGCTCAACTTGGGCTCCCTGGTTGCTTTCTATTATCACTCCTGCGCCACTTCCTGTTTTGTTTGAAGATCCATCCACATACAAATTCCACTCTATGGGGGCCTCTAGGGCATCTATGAACTCGGCGATAAAATCGGCTAGGTATTGTGATTTGATGGCGGTCCGAGCTTCATATTGGAGGTCGAATTCTGACAGCTCGACTGCCCATTGTAGAATTCTACCGGCTAAATCCGTTTTCTATAGTATTCCTTTTAAGGGCTGATTAGTTCGAACTTTAATGGTGTGGGCCTGGAAGTAGGGGCGGAGTCGCCGAGATGTTAAGACGAGAGTGTAGGCAAATTTTTCTATTTTCTGATAGTTCAGCTCGGATCCCTGTAGTGCTTTGCTAATGAAGTAGATGGGTTGTTGCCCGTTTTCGCTTTCTCGGATCAATGCTGATGCTACTGCTTTTTCTCCTACTGCAAGATATAGTATGAGTGGTTCTCCCTCTTGAGGTCGGGATAGGATAGGTGGCTGTCCTAAGAACTTCTTAAAGTCTTGGAATGCTTGTTCGCATTCTGTCATCCATTCGAACTGTTTTCCTTTTCTTAAAGTTGCATAGAAGGGGAGAGATCTTATTGCAACTCCTGCTAAGAATCGGGATAGGGCGGCCAGCCTCCCGTTGAGTTGATGTACTTCTTTCATGCAGGTTGGGCTCTTCATGTTCAATATGGCCTGGCATTTATTTGGGTTTGCTTCAATTTCCCATTGTGTGAGCATGAAGCCTAAGAATTTTTCTGCTTCTACTACGAAGGTGCATTTAGCTGGATTGAGTCGCATACCATGTTTCCTGATGGTGTCGAACACTTGGGATAGGTCGGTCAACAGTGTCTGTTCGCTTTTCGTTTTAATTAGCATGTCGTCCACATAAACTTCCATGATTTTCCCGATGTGCTCCGAGAAGACTTTATTCATCAATCTTTGATAAGTGGCTCCTGCGTTCTTAAGGCCGAAAGGCATTACAATGTAGCAGTAGTTTGCCTTTGGCGTTAAGAACGAAGTCTTTTCCTGGTCCGGTGGGTACATGGGGATTTGGTTGTATCCCGAATACGCATCCATAAACGAGAGATATTTATACCCAGAGGAAGCACTACCAGGGCCGGTGGGTACATGGGGATTTGGTTGTATCCCGAATACGCATCCATAAACGAGAGATATTTATACCCAGAGGAAGCATCTACCAGGGCGTCGATACTCGGGAGTGGGTATGGATCTTTTGGGCAAGCTTTGTTGAGATCTGTATAATCGGTGCACATTCGCCACTTCCCGTTTGTTTTCTTCACCAAGACAACGTTGGCTAGCCATAGTGGGTATTTGACTTCTCTTATAAATCCAGCTTCCAATAGTGCTTGCACTTGCTCTTCCATAGCCTGGGATCGCTCTGGCCCGAGCTTTCTTCGTCTCTGTTGTACTGGTCGAGATCCTGGATAGACTGCCAACTTGTGACACATTAGCTTAAGGTCTATATCTAGCATGTCTGCGGCTTTCCATGCAAACAGGTCGGCATTATCTCGCAAAAATTGTATTAGCAGTTCTTTTAGATCTCCTTTGAAGATTGTACCGATATTAGTTATTTTTTCCGAGGTGTCTCCGATCTGACTTTTTTCTATCTCGCCCTCTGGTTGGGGACGGAACTCCTTTCGTCGTTGAACTCCGCCCAGTTCAATTGTGTGGAACTCTTCTCCTTTGCCTCTGAGGTTGAGGCTCTCGTTGTAACAGCGACGCGCCATCCTCTGGTCTGCTTTTATTGTAGCTATTCCTTTTGGAGTTGGAAATTTCATGCACAGGTGTGGGTTGAGACTATTGCGTCGAGTTGGTTGAGCGTGGTCCGACCTATGAGAGCGTTGTAGGCTGAGCTTACGTTGACTACGATGTAGTCTATTTTGAGAGTTCTTGATTGGTCTCCTTTTCCAAAGGTTGTATGCAGTGATATGTATCCTAGTGGTCGAACCGGAGTGTCTCCTAACCCGAACAAACTGTTTGGATATGCTTTAAGTTCTTTTTCTTCTAAGCCGAGCTTATCGAAGGCTGTTTTGAATAAGATGTCGGCAGAACTCCCTTGGTCTATTAATGTCCGGTGTAGGTTGGCGTTTGCCAAGATGACGGTGATAACCATGGGATCGTCATGTCCAGTAATGATACCGGTTGCATCCTCTTTAGTAAATGTTATTGCTGGGATACTGAGTGCTTCTTCCTCTCCTTCGACATGGTATATCTCTTTGAGGTATCTCTTACGAGAGGATTTGGAGATTCTTCCAGCTGCGAAACCACCATGTATCATATGGACGTGTCTTTCTGGTGTCCGAGGTGATCGTTCTGTTCATTCGGTATCATCATCCCTTCGTCTCTTTCTTTGCTCGTCATCTCGGGTGGCCAGGAATCGATCTAGTTTTCCTTCCCTTACCAATTTTTCTATTATGTTTTTTAAATTGAAGCATTCGTTAGTGGAGTGTCCCCGGACCCGATGATATTTGCAATACTCTTTTCGGTTTCCTCCTCCCTTTTTGCCTTTAAGTGGCCGAGCTGGGGGGATTTTTTCCGTGTGGCAGACTTCTTTATATATTTCGACCAGTGATGCCCTAAGAGGAGTGTAGTTATGGTACTTCTTAAATTTCTCTCCGTGTCTGTCGTCTTTTTTTTTGGATTCTTTGTCTCTGTCACGGTAGGAAGCTCCCGATTTTGAGGACTCTCCTAGACGAGCGTTTTCTTCCATATTGATATATTTTTCTGCTCTCTCCTGAACTTCGTCAAGGGTAGTCGGGTACTTTTTTGATATAGATTGGCTGAAAGGTCCCTCTCGTAGGCGGTTGATGAGTCCTGGTGCACAAATTGTGAATCACACTTTTCACAACTCGTACCACTAACCAGCAAGTGCACTGGGTCGTCCAAGTAATACCTTACGTGAGTAAGGGTCGAATCCCACGGAGATTGTTGGTGTGAAGCAAGCTATGGTCACCTTGTAAATCTCAGTCAGGCAGATATAAATGGATAATGGTGTTTTCAAATAATAATTAATAAGATAGGGATAGAGGTACTTATGTAAATCATTGGTAGGAACTTCAGATAAGCGAATGGAGATACTTTCGTTCCTCTGAACCTCTGCTTTCCTGCTATCTTCATCCAATCAGTCTTACTCCTTTCCATGGCTGGCTTTATGCAAGGGCATCACCGTTGTCAGTGGCTACATCCCCTCCTCTCAGTGAATAATATGCTCACGCACCCTGTCACGGCACGGCTATTCATCTGTCAGTTCTCGATCATGCTGGAATAGGATTCACCCTCCTTTTGCGTCTGTCACTAACACCCAGCACTCGCGAGTTTGAAGCTCGTCACAGTCATTCAATCCTTGAATCCTACTCGGAATACCACAGACAAGGTTTAGACTTTCCGGATTCTCTTGAATGCCGCCATCATTCTAGCTTACGCCACGAAGATTCTGGTTAGGAGATCTAAGAGATACGCATTCTAGCTTATTTCATGTAGAACAGAAGTGTT
>NC_029793.2:50292918-50330886 GCF_000816755.2 Arachis ipaensis | reverse complement strand
ATATCTTAGAAGCGAAATAAGATGAATTGAATAGAAAACAGAAGTACTTTGCATTAATCTTTGAGGAACAGCAGAGCTCCACACCTTAATCTATGGAGTGTAGAAACTCTACCGTTTGAAAATACATAAGTGAAGGTCCAGGCATGGCCAAGATGGCCAGCCCCTCTGATCTAAGAACCAGGCGTCCAAAGATGTCAAATACAATAGTAAGAGGTCCTATTTATAATAAACTAGTCACTAGGGTTTACAGAAGTAAGTAATTGATGCATAAATCCTCTTCCGGAGCCCACTTGGTGTGTGCTTGGGCTGGGCTTTAAGTGTTGCACGTGCAGAGGTCCTCCTTGGAGTTGAACGCCAGCTTTTGTGCCAGTTTGGGCGTTCAACTCTGGTTTTGGCTCCTTTTCTGGCGCTGGACGCCAGATTTGGGTAGAAATCTGGCGTTGAACGCCCATTTACGTCGTCTATTCTTGGCCAAAGTATGGACTATCATACATTGATGGAAAGCCCTGGATGTCTACTTTCCAACGCAATTGGAAGCGCACCATTTCGAGTTCTGTAGCTCCAGAAAATCCACTTTGAGTGCAGGGAGGTCAGAATCCAACAGCATCAGCAGTCCTTTTTCAACCTCTGAATCTGATTTTTGCTCAAGTCCCTCAATTTCAGCCAGAAAATACCTGAAATCACAGAAAAACACACAAACTCATAGTAAAGTCCAGAAATGTGAATTTAACATAAAATCTATTAAAAACATCCCTAAAAGTAACTAGATTCTACTAAAAACATACTAAAAACAATGCCAAAAAGCGTATAAATTATCCGCTCATCAAGTCCCATGATTACGGCTTCCGTGGGTAAACTTTGTATGTCTATGCATGTTTTGTTGAATCTTTCCATGTAGTTGCGAAGGCTCTCCCGATCTCCTTGTTTGATTCCTAATAAACTGGGGGCGTGCTTAGCTTTATCCTTTTGAATGGAAAATCTGGCTAAGAATTTCTTAGCTAAGTTGTCGAAACTTGAGATGGATTTTGGTGGTAAGTTGTCGAACCACCGCATAGCTGTCTTCGTCAGAGTTGTTGGGAAGGCTTTACAGCGAATGGCGTCTGGTTTCTTTCTCCAGTTGTTTTAGGCGATCTAGGAGTGCTTCTATGGCCCCTGAATTTGGCGAGTCTTTGTCTTGGTTGGTCTCCAGAGCGTCTTGTAGCGTGACGTTCGCATTTTTGTGTGGTGTTCGATCCTCCAGACCTGAATCGTGATCGTTGTCATGGTTGTCCACCATGGTGATGGGATGACTTTCAGGGTAGAATCAGAGTATGAGTTATACCTGGGTGCTCCAGTGTATTTATAGTAGTTGTAGAGTGACCTTTCTAGATAAGATAAGTTAGTTATCTTATCTTATCTTTATCTTTGAGTTGAGGTCAGCTTATCTTCAAGGGAACTGCCCTTATCTCTTACAGGCTTGGACGGCCTTTTGGACTTGGGTCGTGTTCCTCTACTTGGGCCCTTTTATGGGCTTTCCTGTTAACTTGGCCGAGTTCTTTAAGAAGAAGTCGATCCGCTTGATCTGAAGAGGTCGGTCGCTTTGTCGTCGATCATCCCAGGTTGGATAGCTCGACCCTGGGTATGAACAACACCAAACTTAGAAATTTTCATATTAGAAACACTAACAAATTGAGAATGCATATGAGAAACAACTAAACACACAAAACAAGAGAATTTAAAGATCAGAGCAAGGGAATCATCAAGAACAACTTGAAGATTAATGAAGAACAAAATTCATACATTCGAAAAATGCAGGGAATAAACAAAGCATGCAGGACACCAAACTTAAAAATTGACACTAGACTTAAACAAGAAACACAAATTTTTTTTATTTTTGTGATTTTAAATTTTTTTTGTAATTTTTCGAAAATTAATTGGAAGAAGAAAAAGTAAGGAATTCAAAATTTTCAATGAGAATTCCAAGAATCATGCAATGTTAGTCTAAAACTCCGGTCCAGGAATTAGACATGGCTTACTAGCCAGCCAAGCCTTCAATGAAAGCTTCGGTCCAAAATACTAGACATGGCCAATGGCCAGCCAAGCTTTAGCAGATCATTACTTTCAATAGCAAAATTGATAGAAATCAATAAGCTCTTGTGATGATAAGTTGAAACCTCGGTCCAAAAGATTAGACATGGCTTCACAGCCAGCCAGACTTCAACAAATCATCATGAAACTCTAGAATTCATTCTTAAAAACTCTGAAGAACAGAATAGAAATATTATTATTTTTTCTTTTTTTTTCAAAAATAAAAAATAAAAAGCTTAAACATAAAATAAAATTACCTAATCTGAGCAACAAGATTAACCGTCAGTTGTCCAAACTCGAACAATCCCCGGGAGCAGGAAATTGTGATCATCAATGGCGCCAACAACTTGGTATGCACAATTGTAATCTCAACTCTTTATCACAACTCCGCACAACTAACCAGCAAGTGCACTGGGTCGTCCAAGTAATAAACATTACGTGAGTAAGGGTCGATCCCACAGAGATTGTCGGCTTGAAGCAAGCTATGGTCATCTTTTAAATCTCAGTCAGGCGGATTCAAATGGTTATGGAGTTTAAGATATTTAAAAGCTAATAAAATATAAAATAAGATAGAGATACTTATGCAATTCATTGGTGAGAATTTCAGATAAGCGTATGAAGATGCTTTGTTCCTCCTGAACTTCTGCTTTCCTATTGCCTTCATCCAATCATTCATACTCCTTTCCATGGCAAGCTGCATGTTGGGCATCACCGTTGTCAATGGCTACTTCCCGTCCTCTCAGTGAAAATAGTCTAAATGCGCTGTCACCACACGGCTAATCATCTGTCGGTTCTCGATCATGTTGGAATAGGATCCATTGATCCTTTTGCGTCTGTCACTACGCCCAACACTCGTAAGTTTGAAGCTCGTCACAGTCATCCCTTCCCAGATTATACTCAAAATACGACAGACAAGGTTTAGACTTTCTGGATCTCAGGAATGGCCGCCAATAATTCTAGCTTATACCACGAAGGTTCTAATCTTAGATTAGAAACCCAAGAGAATATACTCCAGCTGTCGTCGAATGACTACGTTGAACATCATGTAGATCGCTTTGTGGTTGTCAGGCACGCGACCTTGGCTAAGCAAGTAACGAAGATTGGGTGATTGTCACGGGTCACCCCTTCATTCTGACTTAACCGAATTAAGTACGAGAGTATATCTTGGAGAAGAAATAGGCATGAATTGAAGAGAAAAACAATAGTACTTTGCATTAATTCATGATGAACAACAGAGCTCCACACCTTAATCTATAGAGTGTAGAAACTCCACCGTTGAAAATACATAAGAACAAAAGGTCTAGGCATGGCCGAATGGCCAGCCTTAAACGTGAACATATAAGTTCCAAAGATGAAAAGTGTATGAAAAGTATATAGCAAAAGGTCCTATTTATAGGAAACTAGTAGCCTAGGGTTACAAAATCAAGTAATTAATGCAGAAATCTTCTTCCGGGCGCACTTGGTGGGTGCTTGGACTGAGCATTGAAGCTTTCACATGTAGAGACTTTTCTTGGAGTTAAATGCCAGCTTTTGTGCTAGTTTGGGCGTTTAACTCCAGCTTTTATGCAAGTTCTGGCGTTTTGATGCCAGAATTTTTATGCTGACTTGGAACGCCGGTTTGGGCCATCATATCTCGAGCAAAGTATGGACTATTATATATTTCTAGAAACCCCAGGATGTCTACTTTTCAACGCAATTGAGAGCGCGCTAATTGGGCTTTTGTAGCTCTAGAAAATCCACTTCGAGTGCAGGGAGGTCAGAATCCAACAGCATCTGCAGTCCTTTTTCAGCCTCTGAATCAGATTTTTGCTTAGGTCCCTCAATTTCAGCCAGAAAATACTTGAAATCACAGAAAAATACACAAACTCATAGTAAAGTCTAGAAATGTGATTTTTATTTAAAAACAAATGAAAATATAATAAAAAGTAACTAAAATATTTTAAAAACTACCTAAATACAATGCCAAAAAGCGTATAAATTATCCGCTCATCAAGCCCCGTTTTCCCTTAGAGTGGCAGAAGAATGTAGTGGTGTCTAGGTATACTTGGGAAATGTTGGACGAGGTCGAGCAGGCTTTTGTCACTGTCTTGGAGGATATTTGGGGGGAACCTCCCCATCTTGATACCAAGAAATTTTTGGGGAATCCCTCCCTTGTCCGAACTGTGCTGGGTATTCATTATATTTTGCTCCACTTTATTTTGCTTTCTTCATTTTCCGGTTTGTAATCTTCTTCTGTGGTTGATTTTGTTTTTCAGAGATGGCCAAAAACAATGACTCTATGAAGGCCTTTAAGAAGGCAAAGAAGGCTACCGCAGCTCAGAACATCTCGGCCAAGGTGGCTGGAGAAGGGTCCTCTCAGGTTCTGTCGAAGACATCTGTACCGAGCTCTCCTGGACCGAGGAGGATGAGTTAAGATGGGTGGTTGTCCCAGGAACCTTTTGAAATCTTGGAAGGCTTGCTCACACTCCGTTGTCCATTCGAACTTCTTTCCCTTCCTTAGAGTGGCATAGAAGGGGAGGGATCTTATTGCTGATCCAGCTAGAAATCTGGACAAGGCTGCCAATCTTCCATTGAGTTCTTGTACCTGTTTGACGCAAGACGGGCTCTTCACGTCAAGTATGGCCCGGCATTTATCCGGATTTGCTTTGATTCCTCTTTGTGTGAGCATAAAACCCAAGAATTTACCAGCTTCTACTGCGAAGGTGCATTTTGTCGGGTTAAGCCACAAGCCATGTCTTCTTAGAGTGTCGAATACTTGGGTGAGGTCGAACAGTAACGTCTCTTCACTTTGCGTCTTTATTAACATGTCGCCTACGTAGACCTCCATGATTTTTCCGATGTGGTCTGCAAAGACCTTATTCATTAATCTTTGATAAGTAGCTCCTGCGTTTTTGAGTCCAAAAGGCATGACGACGTAGCAATAGTTTGCTTTTGGGGTTAGAAATGAAGTTTTTTCTTGATCAAGTGGGTACATCAGAATTTGATTGTATCCTGAGTAGGCGTCCATAAACGAGAGATATTTGTATCCGGAGGAGGCATCCACCAGAGCGTCGATACTTGGGAGTGAATATGGATCCTTTGGGCATGCTTTGTTAAGATCAGTGTAGTCGGTGCACATCCGCCACTTCCCATTTGATTTTCTCACCAAGACGACGTTAGCTAGCCATAGTGGGTACTTGAATTCTCTTATGAAACCTGCCTCCAGTAGAGCTTGTACCTGCTCTTCCACAGCTTGGGATCATTCTGGTCTGAGCTTTCTACACTTCTACTGTACTGGCCGAGATCCTGGGTAAACTGCCAGCTTGTGGCACATTAACGTAGGGTCTATGTCCGGCATGTCTGCGGCTTTCCTTGCAAAGAGGTTGACATTAACTCGTAAGAATTGTACGAGTGATTCCTTCATGTCCCCTGTTAAGATCGTGCCAATATTGGTCGTTTTGTTTGGGACATCTCCGATCTGGACTTTTTTTACTTCACCTTCGTGTTGCGGACGGAGTTCTTCCCGCCCTTGAACTCCACCGGGTTCGATGGTGTGGAATTCTTCTCCTCTTCCTCTGAGGTTTAGACTTTCGTTATAACAGCGGCGCACCGTCTTCTGATCTGCTTTTATAGTAGCTATTCCTTCTGCGGTTGGGAACTTCATGCATAGATGTGGATTCGAGACTACTGCGCTGAGCTAATTTAATGTTGTCCGACCTATTAAGGCATTGTAGGCTGAACTTACGTCAACCACGATGTAGTCTATTTTGAGCATTCTTGACTGGTTTTCTTTTCCAAAGGTTGTGTGTAGTGAGATGTACCTGAGTGGTTGGATTGGAGTGTCTCCCAGTCCGAACAGGCTGGTCGGATATGCTCTGAGTTCTTTTTCTTCCAGACCGAGTTTGTCGAAGGCAGTTTTGAACAAGATGTCGGCTGAGCTTCCCTGGTCGACCAGTGTGCGGTGGAGATTTGCGTTGGGCAATATGATAGTGATGACCATGGGATCGTCGTGTCCTGAGATAATGCCTGCTACATCCTCCTTAGTGAAAGTGATTGTGGGGATGTCGAGTGTTTACTCTTTTCCCTCAACATGATATACTTCTTTAAGATATCTTTTGCAGGATGATTTGGAGATTCCTCCTCCCGCAAATCCCCATGTATCATGTGGACGTGTCTCTCTGGTGTGCGAAGTGATCGCTCAGTTCGTCGAACATCTTCGTCTCTTCTTCTCTTTCTTTGCTCATCGACTCGGCTGGCTAGGTACCGATCTAATTTTCCTTCTCTTACCAGTTTTTCTATGACATTTTTTAAGTCGAAGCATTCGTTGCTGGAATGTCCATGGATTCGATGGTATTCACAATATTCAGTCTGATTTCCTCCTCCCTTTTTGCTTTTGAGTGGTCAAGCTGGGGGTATATTTTCAGTATGGCATACTTCCTTGTAGAGATCCACAAGGGACACTCGAAGAGGGGTGTAATTGTGGTATTTTTTGATCTTTTCCCCCTGTTGATCTTCTTTCTTTTTGGACTCTTTATCCTTATCTCGGGAGGAGTAGGAGAATCCGGATTTTGAGGTCTCTCCCAGTCAAGAGTTTTCCTCCATGTTGATGTACTTCTCTACTTGTTCTTGTACATGTGGGGTGTTTTTTCGATATAGATTGGCTAAAAGGTCCCTCTCGCAAGCCATTGATGAGACCCATAATGGCGGCCTCTGTTGGTAGACTTTGTATGTCCAGACATGCTTTGTTGAATCTTTCCATGTAGCTGCGGAGACTTTCCCGATCTCCTTGCTTGATTCCTAATAGACTTAGGGCGTGCTTAGCTTTGTCTTTTTAGATGGAGAATCTGGCCAGAAACTTCTTGGCTAAGTCGTCGAAGCTTGAGATGGACCTAGGGGGTAGATTGTCGAACCATTTAATTGCTGTCTTTGTTAAAGTAGTTGGGAAGGCTTTGCAGCGAACTGCATCTGAGGCGTCGGTGAGATATATTCTACTTCTGAAATTACTGAGATGATGGCCAGGATCTGCTGTGCCATCATATAAAGTCATGTCGGGAAGTTTGAAGTCCTTTGGGATTTTGGTCATCATGATCTCTTTGGTGAATAGGTCTTGGTCCTTATGGGAGTCGTCTTCGTGACTGGATCGGCTATTTTTGGCCTTGAGATCTGTTTCGAGTTTTAGAAGTTTGTCCTCTAACTCGCAGCGTCGCCTAACTTCCCTTCGCAAGTCTCTCTCAGCTTCTCGTTGATGCTCCACTTCTTTTTCGAGCTGTTTTAAGCAATCTTGAAGTGCCTCCATGGCTCCCGTAGTTGGTGAATTCTTGTCGTTGTTAGGTTGAGAAATATCTTTCGGTGTGGTGTCCACATTTTTGTGCAGCGTCTAGTCTTCTAGATCAGAGTCATGATCCTTTTCATGGTCGTCTGTCATGGTGATGGGATGACTTCCAGGTTCCCCGACAACGGCGCCAATATTCGGAGGGTTACCTGAAACTGTAGGTCGATCTCGGATGAGATCTTCTGTGCTGGTTGGAGGTGACGTGTCCGACTTGTGGATGGTGGCTGGGGCTGTCGTGTCCAATTTGTTGGACTGGCTGGCTGCTGATCCTTTGTCACCGGAGGGTGGTTGATGAGCAGATATTTTATACGCTTTTTTAGGGTAATTTCATGTAGTTTTTAGTATGTTTTAGTAAGCCTTTAGTATATTTTTATTAATTTCTAGGCAAAATTCATATTTCTAGACTTTACTATGAGTTTGTGTGTTTTTCTATGATTTCAGGTATTTTCTGGTTGAAATTGAGGGAGCTGAGCAAAAATCTTATTCAGGCTGAAAAAGGACTGCAGATACTGTTGGATTCTGACCTCCCTGCACTCGAAATAGATTTTCTGGAGCTACAGGAGTCCAAATGGCACTCTCTTAATTGCATTGGAAAGTAGATATCCAGGGATTTCTAGCAATATATAATAGTCCATACTTTGCTCAAGAATAAATGACGTAAACTGGCGTTCAACGCCAGTTCCATGTTGCATTCTGGCGTTAAACGCCAGAAACAGGTTACAAGTTGGAGTTAAACGCCCAAAACAGGTTACAACCTAGCCTTTAACTCCAGAAACAGCCTAGACACGTGTAAAGCTCAAGTCTCAGCCCCAGCACACACCAAGTGGGCCCCAGAAATGGATTTCTGCACTATCTATCATAGCTTATTCATTTTCTGTAAACCTAGGTTACTAGTTTAGTATTTAAACAACTTTTAGAGATTTATTTTGTATCTCATGACAATTTAGATCTGAACTTTGTACTCTTTGACGGCATGAGTCTCTAAACTCCATTGTTGGGGGTGAGGAGCTCTGCTGTGTCTCGATGAATTTATGCAATTATTTCTATTTTCTATTCAAACACGCTTGTTTCTATCTAAGATGTTCATTCGCACTTCAATATGATGAATGTGATGATCCGTGACACTCATCACCATTCTCAATCTATGAACGCATGCCTGGCAACCACTCCCGTTCTACCTTCGATTGAATGAGTATCTCTTGGATTCCTTAATCAAAATCTTCATAGTATAAGCTAGAATCAATTGGCAGCACCCTTGAGAATCCGGAAAGTCTAAACCTTGTCTGTGGTATTCTGAGTAGGATTCAGGAATTGAATGACTGTGACGAGCTTCAAACTCACAAGGGTTGGGCGTAGTGACAGACGCAAAAGGATCAATAGATCCTATTCCAGCATGAGTGAGAACCGACAGATGATTAGTCGTGTGGTGACAGCGCACCTGGACCATTATCACTGAGAGGACGGATGGTAGCCATTGACAACGGTGATCCACCAACACACAGCTTACCATAGAAGGAACCTTGCGTGCGTGAAGAAGAAGACAGGGGGAAAGCAGAGATTCAGAAGACAAAGCATCTCCAAAACTCCAACATATTTTCCATTACTGCATAACAAGTATTTATTTCATGCTCTTTTATTTTTCGCAATTCAAACTGATAATCATAATTAATCTCCTGACTAAGATTTACAAGGTAACCATAGATTGCTTCAAGCCAACAATCTCCGTGGGATCGACCCTTACTCACGTAAGGTATTACTTGGACGACCTAGTGCACTTGCTGGTTAGTTGTGCGGAGTTATGAAACGTGTGAATCACAATTTCGTGCACCAAGTTTTTGGCACCGTTGCCGGGGATTGTTTGAGTTTGGACAACTGACGGTTTATTTTGTTTGGTTAGATTAGGAAAAATTTTTCTTTTTTGGTTTAGAGTCTTCTATCATTGTTTTTGGTTGAATTTTTTTTAAATTCTTATTTTCTCTTTTTAAATTTTTCAAAAATTTTTACAAACTAATAACTGAGTTTTCCTGTTTGAGTTTAGTTTCATATTTTAAGTTTGGTGTCAATTGCATGTTTTTATTTTCTTTTAAATTTTCGAATTTATATTCATTGTTCTTTCTTAATCTTCAAGTTGTTCTTGTTTATTTTCCTTGTTTGATCTTTAGTTTTTCTTGTTTTGTGATTTTTCTTGTTTTTCTTGTGCTTTTTCAAAATATCAGTTTTCAAAAAAAAATTTATACATTAAATACCTTATTAAAACACTTTAAATTTATAACTCGATTGGCTAGAGCGTTGTGTTTATGTTCCTGGTAATTAGGAATTTTCCTTTAAAAACTTTTTCAAAAATAATTTTTCTTTGATTAAATCTAGTGCCAAACTTTTAAGTTTGGTGTTCTCTTGTTATTTTTCTTTAATTTTCGAAAAGTTATTCTTATTTTTCTAAAAGTTTTTAGTTTGGTGTTCCCTTTTATGTTCTTGAATCTTTGAATCTTGTTCTTGTTGTTCTTGTGAGTCTTCAAGGTGTTCTTGAGTCTTCTTTGTATTTTGATCTTAAAATTTTTAAGTTTGGTGTTCCTTGGTGTTTTTCCTTCAAAATTTTCGAAAATAAGGAGCATTGGATCTAAAAATTTTAAGTTTTGTGTCTTTTTATTGTTTTTCTCTTTCCTCATTGAATTCAAAAATATCTTTTCCCTTTATTTTAACTGATTTTTCGAAAATTACCTTTAAAAATTCAGATTTTTATTTTTAAAAAATCAAATCTTTTAAAAAATTCAAAATCTTATTCAAAAATCATATTCAAAAATTTTAAAATCTTTTCAATTAATTAGTCAATTCAACATTCAAATTTCTTTTTTCTTTTAACTTTTGAAATCTATACTTTATTTTCTAATTATTCTACTTTATTTTATTTCATTTTTTTCGGTTATTTTTAATTAAATAAAACAAAAAAAAAATAAAAATATATTTTACTTGCAATTCACATCATCTCCCTTTCTCCGTCATGGATCTAAGTGGAAATGAACAGTCCAGAAGGACTCTGGGGTCATATGCTAACCCCACTACTGCTGTATATGGGAGTAGTATCTGTATACCCTCCATCAAAGTAGGCAGTTTTGAGCTAAATTCTCAGCTCATTGTCATGGTGCAGCAAAACTGTCAGTATTTCGGTCTTCCACAAGAAGAACCTACTGAGTTTCTGGCATAATTCTTGCAAATTGCTGACACAATACGTGACAAGGAGGTAGATCAGGATGTATACAGACTGTTACTATTTCCATTTGCTATAAAAGATCAAGTTAAAAGGTGGTTAAACAACCAACCCACAGCAAGCATAAGGACATGGAAACAATTATCAGACAAATTTCTGAATCAATATTTCCTTCCAAAAAGGATGACACAGCTAAGGCTGGACATCCAAGGCTTTAAACAAGAGGATGATGAATCCCTTTTTAATGCCTGGGAGAGGTACAGAGGGATGTTAAGGAAATGCCCCTCTGAAATATTTTCAGAGTGGGTGCAGTTAGACATCTTCTACTATGGGCTTATAGAAGGAGCCCAGATGTCCCTAGATCACTCAGCTGGTGGATCTATACACATGAGGAAAACTATTGAAGAGGCTCAAGAGCTTATTGATATAGTTGCCAGAAATCAGTATCTGTATATAAGTAGTGAGTCCTCCAGAACAAGTTGCTGAACTCAATCAACAATTGTGCTTTCTAATAAAACAGCTAGAAGAATTCAAGGAGATGCTACAAGACACTAAAAATGCTAATAAAAATATGGAGGCACAATTGAATCAGACAAAACAGTAGTTATCAAGGCAGATAACAGAAGAGTGCCAGATAGTTCAATTAAGAAGTGGGAAAACATTAAATACTTCGCTTCAGAACAGCAGAAAGCCAAGAAAAGAACAACTGACAGAGGAAGAGCAGAATATCATCCAGAATCCCTCTGAGGACAGTAAGAGCCCATAGAAGAATGATTCTGGCGCTCAAACGCCAAAAAAGGATGGAGAGTTGGCATTAAACGCCCAACCCATGCTCAGTTCTGGCGTTCAAACGCCACAAACAAGCAAGGAGTTGGCGTCCAACGCCAATCCAGCTTCCACCCCTGGCATTCAAACGCCAACGAGGGATCAGACACACACAAGTGCTGATAACAATCCCTCTAAAAAGGCTTTTCCAACCACCTCTGTACGAAATAAACCTGCAGCAACCAAGGTTGAGGAATACAAAGCCAAGATGCCTTATCCTCAAAAATTCCGCCAAGAGGAGCAGGATAAGCAATTTGCTCACTTTGCAGACTATCTCAGGACTCTTGAAATAAAGATTCTGTTTGCAGAGGCACTTGAGCAAATACCTTCTTATGCCAAGTTAATGAAAGAGATCTTGAGTCATAAGAATGATTGGAGAGAAACTGAAAGAGTTCTCCTCACTGAAGAATGCAGTGCAGTCATTCTAAAAAGCTTTCCAGAAAAGCTTAAAGATCCCATGAGCTTCATGATACCATGCACATTAGAGTGTAATTACACCAAGACAGCTCTATGTGATCTTGGGGCAAGAATCAATCTAATACCTGCATCCACTATCAGAAAGCTTGGTTTAACTGAAGAAGTCAAACCAACCCGGATATGTCTCCAACTTGCTGATGACTCCATTAAATACCCATTAGGCGTGATTGAAGACATGATTGTCAGGGTTGGGCCATTCGCCTTCCCCACTGACTTTGTAGTGCTGGAAATAGAGGAACACAAGAGTGCTACTCTCATTCTAGGAAGACCTTTCCTAGCAACTGGACGAACTCTCATTGATGTCCAAAAGGGGGAAGTAACCCTGAGAGTCAATGAGGATGAGTTTAAGTTGAATGCTGTCAAAACCATGCAGCATCCAGACACACCAAAAGACTGCATGAAAGTTGATCTTATTGACTCTTTGGTAGAGGAGATCAACATGGCTGAGAATCTCGAATCAGAGCTGGAAGACATCTTTAAAGATGTTCAGCCTGATCTGGAGGATTCAGAGGAATTGAAAGAGCCTCTGGAAATTCCTCAGGAAGAGAAAAAACCTCCTAAACCCGAGCTCAAACCATTACCACCATCCCTGAAATATGCATTTCTGGGAGAAGGTGACACTTTTCCAGTGATCATAAACTCTGCATTGAATTCACAGGAAGAGGAAGTACTACTTCAAGTGCTAAGGACACACAAGACAGCTCTTGGGTGGTCCATAAGTGACCTTAAGGGCATAATCCCAGCTAGATGCATGCACAAGATCCTATTGGAGGATGATGCTAAGCCAGTGGTTCAACCACAGAGGCGGTTAAATCCAGCCATGAAGGAAGTGGTGCAGAAAGAGGTCACCAAGTTACTGGAGGCTGGAATTATTTATCCTATTTCTGATAGCCCCTGGGTGAGCCCTGTTCAAGTTGTCCCCAAAAAGGGAGGCATGACAGTGGTTCATAATGAAAAAAATGAACTAGTTCCTACAAGAACAGTTACAGGGTGGCGCATGTGTATTGACAACAGAAGGCTCAATACAACCACCAGAAAGGATCATTTTCCTTTACCATTCATAGACCAGATGCTAGAGAGACTAGCAGGTCATGATTTTTACTACTTTTTGGATGGCTATTCAGGTTACAATAAAATTGCGGTAGATCCCCAGGATCAAGAGAAAACTGCATTTACATGTCCATCTGGAGTATTTGCCTACAGAAAGATGCCATTTGGGTTGTGTAATGCACCTGCAACCTTTCAGAGATGCATGCTCTCTATTTTCTCTGATATGGTGGAAAAATTTCTAGAAGTCTTCATGGATGACTTCTCAGTATATGGAGACTCATTCAGCTCCTGTCTTGATCACCTGACACTAGTCCTGAAACGATACAAAGAGACTAACTTGGTTTTAAACTGGGAAAAATGTCACTTTATGGTGACTGAAGGGGTTGTCCTTAGGCATAAAATTTCAAACAAAGGGATAGAGGTGGATCAAGCTAAAGTGGAAGTAATTGAAAAATTACCACCACCTGCCAATGTTAAGGCAATCAGAAGCTTTCTGGGGCATGCAGGATTCTATAGGAGGTTTATAAATTATTTTTCAAAAATCGCAAAACCTCTGAACAATCTGCTAGCTACTGACATGCCATTTGTGTTTGACACAGAGTGTCTGCAGGCGTTTGAAACTCTGAAAGCTAAGCTGGTCACAGCACTAGTTATTTCTGTACCAGACTGGACACTACCATTTGAATTGATGTGTGATGCCAGTGATCATGCCATTGGTGCAATATTGGGGCAGAGGCATGACAAGCTTCTGCATGTCATTTATTATGCTAGTCGTGTTTTAAATGACGCCCAGAAAAATTACACAACCACAGAAAAAGAATTACTTGCAGTGGTTTATGCCATTGACAAGTTTAGATCATACTTAGTAGAATCAAAAGTGATTATGTACACTGACCATGCTGCTCTTAAATATCTACTTACAAAGCAGGATTCAAAACCCAGGCTCATAAGATGGGTGTTGCTTCTGCAAGAGTTTGATTTAGAAATAAGAGACAGAAAATGGACAAAAAACCAAGTGGTTGATCACCTGTCCCGAATAGAACCAGTAGAAGGGGAGTTCTTCCCCCTATTGAGATCTCTGAAACTTTTCCGGATGAGCATTTGTTCGCCATTCAGGAAACACCATGGTTTGCAGACATAGCAAACTATAAAGCCGCAAGGTTCATACCCAAGGAGTACAGCAGGCAACAAAAGAAAAAATTAATTATTGATGCAAAGTACTACTTGTGGGATGAACCCTATCTCTTTAAGAGATGTTCAGACGGAATAATCCGTAGGTCTGTGCCTAGAGAAGAAGCACAGAAGATCTTATGGCATTGCCATGGGTCACAATACGGAGGTCATTTCAGAGGTGAGCGAACAGCCACCAAGGTCCTCCAATGTGGTTTCTATTGGCCCACCCTTTATAAAAATTTTCGGGAGTTTGTAAGTAACTGTGACAGTTTCCAGAGAGCTGGTAATCTACCTTATGGTTACGCCATGCCTCAACAAGGGATCTTGGAGATTGAGTTGTTTGATGTATGGGGTATTGACTTCATGGAGCCTTTTCCACCATCATACTCAAACACTTATATTCTGGTGGCAGTTGACTATGTATCTAAATGGGTAGAGGCTGTTGCCACACCCACTAATGATACTAAGACAGTGCTAAAGTTCCTCTAAAAACATATCTTCAGCAGATTTGGTGTCCCTAGAGTGCTAATCAGTGATGGGGGCACCCACTTCTGCAACAAACAGCTTTACTCCGCCATGGTCAGGTATGGAATTAGCGACAAAGTGGCAACTCCATATAATCCACAGACGAATGGGCAAGCTGAAGTCTCCAACAGAGAACTGAAAAGAATCCTGGAACGGACTGTAAGTACCCATAGAAAGGATTGGGCAAGAAGCTTGGATGATGCTCTGTGGGCTTACAGAACAGCATTCAAGACTCCTATAGGGACCTCTACATACCAGCTTGTGTATGGTAAGGCCTGTCATATGTCCGTGGAACTGGAATACAAAGCATACTGGGCAACCAGATTCCTAAACTTTGATGCTAAATTAGCTGGAGAAAAAAGATTGCTCCAGTTGAATGAGCTAGAGGAATTCAGACTCACTGCTTTCGAAAATGCCAAGCTTTACAAAGAGAAAGCAAAAAGGTGGCATGATAGAAAACTGTCATCTAGAGTCTTTGAACCAGGACAGAAGGTTCTGCTGTTTAACTCTAGGCTCAGGCTATTCCCCGGGAAACTGAAATCCTGGTAGAGGAGACCATATGTGATTACAAGTGTGTCACCATATGGCTATGTGGAGCTTCAAGACATTGATTCTAATAAGAAATTCATTGTTAATGGACAGAGAATCAAACATTATCTTGAAGGCAATGTTGAGCAAGAATGCTCAAGGCTAAGGCTAGATTAAAAAGCTCAGCAAGGTCCAGCTAAAGACAATAAAGAAGCGCTTGTTGGGAGGCAACCCAGCCATTATCAAAACTCTTTCTGTTATTTTATCTTATTCTATTCTTCATTTTATTTATTTTTAAAGCATATAAATTCAATATTAACAAGGTAAAGAATCAGTTGCATAAGTTCACAGGGCTACAGAAGGATTCAGAGCACAAAACAGGAAAAAGGAGCTCACTGGCAAGAAAACGCCAGAAAGAAGCAGCTTCTAGGCGTTTAACGCCAGATTTATAGCATCCTGGGCGTTCAGAAAAATGCCCAGTGACAAAGGAGTTTCTGGCATTTAACGCCAGCTGGAAGCAACAGCTGGGCGTTAAACGCCCAGACCAAGCACCAATTGGGCGTTAAATGCCCAAAACATGCAGCAGTTGGGCGTTTAACGCCAGGATTGTGGGGAGTAGGCAATTTCGTCTTCAATTCAAATTTTTTCCATTTTTCATGTTTCAATTCATGATTTCTTGTACAAACATGTTACAAATCCTAATTTTTCAAATCCATTTTCAAAAAGATATCAAATGTATCTTAATTCATAAACCCTTTTTTTTGTCCTCTTCAAATTATTTTCAAATCCTTTTCAAAACAAATCTATCTCTTTTCCTTCAACAATCTTTTCAACTAATCAATATCTTTTTCAAATCTTCACAACATCTTTTTCAAAACAAAGCTATCTTTTTCAAATATCTTTCATATTATTCATATCTTTTAAATTTTAAAGTGCATCCTTTTTCTATCATACTTATCTTTTACAAATCATATCTTTTATCATATCATCTTCAAAATTTTTGAAAACCCACCCCCTCCCCTTTAAATCCTAGTTTGGCCTTCCCCCCACCTCCACAATTCGGACTTGGCTCTCCTTATATCCCTCTCCTTTCTTTTCTTTTTCTTGAGGACAAGCAAACCTCTAAGTTTGGTGTGTTTATCCGTGATCACTAAGCCAATACCCACTAAGATCATGGCTCCTAAGGAAAAACAAACCAAATCAAGAGGCAAGAAAGAGAATATTCCAAAACCACTTTGGAATCAAGGGAAGTTCTTAAACAAAGAACATTCAGACCATTACTACAAAATAATGGGTCTAAGGTCAGTGATCCCGGAAGTTAAATTCAATCTGAAAGAAGACGAATATCCGGAGATCCAAGAGCAAATCCGAAACAGGAGCTGGGAAGTCCTAGCTAATCCTGAAACAAAGGTGGGAAGAAACATGGTTCAGGAATTCTACGTAAATCTGTGGCAGATGGACAGGCAGAGAATAGCGGGAACCGCATTCTATAACTATAGAACTCTGGTCAGAGGGAAGATTGTTCACACCCACCCTGACAAAATAAGGGAGATCTTCAAGCTGCCTCAACTGCAAGATGACCCAGACTCCTTTAATAGGAGAATGATGAGATCAAACCTGAACTTGGACAAGATCCTATAGGACATATGTCTCCCTGGAGCTAAATGGACAACCAACACAAAGGGTGCCTCGAACCAACTCAAAAGAGGAGATCTCAAACCAGTCACCAGAGGCTGGCTGGACTTCATTGGGCGCTTTATATTGCCCACTAGCAACCGCTCTGAGGTCACCATCAGAAGAGTGGTGATGATTCATTGCATTATGCTGGAAAAAGAAGTGGAAGTTCATCAGCTGGTTGCTTGTGAGCTTTACAAGATTGCAAACAAGAACTCCAAAGATGCCAGATTGGCTTATGCAAGCTTGGTCTCTCTGTTATGTAAAGATGCGGGTATAAAAATGGGAATGGATGAGTACATCCCAGTTGAGCTACCAATCACCAAAAAGTCTATGGAAGGACAAACAAGTGCAGGACGAACCCATCAAGAGAAGAGCACAGGAGTTTCTCCTAGAAATCCCTCAAATTGAATACTGGGAGCGTCTAGAAGCATCTGTCACCAAGTTACAAGAAGCTGTAGATCAACTGAAGGAAGAACAGCAAAATCAAAACAGCATGCTCTGCAAACTGCTTAGAGAACAAGAAGAGCAAGGGCGTGAACTGAAGGAATTGAAGTGCCAGAAGCTATCTCTTGAAGGGCCAAGCACTCCACAGACTAAAGAGGCATCCACCTCCCAAATTCAAGGTTGTTGAGTTCTAATCTTAGCCTTAACTCTCTGATAATTGTTCTTATTAGAAATTTACCTTAGAAGTTATATATGAGTAGCAGTAATTAGTATCTAAATTATGATTTTATCTCCAATTAAGCTATAATTTATTTTTCTCATCATCATCAAACATGAATAAAATAGCATATTTTTATTATAAGGAGGCAATATTTTTTCGAGTTCTTAATAAGGAAAATTCTAATTATCTATATGTGGTGGCAATGCTTTTTGTCTTCTGAATGAATGCCTAAACAGTGCATATTTTTTATATTGAATTTTATGAATGTTAAAATTGTTGGCTCCTGAACGAATGATGAACAAGAGAAATGTTATTGATGATCTGAAAAATCATGAAATTGATTCTTGAAGCAAGAATAAGCAGCAAAAAAAAAAGAGAGAGAAGGAGCAGTAGAAAAAGCCAATAGCCCTTAAAACCAAAAGGCAAGGGTAAAAAGGATCCAAGGCTTTGAGCATTAATGGATAGGAGGGTCTGAAAGGAATAAAATCCTGGCCTAAGCGGCTAAACTAAGCTATCCCTAACCATGTGCTTGTGGCGTGAAGGTGTCAAGTGCAAACTTGAGACTGAGCGGTTAAAGTCAAGGTCCAAAGCAAAAATAGAGTGTGCTTAAGAACTCTGGACACCTCTAATTGGGGACTTCAGCAAAGCTAAGTCACAATCAAAAAAAGGTTCACCCAGTGATGTGTTTGTGGCATTTATGTATCCGGTGGTAATACTGGAAGACAAAGTGCTTAGGGCAACGGCCAAGACTCATAAAATAGCTGTGTTCAAGAATCAACATACTAAACTAGGAGAATCAATAATACTATCTGAATTCTGAGTTCCTATGGATGCCAATCATTCTGAATTTCAAAGGATAAAGTGAGATGCCAAAACTGTTCGGAAGCAAAAAGCTACTAGTCCCGCTCATTTTATTAGAATCTGAGCTTCACTTAAAACTCTGAGATATTATTGCTTCTTGATTTCTCTTCATCCCATTTTATTTGTCTAGTTGCTTGGGGACAAGCAACAGTTTAAGTTTGGTGTTGTGATGAGCGGATATTTTATACGCTTTTTGAGGGTAATTTCATGTAGTTTTTAGTATGTTTTAGTAAGTTTTTAGTATATTTTTATTAATTTCTAGGAAAAATTCATATTTCTGGACTTTACTATGAGTTTGTGTGTTTTTCTATAATTTTAGATATTTTCTGGCTGAAATTGAGGGAGCTGATCAAAAATCTGATTCAAGCTGAGAAAGGACTGCAGATGCTGTTGGATTCTGACCTCCCTGCACTCGAAATAGATTTTCTGGAGCTACAAAAGTTCAAATGGTGCGCTCTTAATTTCGTTGGAAAGTCGACATCCAGGGCTTTCCAGCAATATATAATAGTCCATACTTTGCTCAAGAATAAATGACGTAAACTGGCGTTGAACGCCAGTTCCATGTTGCATTCTGGCGTTAAACGCCAGAAACAGGTTACAAGTTGGAGTTAAACGCCCAAAACAGGTTACAACCTAGCCTTTAACTCCAGAAACAGCCTAGACACATGTAAAGCTCAAGTCTCAGCCCCACCACACACCAAGTGGACCCCAGAAGTGGATTTCTGCACTATCTATCATAGCTTATTCATTTTCTATAAACCTAGGTTACTAGTTTAGTATTTAAACAACTTTTAGAGATTTATTTTGTATCTCATGACAATTTAGATCTGAACTTTGTACTCTTTGACGGCATGAGTCTCTAAACTCCATTGTTGGGGGTGAGGAGCTCTGCTGTGTCTCGATGAATTAATGCAATTATTTCTGTTTTCTATTCAAACACGCTTGTTTCTATCTAAGATGTTCATTCGCACTTCAATATGATGAATGTGATGATCCGTGACACTCATCACCATTCTCAATCTATGAACGCATGCCTGACAACCACTCCCGTTCTACCTTCGATTGAATGAGTATCTCTTGGATTCCTTAATCAGAATCTTCATAGTATAAGCTAGAATCAATTGGCAGCACCCTTGAGAATCCGAAAAGTCTAAACCTTGTCTGTGGTATTCCGAGTAGGATTCAGGGATTGAATGACTGTGACGAGCTTCAAACTCACAAGGGTTGGGCGTAGTGACAGACGCAAAAGGATCAATGGATCCTATTCCAGCATGAGTGAGAACCGACAGATGATTAGCCGTGCGGTGACAGCGCACCTGGACCATTTTCACTGAGAGGACGGATGGTAGCCATTGACAACGGTGATCCACCAACACACAGCTTGCCATAGAAGTAACCTTGCGGGCATGAAGAAGAAGACAGGGGGAAAGCAGAGATTCAGAAGACAAAGCATCTCCAAAACTCCAACATATTCTCCATTACTACATAACAAGTATTTATTTCATGCTCTTTTATTTTTCGCAATTCAAACTGATAATCATAATTAATCTCCTGACTAAGATTTACAAGGTAACCATAGATTGCTTCAAGCCAACAATCTCTGTGGGATCGACTCTTACTCACGTAAGGTATTACTTGGACGACCCAGTGCACTTGCTGGTTAGTTGTGCGGAGTTGTGAAAAGTGTGAATCACAATTTTGTGCACCAGTGGTGGTACCTGCAAGGGACTCCGATGCTTAAGTTAGCAAGGGTATTAAGCAGATTTTTAGTAGAATCAGAGTATGAGTTATACCTGGGTGATCTAGTGTATTTATAATAGTAGAGGATGACCTTTCTGGGGATAAGGTAGTTATCTTATCTTATCTTATCTTTGAGTGAAGTCATCTTATCTTCAAGGGAACCGCCCTTATCTCTATAGACTTGGGCTGCCTTTGGATTTGGGTCGTGTTCCTCTATCTGGGCCCTATATTGGGCTTTCCTGGAAATTTGGCCGAGCTCTTTGAGAAGAGGTCGGATAGTCTGACCTGAAGAGGTTAGTCGTCTTGTCACTAACCATCCCGGGTCGGACAGCTCGACCCAAGGTATGAACAATTTCTATGGTCCTTTTAGATAAGAGAAAGAGGTAGATGATGCAAGTCATCATATTTCCAATCAGTATGAGTTTCTAAACCTCCTAGGTTGAGGGGAGGAGCCCTGCTGAGTTCTATGAATTAATAAAAGTATTACTGTTTCTCTTTAATCCGTGTTTGATTTAATTCTAAGATATATATTCATTCTTCAACATGGTGAATGGGATGGCCAGTGACAACCAGCTCCGTTCATCATACTAAGACCGCGTTCCTGACAACCATCCGTGTCTACTTAGGTTCATGTGAATACGTGACTGGAAAGCATGAACCGGCAGCTGTATTATACATCTCTCAGATGGCTAATCCATGACTCCGTTGGGGACTTCTTGAGACACCAGTTTAGCTGATTTACAGGGTGATTAGGGTCTCTATGGTAGAGGCTAGAACCCAAAGGTGGAGCATTCTCTTATCTGAAAGATTCGACCTTGTCTGTGGCATTTTGAGCAGGATCATTAAGGAGAATGGACTGTAGGAGCTTTACCCTCAATCAGACTGGATGCGTACTAACCCTGGTGTTCAGATCTGGAGGAGCATTGACGACCTCTCAAGAAAGGCGTTGATCACATACATCCTACCATTGAAGAAATCACTCACAATTGAAGGAGACAGTAAGACCAGAGTTAATTTAGAAAGACGAAGCAATTTCAAGCCTTAACCAATTTCTTATACCTATTTACTTTCCAATTCACAAAGTATTTTATACACTTTTCTTTATTCCCTTTACTCTATTAAACAATCAAACCATTTTTTCTATCCGCCTGACTAAGACCTGCAAGATAACCATAGCTTGCTTCAAACCACAATCCTCGTGGGATCGACCCTGACTCGCTCAGGTATTACTTGGACGACCCAGTGCACTTGCTGGTTCAACTGTACGAAGTATGGAGATTCGTGTACCAAAATCTCTGGGTCACGTACAAGGACGTTGAGGGGGTCATTGAAAAGAATTATCAGAGCTATATAAGAGGAAAAGTCATTGATTTTAGTCTAAGAAACGTCTGTCAAGCTCTCCATCTGCCGGGTCCAGATCATATGTCTTCCTGTTACAGTGAGAGGATGCATAGAGATTAGGAACTAAACCAAATCATTGAAGAAATATGCATTCCCGGTTTTCAGTGGAGAATAGGTACAAAGGGGAAGTCGAACCAACTAAAGAGCACTGACCTTTTTCCTTTAGCTAGGAGATGGTTAGACTTCATCTGAAGGTCTATCATGCCAACTAGCAACCGATTCGAATGTACTGTAGACCAGGCTATCATGATTTACTGTATCATGAAGGGAGAGGTGGTGGAGGTAGAGGAAATTATTCCAGAACAGATATACAACATTGCCTTCAATCCTCTTAAGAAGGCTAGGTTTGGTTTTCCACATCTGATTTACTGCCTGTGTGAAGCAGCAGGGGTAAAGGTGGAGAATTACTTTCCCATTCCTATTGAGAGACCAATTACCAAGAAGATCATGGAGACTCATAGGGAATAGCACAGGGTCCTCAGAGAAGAGGAAGTTGAGGAGGAAGCTCAACAGGACCAGCCACCATTGCCTCAGGGATACTACTTCCCATCTTAAGAGTACTGGCAATAGCTCACTTCCTCTATTGAGCATATGAGGATCACGCAGGATAGCCGCTGGTAGCAGTATACTGTGTCTATTGAGGAGATGAGGGTAACACAAAATAACCGTTGGGAGTATCTCACCACCACCTTTGATCAGATGAGAGCTGCTCAAGACTGTCAGTGCCAAGAGATTTCCCAGCTGAGACAGGATTATAGCCGCCTGAGAGGACCATATGGATCACAGCCAGAGGAGAGAGATCCCCACCATGGAGATTGAGGTAGCTTAGTTCCTTTCACTTCCTATATTATTTTGCAATTACTATGTTATGTTCTTGTTTTCTGCTGTTTTGTCTTAGGTTCCGCAGGTTTGAAGCTTATCACAGTCATTCCTTCCCAGATCCTACTCGGAATACCACAGACAAGGTTTAGACTTTTCGGATCCCAAGAATGCTGCCAATAATTCTAGCCTATACCACGAAGATACCAATCTCACGGACTCGGTCCGTGTATTAGATATCCAAGAGAATATACTCCGGCTGTCGTCCAATGACTACGTTGAACATCATGTAGACCGTTTTGTGGTTGTCAGGCACGCGGATCTTGGCTAAGCGAGTAACGAAGATTGGGTGATTGTCACGGGTTACCCCTTCATTCTGACTTAACTAAATTAAGAACGAGAGTATATCTTGGAGAAGAAGTAGGCGTGAATTGAATAGAAAACAGTAGTAATTGCATTAATTCATGAAGAACAGCAAAGCTCCACACCTTAATCTATGGGGTGTAGAAACTCCACCGTAGAGAATACATAAGTGAAAATAGTCTAGGCATGGCCGAATGGCCAGCCTCTCCAAACGTAAAATATGGCATCAAAGATAGCATAAGAGCCTAAAGTCCTAAGATAGATGCGAATACAATAGTAAAAAGTGCTATTTATATTAAACTAGTTACTAGGGATTATAGAAAAATGAGTAACTAAGTGAAAATAGTGTAGAAATCCACTTCCGGGGCCCACTTGGTGTGTGCTTGGGCTGAGCATTGAAGCTTTTTCGTGCATAGGCTGTTCCTGGAGTTAAACGCCAGCTTTGGTGCCAGTTTGGGCGTTTTACGCCAATATGTTTTAGGCTGTCTTTGAACGCCAGTTTGGGCCATCAAATCTTGGGCAAAGTATGGTCTATTATATATTGCTGGAAAGCCCAAGATGTCTACTTTTCAACTCAATTGAGAGCGATTCAATTGGACTTCTGTAACTCCAGAAAATCCACTTTGAGTGTAGGAGGGTCAAAATCCAACAGCATCTGTAGTCTTTTTTCAGTCTCTGAATCATATTTTTGCTCAGGTCCCTCAATTTTAGCTAGAAAATATCTGAAATCATAGAAAAATACACAAACTCGTAGTAAATTCCAGAAATGTGATTTTTGAATAAAAACTAATAAAAATATAATAAAAAGTAACTAAAACATACTAAAAACTAAGTAAAAACAATGCCAAAAGGGTATAAATTATCCACTCATCAGTAACCCAAAGCATTATCGACTAAAGAATCAATAGATGGTAAAGGATAAGCATCTTTTGGGCATGCTCTATTGAGATCGGTGAAATCAACACACATGCACCATTTACCATTGTATTTTTTTTACCATTACCACGTTGGCCAACCATGTTGTGAATCGGATTTCCTGTATGAAGCTGGCATTGATGAGATTTTTAGTTTCCTCCAAGGAAGCTTGCTTTTTCTTAATGCCAAGTTTACATTTTTTCTGAACTATAGGTCAGACAGATGGATTAAGTGCCAGCTTGTGAGAAATGATCGAGTGATCAATCCCGCGCATATCAGTAGAGGTCTAGGCAAATAGATCAGCATGTTACTGTAAGAATTGTTGAAGTGCACCCCTTTCTTATGGGCTTGGGGTTATACCTACATAAGTAAATTTGTTAGATTCGTTAGTGAAATATACCTTTTGTAATTCTTGCATTGGTGTTGGCCGTTCGAGGAACTCGCATCTCGAATCAAGATCTGCTAGTGCTAAGAGCTCGTCAGAATTCTCTACATTCTTACTTGGGCTCCTATAGCTTGATTTGGTAATTTGAGACTGATGTTGTAGCACTGAAGAGCTTTGTGATGGTCACTATGAATAGTTGTGATGAGGTCGTCCTGCACAGGGAACTTAACAAAAAGATGAATTGTAGATACTATAGCGCTAAACTTATTTAAAAAAGGTCAGCCAAGTATTAAATTGTAAGGACTGAAACAATCAACAACTAGATATTGAACGTTAGAAGTTTTGGATAAAGGATACTCACCCAGTATGGTGTGTAACCACACAGAGCCCAATACCAGAGCACGTTCACCCGAAAATCCTACCAGATCTCCAATAGAGGGTTGGAGTATGTTATTGCTCAACTTCATTTTCTGGAATGTAGCCTACAATAAAACATTTATGTTGCTTTCAGGATCAAGCAATACTTTTCGTACTAAAAAGTCTCCTAGCTGGATAGAAATGACAACTGGTGTAAGAACCGTAACTAATCAAGCGGTTAATTAAGTAATTAATATTGCCCAAATTAGATTCCAAAAAGTTAGAGAGAGAATTTGAGGATTTAAAGGTGATTTTTGGACTCAGTGGGTTTTTCTGAGTCAGAAAATGTGCTTTCCGCAAAAAACTATGAAAAACCGCAAACTGCAGTTGAATCGGTTGAATCGGTTGAAGTCTACCCGGTACCGCACGAGAAAAAGTGAAAATCATCAAAAACCTTAGAAAAATGTTAGAAATGGAAAACCGGGCGTTAATTTTAAAGGTTTGGCCCGAAGTTGGGCCAAACGGGCTAAAAACGCTAACGGGTTGGACCGGGCCTAAGTTGGCCCAAGCCCAATATATAAATAGAGCCATTAATGAACCCATCAGCCCATTACACACTTAAATGCAACACCCACACCAGCTGGGAAGAGAGGAAGAAGAGAAACCCTTGGCACTATTCATCTCAATCTTCCAAAGCTCATATCTTGAGGTAGAGAGCTCCGATCGCTACACCGTTTGTGGCTACGCGTTCCTCATGAAGAGCTCTACAAAACCCATAAAAGAAACTGGAGAGGTAGCTACGAAATCTTTTCTATTCTTATCTCTAAAATTTCGGTTCATAAGGCTTGTGATTAAGTGAGTTTTGTGATTTTGGATGTTTAGGTTTGCTCTAATCCTTGCTTAGCCTTGGATTTTTGCTATTAAATCTGTTGGAAAAGGTAAGAGCTACTAAACCCTTGTGAATTTATGTTTAATTAGAACCCTAGGTTGAATTATTATGAATTATGTGTGTTATAGCTTGAAGTGGTGAATATTTGAACTTGTTGGAGCTTATTGGTAATTGTTGGTGGCTTGGATTGTGTTGAAAAGCCTAGCTTGTCCTTAACTTTGGGTTAAGGGCATATTGGGAATCGGCCAAGGTATTGTTTCAGTTTTTTCTATGTAGTATATAATATTCATGGACACTTAGGCTAGTGACCCATAGGATAGGATTGGATTTGAATGGCTGATGACTTGTTGGATGCTATTGTATGATGATGCAGGATGAAATGATGATTTTTGAGTTTGATATTGATAATTGATAGTGATATGATGAGGATGAATGATTTGTAAAGTTGGGGAGTGAATTATGTTGATAAATGTGATATTGATGTTAATTGATTGGGAATATATTAATGAGGTTTGATAATATGTGATATATCAATGTGGAGATTGAGGATGAGGAAAGGTGGAGAAATATGTGGTAAGCTTGGTGCAATATGCCATAGAGTGTTAATTTTGATGAGAATTGGTGTTTGGAATGGTTTAGTTTGATTTTGGTTATGGTTTATAAAGAAATTGAGGAAATTGTGATTTTGGGTAAAAGTTGAATTTTGGTGAATTTTGTCTGATCATAACTTTTGCCTCCGTTTTTAAAATTGGTTGAAATTTGTTTAGTATTAAAGATCTTTGAAAACCCTTTCAACTGATATAAAGTTTGTGAAATTTGGAATTTTGTAGAGGAAGTTATGATCATTCAAAGTTGGTGTTAAAAATATAAAATTCTGCAAAGTTGCAGAATTTCATGATTTCTGATATGTGCGAGCGCACACCCTTGTGCGGACGCACACCCTGCAAAAAATTTGACCTTTGCGGACGCACGCACCTGTGCGCACGCACAGGCAGGAAAGTGCGTTCTGTTTGCAGCGCTAGCACAGCTTGTGCGTGCCCATATCTAGGAAAAATTTCAACCTGTGCAGACGCAAACGTTGGGAAGGCCAGTCTGTTGGGGGCGCTGGCACATGTTGTGCGAGTGAACAGATTCTGTAAGTTTTGCCACCTGTGCGTACGCACACCCCTATGCGTACGCACACATTTGAAAATCTCCTGGACGTGCGCACGCACACACCCTTGTGCGGCCGCACACGTCCTGTTTCTTAAATTTTACTTGTTTTTCAACTATTCTACCTTCCCAACAAGGTTGTAAGCTTCTATAACACCATTTTAAGACTTTTGGGCCTAGTTTTGAGTATTAGAACATGGGATATAACTTAAGGGTTCTAGTACATGATTTTATGATAAATTAGAAAACGGAGGCCTAGGTTTCTGGCGTGCTGATAATGGTTTGACGTTAGGTGAAGGATGATTGATATATGAGATGAAGAATGATGAACTGTTGATATTTGGAAACTGAGTTATGAATGGGCAGTGGTTGAGATGAGTCGCAGATTCTGAATGAGATGATGGATCCATGTATACTGAAAATATTTTCTGAAAACCACTGAAATATTGTTTTTACTGAGATTATGAGACGCTATGCGCCCGGCAGGGACGGCGGTCGGATCCCGCCTGTCGAGGTAGCGGCAGCGGCCTAACGGCGATGGTTTGTCCCGCTTGCGTTGAGATGTGAGGTCCGTGACAAGAGTATCCCACTCGCATCCCTTCGGATCAATAGAGCGTGCAGGCACCGGTACCTGGACAGTGATCCGGGCACTATATCTCAGGGTTTCCCATATAAGAAAATCCGAAGGGCGACGTCTCCATGGAGATGTGTCGGGTTGGCAGTTGAACCGACCATGTGATATCACAGCCAGTAGGGCAGGCATTCATCATATGCATTTTCTATCTGTTTGTTTGCTTTGCCGACTTGTAATTGTATGCCTAATTGAATAACATTCCTATTTGCTTACTTGATCTACTTGCCTTGTATGCTTTTACTTGTGAATTACTTGCATTGTTATTAATTGTTCTTTCTACTGGGATTGAGGAGGTTAGGAAGGCGGTGGGGATGAGATCGCATGGAGGATAGGTTGGTGAAGGCTGTGGGACAACGGTGTTTGGTTAGAATAGTATTCCCCTAAGATAGAGTTCCCTGTTTAGTTATGTTAAGGTTTCGTATAATTATGCTTATTTGTTTTAGAATGCTTTAAGTTGAATCTTCTGATGGATATGGAGCTTAGGATTGCCTTTGGCATCCCGGGGTCTTATATCCTACATCACTGGGCACTGTTACCATACTGAGAACTCCCGGTTCTCATACCATATCTTTGTTGTATTTTTCAGATGCAGGTCGCAACCCACCTCGGTGAGTTTCTTTGGATGGTGACAGAAGCGGAGGACCTTGGATTCTTTTGGAGTCTTTTTAGTTTATTCTGTTTATACATCTCTCCTTTTGTATTTGTCTTTGCCTAGAGGCTTGTATTATGAGAGAAAAACTTGTATAAGCTGTTTTTAAGCTGTCAGGTTTCTGTATGGTTCTGTATACTTGTATATGGCTAGCCGGCTTAAACTCCGTGAGCCGTGGCTAGTTTCCTATGATATTATATACTTATCTTTTGTTATATCTGATGCGTGAGCATCTTGTCTATCTTTTTCTAGTGAATTTGCATCTAATTTGTTGAGTTTAATTAAGAATTAATTATATTTTAGCCACTATGGATGCTATTTTGAGTTTTGTGCAATACTGTTTATTTTAGGTAGCATTTGGCAGAATTTGATGGAGTTTCTGCAGAGAAAGAGAAGAAGCCAAGGAGATGACCAGCGAATGCCGACGTGGACGCATGGCTCACGCGACCGCGCGGAATGGATGAAATCGCAATGACGCGATCGCGTGCCTGACGCGATCGCGTGGACTGGAATCTGCACAAACGACGCGAACGCGTGGACGACGCGGACGCGTCACATGAGCGATCTGCAGAATTGATAGAAAATGCTGGGGTCAATTTCTGGGCTGTTTTAACTTAGTTTTCAGCCCAGAAAACACAGATTAAAAGCTGCAGAATGGACAGAACAAGTGGTCCCCACCCATCAACTGAAGATCTATTAATTTATTCAAATTTAAATTCAAATCTTAAATTAGGAAAGGATATTATTTTAATTTTTAGTTTTAGATATTAGATTTTAAATTTATTAGGATTAGTTATAAAAGGAGGAGGCTTTCCTTCCTTTGTAGAGGTCCGGGGGAGATTCCACCTCATCCCATCAGGGGAACATAGTTGACAATCCTAATTTTCTCTCTTTTCTATGAGCAACTAAACCTCCACTGTTAAAGTTAGGAGCTCTGTCTATTTCTATGGATTAATTTTATTGCTTTTTCTATTTTAATTTATGTATGGATTTATAATTGAAGAATTATTTTCACTCTTTATTTTATGAATTTAGGTGGAACGGAAGTATGACCCTCTTTCTATTTGAGTTCTTGTAAAACTTGGAAAAGCTCTTTACTTGAACAACAGCTTGAAAACATATTCTCCTAAATTTTAGTTATTTGGATTTAACGGGATATGTGACGTATAATCCTTTTATTTTTGGGTAATTAGAATTTTTGTGGCATATAAACTGGAATTTGATCATCACCCTCTAATTGGAATTAATTGACTAAGGAATTGGCAGTTGATGAATTTTAGAGGAGACTAGGAAGGTCTAAGGAATTAGGGTCAAGTCATAAATAGTTTGCCATGAATTAAATCTTACATGATTAAAATTAGTTAATAAGAAAAGTTAATCCAGAAAAATAGATAACTCTGAAGCCTTAACTATTTTCTCCATATTTTCTTCTCAATTTATTTACTTTACTATTTTAATTTCTGCACGATTGAATATTGAAATACTCTTTTTTGTTTGTCTAACTAATCCTATCAAACACTATTGTTGCTTAATCCATCAATCCTCGTGGGATCGACCCTTACTCACATAAGGTATTACTTGGTACGACCCGGTGCACTTGCCGGTTAGTAAGTGTGGTTGTAAATTACCGCACCAAGTTTTTGGCGCCGTTGCCGGGGATTGATAGTGATTAACAACTATTAGTTGTTTGATTGTTTAGATTAGGCGTTTTAATTTTAATTTTATTTAAATATTATTTTATTATTTTTCAAAAAAATTTAATAAATAATACTAATAATTTTCCTTAATTTCTGAAATTAAGTTTGGTGTTACTCAGTTGATTCTATTTTAATTTTTCTGTTTAATTTTTCTTTTAAATTTTCGAAATTTTTATTTATTTTCAATTATTATTTTCGAAATTTTATTTATTTATTTAGTTAGTATTTTTATTTTATTATTTTACACAAGTTACCTCACAGGGACTTCTCTGCACTCTGACGTAGAGAGTCCCATTTTTTTCTTGTTTTCTGCTTGTGTATGCATAGGAGTAGAGACAAAGAACATCTCTTAGACTTTGATCCTGAACCTGAAAGAAATTTCAGGCGGCGTTTACAACAAGCAAGACTTAGCAAGGCTGCAGAATCCACTATGGCAAATAATAATGCTAATGCCAATGTGGTAAATCCGAATGGGGATGATCAACAGAGGAGAATGCTTGGCTCTTATTCTGCCCCTACTGCGGATCTTTATGGAAAAAGTATTGTGGTGCCTCCTATAACTACAAACAACTTTGAGTTGAAGCCACAATTGGTCACCTTAGTGCAACAGAACTGCCAGTATCATGGACTTCCTCATGAAGATCCAAATCAGTTTATTTTTGACTTTCTGCAGATATGTGATACTGTGAAGACAAATGGAGTAAACCCAGAGGTGTACAAACTCATGCTTTTCCCATTTGCTCTGAGGGATAAAGCAAAGCTAGGGCTAGATTCCCAACCAAAGGAGAGTCTGAATACTTGGGAAAAGGTCGTTACTGAATTTCTCACTAAATTTTTCCCACCAAAGAAGCTGACTAAGCTTAGGTTGGAGGTTCAGACCTTCAGACAGAAGGAGGGTGAAACTCTTTATGAAGCTTGGGAGAGATACAAGCTACTGACTAGGCAATGCCCTCCGAACATGTTCTCCAAATGGACCCAACTAGATATCTTTTATGAAGGTTTGGGTGAGATGTCCAAGATGAGCCTAGACACTTCTGTAAGCGGTTCACTGCACAAGAAGAAGATACCAGAGGAAACTATTAAGCTTATTGAATTAGTTGCAAGCAACCAATATTTATACTCATCTAACAGAAATCCTGTGAACTCTGAGACCCCTCAGAAGAGAGGCGTGTTGGAAGTAGAAGCTGTTAATGCTCTCCTTGCTCAGAACAAGCTTATGTCTCAGCAGATAAATCTACTTACTCAACAGATGGGTGGCATGCAAGTCTCAGCTATCACCACTCAAAATCCACCCCAAGATACATCCTATGACATGACAGGTAACTTTATGCAAAATGATAATTATGATTATACTCAACCCTCTTCTGAATAGGTGAATTACATGGGGAGTGGTCCTAGAAATCCCAACAATGATCCATATTCTAAGACATACAACCAGGGATGGAGAAATCACCCAAATTTTGGATGGAGAGATCAACCTCAGAGACCTCAGAACTTCAACAATAGTTCTCAGGGTGGTTTTCAACAGAACAACCATAATAACCACCAATTTCAGTCTCAGCAACAACAACCACCTCAGTAGGCAAATTCTAAATTCCAAGAAGATTCTAAGTGGGAGATGATGATGAGTTTCGTGCAAGAAACTAGAGCCTCCATTAGAAACTTAGAGGTGCAAATGGGTCAAATGAGCAAGCAATTACCTGAAAGGTCTTCAAATATATTCCCTGGTGATACAGTGGTAAACCCAAGAGAAGATTGCAAGGCTATTCAATTGAGAAGTGGTAAGGTAGCTGGTTCTAAGACCAAGGTCAATGAAGATCTAGTTGAAAAGGAAGCTCCAGAGGAGAAGAAGGAAGAAGTAGAGCACGCCCCTCCTAAACGGGCAGACAACCCGTTCCCTGACTCTCTTGACACGTACCCTGCCTTACCAAAGGCCCCTGAATATAAGCCAAAAATGCCATATCCTCAGAGACTTCAGAAGGCATCCAAAGAAAAGTAATTTTCTAAATTTTTAGATGTCTTCAAGAAGCTACAGATCAACATCCCTTTTGCAGAGGCTCTGGAGTAAATGCCTCTCTATGCTAAATTTATGAAAGAATTGTTGACCCACAAGAGGAATTGGAAGGAACAAGAAACAGTGGTGTTAACCAAGGAATGTAGTACTATTATTCAACACACCCTTTCTGAAAAGATGCCAGACCCAGGAAGCTTTGTCATTCCCTGCACCATTGGAGAAGTCGGCATTCAAAGAGCTTTATGTGATCTTGGAGCTAGCATCAACCTTATGCCACTTTCAGTGATGAAAAAGCTTCAAATTGAGGAGGTAAAACCTACTCGTATTTCTCTTCAACTTGCTGATCTTTCTATTAAATTACCTGTAGGTGTGATTGAAGATTTACTTGTTAAAGTAGGATCATTTATTTTTCCTGTTGATTTTGTTATATTAGACATGGAAGAGGAGGTAAAACCCTCTATTATACTTGGTAGACCCTTTTTAGCTACAGGTAGAGCTCTGATTGATGTACAAAAGGGTGAATTAACCCTGAGGGTCAATGAAGAACAGGTGGTCCTAAATGTTTTTGAAGCTCTCAAGCATCCTAATGATTCTGAGGGGTGTATGAAAATAGATGTTATTGAACCACTTGTTCAAGAAGTACTGGAAACTGAGGTACTTGATGATGTTCTAGATCCTATTTCTGAGTGTGAATTAGTTGAAGTTGACAATTCACCACCCCAAAAGGAGCTGATGAACACGCCTATAAAGGAGAAGGAAGCCCCAAGCTTGAGCTCAAACCCTTACCCCCTTCTCTAAAATATGTGTTTTGGGGTGAAAATGATTCATATCCAGTGATTATTAGCTCTTCCCTGAAGCCTGAAGAGGAAGAGGCGCTTGTTTCAGTGCTCAAGAGTCATAAAACAGCTCTTGGGTGGACCATTAGTGACTTGAAAGGGATTAGTCCAACCAAGTGCATGCACAAGATTCTTCTTGAAGATGATGCCAAACCAGTTGTGCAACCACAAAAGAGACTTAATCCAACTATGAAAGAGGTGGTCCAAAAAGAGGTAATAAAATTATGGAAAGCAGGTATTATTTACCCTATTTCTGACAGTCCTTGGGTAAGTCTTGTGCAGGTAGTTCCCAAGAAAGGAGGGATGACAGTGATCAAGAATGAAAAGAATGAGCTTATTCCTATAAGAACAGTCACAGGATGGAGAATGTGCATAGATTACAGGAGGCTCAACACTGCTACAAGGAAGGATCATTTCCCCCTCCCTTTCATTGATCAGATGCTCGAGAGGTTAGCTGGTCATCCTTTTTATTATTTTCTAGATGGATATTCTGGATATAATCAAATTACAGTGGACCCTCAAGATCAAGAGAAGACAGCATTCACATGCCCCTTTGGAGTATTTGCCTACAGGAGAATGCCATTTGGACTTTGCAATGCTCCAGCAACTTTTCAGAGGTGTATGCTTTCAATTTTTTCTGATATGGTTGAAAAGTTTATTGAGATATTTATGGATGACTTTTCTATTTTTGTTAATTCTTTTGAATCCTGTCTTAAACATTTATCTCTTGTCTTGAAATAGTGTCAAGAATCAAACCTTGTTTTAAATTGGGAAAAATGTCATTTTATGGTTACAGAGGGCATTGTTCTTGGACACCGGATTTCAAGTAAGGGAATTGAGGTTGACAGAGCAAAGATGGAGGTAATTAAAAAATTACCACCACCAACCAATGTTAAGGCAATCAGGAGTTTCTTGGGTCATGCAGGATTTTATAGAAGGTTTATAAAGGATTTTTCTAAAATTGCTAAACAGCAACCTGTTGGTTGTTGATGTTCCTTTTGTCTTTAATTCTGATTGTCTGCATGCTTTTGAAACTCTGAAAACAAACCTTACCTCTGCTCCCATTATAGCTCCCCCTGACTGGGATTTACCATTTGAATTAATGTGTGATGCTAGTGATTTTGCTATAGGAGCTGTTTTAGGACAGAGGCATGGTAAGCTTGTACATGTCATTTATTATGCCAGTTGTGTGTTAAATGATGCTCAAAAGAATTACACAACTACAGAAAAGGAATTATTAGCTGTTGTGGATGCTGTTGATAAGTTTAGGTCCTATTTACTTGGTTTTAAGGTTATTGTTTACACTGACCATGCTGCTTTGAAGTACCTTCTAACCAAGCAGGATTCTAAACCAAGATTAATCAGATGGGTATTGCTCCTTCAGGAGTTTGATATTGAAATAAAAGACAGAAAAAGGGTCAAAAAATCAAGTAGCTGACCATCTCTCCAGAATTGAGCCTGAAGCAGGAGTGCAACCACCCACAGCTGTAACTGAGACATTTCCGGATGAGCAATTATTCCTCATTCAGCAGGCTCCATGGTTTGCAGACATTACAAATTATAAGGCCATGAATTTTATCCCAAGGGAGTACAGTAGGCAACAAGTGAAGAAGCTATTGACTGATGCAAAGTACTACATTTGGGAGGAACCATACCTTTTTAAAAGGTGTTCAGATAGAATTATCCGGAGGTGTGTCCCAGATGAAGAAAAACAGCAGATTCTTTGGCACTGTCATGGTTCTGAGTATGGAGGCCACTTTGGTGGTGAAAGAACAGCTACAAAGGTCCTTCAGAGTGGGTTTTACTGGCCGACTCTCTTCAGAGACTCAAGAGCATTTGTAAAGCACTGTGATAGATGTGAAAAAGTAACGAATCTCCCTGCCAACCATGAAATGCCACAGCAGGGGATTCTTGAGGTTGAGTTGTTTGATGTGTGGGGTATTGATTTTATGGGACCTTTTCCACCCTCACATTCAAACAACTATATTCTAGTGGCAGTTGATTATGTGTCCAAGTGGGTGGAAGCTGTAGCTCTACCCACCAATGATGCCAAGGTGGTAATGAGCTTTCTTCAGAGATATATCTTTAGCCGGTTTGGTGTCCCAAGGACACTTATTAGTGATGGAGGAAGTCACTTCTGTAACAGACAGCTGGACTCTCTTCTGCATAGATATG
Source organism: Arachis ipaensis (assembly GCF_000816755.2). Classification (NCBI taxonomy): domain Eukaryota; kingdom Viridiplantae; phylum Streptophyta; class Magnoliopsida; order Fabales; family Fabaceae; genus Arachis; species Arachis ipaensis. The sequence goes on along the minus strand of NC_029793.2, from coordinate 50,296,497 downwards.
GAGTCCGTCATAAAGTGGCAACCCCCTATCACCCTCAGACAAGTGGACAGGTTGAAGTTTCCAACAGGGAACTTAAGAGGATTCTGGAGAAGACCGTCAGTATTTTAAGAAAGGACTGGTCTAGGAAGCTTGATGATGCTCTCTGGGCATACCGGACAGCATACAAGACTCCAATTGGCATGTCCCCATATCTGTTGGTCTACGGCAAAGCCTGTCACTTGCCAGTTGAGCTGGAGCACAAGGCTTATTGGGCAATTAGGTATCTGAATCTTGATTCAGAAGCTGCAGGAATTAAGCGGATGCTTCAGTTGAATGAGCTTGATGAATTCAGATATTCAGCCTATGAGAATGCCAGGCTTTATAAGGAGAGAACCAAGCTACTGCATGATAAGAAGATTGCCATCAGAGTCTTTGAGCCAGGACAAAGAGTGCTTCTGTATAATTCAAGGCTCAAATTCTTTCCCGGGGAGCTGAAATCTCGGTGGTCAGGACCGTTTATGGTTACCAGAGCCTAACCATATGGTCATGTGGAAATACAGGAAGAAAATTCTAACAGGAAATTTACAGTGAATGGTCAAAGGTTGAAGCACTATCTTGGAGGCGAGATTGACCGCCAGAGGTCCACTCATCTGCTGAACTAGCAGAAATGACCGTCAAGCTAGTGACGTTAAAGAAGCGCTTGTCGGAAGGCAACCCGATAATTTCGTATCCTTCGCTATTTTTCGTAGTAGTTTTTCTTAGTTATTTTATTTTTATTTTTATTGAGTTCCTACTAATTTTCTGATCATGCAGTTATGTTCTTCTAGGAACCGAACACCTCAAGCTATATATATATATATAAAAAAAAGAGCGCACACGACGCGAACGCGTCGCTGACGCGTCCGCGTCAGATGGGTGTGTGTGAAAAAATAAATTTGACAGAGAGTTGCGAGGGAGTGGCGCTGGAATAGTGCCTTTGGCACAAATTGTTCCACGCAACCGCATCGATGACGCGTCTGCATCGGGTGGGAACATTGGCCTCCCACGCGACTGCGTCACTCACACGGCCGCGTGCCCTGGAATTCGACGTGAAAAGGGTGCACGACCGAAAGTTATGCTAGAGTGGTGCTGGATTGGCGCTGAACGCCCAATTCTACTCACGCAGAATCATGGCTCACGTGTCCGCGTCATATCCTTCTAATGGCCACTCAGGCGATCGCATGCCCCACGCGATCGCGTCACCCAAGATTTGGCAAAAAAAATAAAATAAAATTTCAAATAGAGAGTTGTGCGAGTGCGAGGCTGCCCTCGCGCCAGTAGCATAAAACGGGTCACGCGACCGCGTGACCGACGCGACCGCATCAATCGGTATAAGCGCAATTCGCGCGACCGCGTGCCCCACGCGGTCGCGTCGCTTGCGCCGCACAGCTTCCCTGATTTGCCAATTATCTTATCTTTCTTTTTTCCCAATCCAAATTCTCTCTTGTTTTTCACCTGTATATTCTTCTTTCCTCTCACTATTTATTTTTATTTTCAGTCCTTCTTTATTTGAGGACAAGCAAACTTTTAAGTTCGGTGTTGACGCTTCGCTTAGAAGTTTTCTGTTTATTCCTATGGCACCAAAAGGGAGGCAAATCATCTTCACTGAGGAGCACAACCTGAAGAATAAACGACTGCTAGGATAACTAAGGTGGTTGAGTTCCTTTCATTTTTTATTCCTCCCCTCTTTGTCTATGTTATGTTCCGATTTTCTGCTATTTTTCTTTGTTTGTTGCATGATCCTTTATTAGTTAGAATCCTAGGACTAGTTTAGTTCTCCCTATTGCTTTAATTCTGAAAAAAAAATGTCTCATGTATTACTCACTGAGCTTAATTTCAAATCAAAAATACAGGAGTGATATATTGTATGAGAAAGTGGGTCTATATTGAAGAATAGTCTTATTTACTTAAATGTGGTGGTATTTTCTGTGATTCTGAATGCATGACATGAACAGTGCATATTTTTGATAGTGAAGTTTATGAATGTTAAAATTGTTGGCTCTTGAAAGAATGATGAAAAAAAATGTTATTGATAATCTGAAAAATCATAAAATTGATTCTTGAAGCAAGAAAAAGCAGTGAAAAACACAAAGCTTGCAAAATATATATATATATATATTAAAAAAAATAAAGACAAAAAAAAAGAGAAAAAGAAAAAGCAAGCAGAGAAAAAGCCAATAATCCTTTAAACTAAAAGGCAAAGGGTAAAAAGGATCCAAGGCTTTGAGCATTAATGGATAGGAGGGCCCAAAGGAATAAAATCCTGGCCTAAGCAGCTAAATCAAGCTGTCCCTAACCATGTGCTTGTGGCGTGAAGGTGTCAAGTGAAAAGCTTGAGACTGAGCGGTTAAAGTCGTGGTCCAAAGCAAAAAGAGTGTGCTTAAGAACTCTGGGCACCTCTAACTGGGGACTCTAGCAAAGCTGAGTCACAATCTGAAAAGGTTCACCCACCTATGTGTCTGTGGCATTTATGTATCCGGTGGTAATACTGGAAAACAAAATGCTTAGGGTCACAGCCAAGACTCATAAAGTAGTTGTGTTCAAGAATCAACATACTGAACTAGGAGAGTCAATAACACTATCTGAATTCTGAGTTCCAATGGATGACAATCATTCTGAACTTCAAAGGATAAAGTGAGATGCCAAAACTATTCAGGATTGCAGTTGTAAACCCCACTATAAGAAGAGACATGAGCTTAATCGAACTCTCATTCTCATGCAAATTCACATCCTAAGCTTATATTAGTTTTGGTTGCTTGAGGACAAGCAACAGTTTATGTTTGGTGTTGTGATGCGTGAGCATCTTGTCTATCTTTTTCTAGTGAATTTGCATCTAATTTGTTGATTTTAATTAAGAATTAATTATATTTTAGCCACTATGGATGCTATTTTAAGTTTTGTACAATACTGTTTATTTTAGGTAGCATTTGGCGGAATTTGATGGAGTTTCTGCAGAGAAAGAGAAGAAGCCAAGGAGATGACCAGCAAATGCCGACGCGGACGTGGTGGACGAAATTGTGATTACACTTTGATTATGTAAAATTCATTGCTCTTTCTTTCCCTGGCAATGGCACCAAAAACACGATGTCAATACCATGGTTCACAACTTCGCACAACTAACCAGCAAGTGCACTGGGTCGTCCAAGTAATACCTTACGTGAGTAAGGGTCGAATCCCACGGAGATTGTTGGTATGAAGTAAGCTATGGTCACCTCAAGGTTTAGACTTTCTGGATTCTCATGAATGCCGCCATCAATCTAGCTTATACCACGAAGATCCCAATATCTCGGACTCGATCCCCTGTATTAGTAATCTAAGAGATACTCGTTCAATCGAAGGTAGAACGGGAGTGGTTGTCAGGCACGCGTTCATAGGGAATGATGATGATTGTCACGTTCATCACATTCAGGTTGAAGTTCGAATGAATATCTTAGAAGTGGAATAAGTTGAATTGAATAGAAAACAGTAGTACTTTGCATTAATCTTTGAAGAACAGCAGAGCTCCACACCTTAATCTATGGAGTGTAGAAGCTCTACCGTTGAAAATACATAAGTGAAAGG
>NC_029793.2:50292631-50292798 GCF_000816755.2 Arachis ipaensis | reverse complement strand
TTTGCGTCGTCTAAACTTGGGCAAAGTATGGACTATTATATATTTCTGGAAAGCCCTGGATGTCTACTTTCCAATGCAATTAGAAGCGCGCCATTTCGAGTTCTGTAGCTCAAGAAAATCCACTTTGAGTGCAGGGAGGTCAGAATCCAACAGCATCAGCAGTCCTT
>NC_029793.2:50204593-50292318 GCF_000816755.2 Arachis ipaensis | reverse complement strand
GAGAAAAACAAGAAAAATGATGCAATGCATGAAAGTTATGGATCAAAACAATGAATGCATGCAAGAATGCTATGAATGTCAAGATGAACACCAAGAACACTTTGAATGTCAAGATGAACATCAAGTCTTATTTTTGAAAATTTTTATATGCAAGGAAAACATGCAAGACACCAAACTTAGAATTCCTTAATGCTTAGACACTAAGAATTCAAGAATGCATATGAAAAACAAGAAAAGACACAAAACATGCAAATGCAAAGATCAAACAAGAAGACTTACCAAGAACAACTTGAAGATCATGAAGAACACTATGAATGCATGATTTTTTCGAAAAATGCAAGATGCATATGCAATTGACACCAAACTTATAACATGACTCAAGACTCAAACAAGAAACACAAAATATTTTTTATTTTTATGATTTTATGATTTTTTTGTATTTTCTTTTTAATTTTTCGAAAATCATTTTGAAAAAGAAAAATAAGGATTCCAAAATTTTTAATATGAATTCTTGGAATCTTATGCTCTTTAGTCTAAAGCTCCAATCAAAGGGTCAGGCATGGCTTAATAGCCAGCCAAGCTTTAGCATGTAACAGGTAGATCATGAACAGTAGTAGGTGGATTAGCACCAACTAGCTTGCTCTTGATAACAAATTGGAAGCCTTAGTCCAAAAGAATTTAGACATGGCTTTACAGCCAGCCAGGCTTCACATGCTTCATGAAACACTAGAATTCATTCTTAAAAATTTTGAATAAAATTATAAAATTTTTGAAAACATTTTTATTTTAAAAAAATTTTTTCGAAAACAAAGGAGAAAATTTTGAAAGATACATAACTTTAAGACAAAGTTACTAACTACTAATGATCATGTAATGAAGACACAAACATAGATAAGCACATAACATAGAGAAAACGAAAAACAGAGAAAGTAAGAACAAGGAATCAGTCCACCTTAGTGATGATGGCGTTTCCTTCTTGAGGAACCAATGATGTTCTTGAGCTCTTCTATGTCTCTTTCTTGCCTTTGTGGCTTGATTCCTAGTGATTTTTGGTATTTCTATTCTCAGTTGCTTCCAATAACTATGTGGAGGGAAGTGCATCCCCTGAGGTATCTCAGGGATCTCTTGATTTGCAGCCACATGTTCTACCACTGAGCTATAGATCCTTTACATAATTGTTTTACCACACCAAACTTAGAATGTTGCTCGCCCTCGAGCAAAAGAAGAAGGAATAGATGAAGAAGAAGATGTGGAAAAAAAACTAGGATTATGAGGAAGGAAGGTGGGGATCCTGTGGGGTCCACAGATCCTGAGATGATCCTGTGAGGTCCACAGATCTTGAGGTGTCAAGGCATTTACATCCCTGCACCAATTTAGGCATGCAAAATGCCTTTGCACACAACTCTGGGCGTTCAGCGCCAGGTTGGTGCCCATTTTGGGCGTTCAGCGCCCATTTGTTGCCCATTTCTGGCGTTAAACGCCAGAACCATGCTTGTTCTGGGCGTTCATTGCCCAGATACTGCCCATTTTGGGCGTTCAGCGCCAGAACCATGCTCTGTTCTGGCGTTGAACGCCAGGCAGGTGCTTCCTCCAGGGTGTGATTTTTCTTCCGCTGTTTTTGATTCTGTTTCTAAATTTTTAGTTTATTTTGTAACTCCACATGATCATGAACCTAAGAAAACATGAAAAACAAAAATAAAATTAGATAAATAAACATTGGGTTGCCTCCCAACAAGCGCTTCTTTAATGTCAATAGCTTGACAGTGGGCTCTCATGGAGCCTCACAGATGTGCAGAGCTTTGTTGAGACCTCCCAACACCAAACTTAGAGTTTGGATATGGGGGTTCAACACCAAACTTAGAGTTTGGTTGTGGCCTCCCAACACCAAACTTAGAGTTTGACTGTGGGGGCTTTGTTTGACTCTGCTTTGAGAGAAGCTTTTTCTGCTTCCTCTCCATGGATGCGGAGAGAGATCCTTGAGTTGTAAACACAAGGTTGTCCTTATTCAATTGAAGGATCAATTCTCCTCTGTCCACATCAATCACAGCTCTTGCTGTGGCTAGAAAAGGTCTTCCTAGGATGATGGATTCATCCTCTTCCTTCCCAGTATCTAAGACTATGAAATCAGCAGGGATGTAAAGGCCTTCAACCTTTACTAACACGTCCTCTACTTGTCCATAAGCCTGTTTTCTGGAATTATCTGCCATCTTTAACGAGATTTTAGCAGCTTGCACCCCATAGATTCCCAGTTTCTCTATTACAGAGAGGGGCATGAGGTTTATCCCTGAACCAAGATCACACAGAGCATTAAAGATCATGGTGCCTATGGTACAAGGTATTATGAACTTTTCAAGATCCTGTCTCTTCTGAGGTAGTGTCAGTTGATCCTGATTACTTAGTTCATTGGTGAACAAGGGAGGTTCATCTTCCCAAGTCTCAATGCCAAATAATTTGGCATTCAGCTTCATGATTGCACCAAGAAGGATTCACCTTCTTTCTGTCTGAAGGTCTGAACGTCCACTCTAAGTTTACTAAGCTTTTGAGGAGGAAAGAACTTGGCTAAAAAAGCCGTGACCAGCTTATCCCAAGAGTTCAGGCTATCTCTGGGTTGAGAGTCCAACCACACTCTAGCTCTGTCTCTTACAGCAAAAGGGAAAAGCATGAGCCTGTAGAATTCAGGATCTACTCCATTAGTCTTAACAGTATCACAGATCTACAAGAATTCAGTTAAGAATTGAAAAGGATCTTCAGATGGAAGTCCATGAAACTTGCAGTTCTGCTGCATCAGAGAAACTAATTGAGGTTTCAGCTCAAAGTTGTTTGCTCCAATGGCAGGAATGGAGATGCTTCTTCCATGTAAATTGGAATTAGGTGTAGTAAAGTCACCAAGCATCCTCCTTGCATTATTGTTGTTGGGTTCGGCTGCCATCTCCTCTACTTTTTCAAAATTTTCAATAAGGTTGTCTCTGGATTGTTTTAATTTAGCTTCTCTTAGTTTCCTCTTCAGAGTCCTTTCAGGTTCTGGATCAGCTTCAACAAGAATACCTTTTTCCTTGTTCCTGCTCATAAGAAAGAGAAGAGAACAAGAAAAGAAGAGGAATCCTCTATGTCACAATAAAGAGGTTCCTTATTGTTAGTAGAAGAAGAGAAAAATTCGAACACAGATGGAAGAGGAGGTTCGAATTTGGTGAGTGATGTGAGGAAGAGATGTTAGTAGATGAATAAATAAATAGAATAAGATGAGAGAGAAGGAGAATTTTCGAAAATTATTTTTGAAAAAGAGTTAGTGATTTTCGAAAATAGTTTTTGAAAAATGTTAGTAATTTTCGAAATTTAAGATTTAAAAATTGAAATAATTAGTTAATTAAAAATAAATTTTGAAAAAGAGGGAGATATTTTCGAAAATTAGAGAGAGAGAGAGAGAGAGTTAGTTAGGTAGTTTTGAAAAAGATAAGAAACAAACAAGAAGTTAGTTAGTTAGTTGAAACAAATTTTGAAAAGATAAGAAGTTAGGAAGTTAGAAAAGATATTTTTTTAAAATCAAATTTTTGAAAAAGATAAGATAAGAAGATATTTTTGAAAAGATATGAATGAAATTAGTTTTGTTGAAAAAAAAAGATTTGATTTTTAAAATCACAATTAATGACTTGATTCACAAGAAATCACAAGATATGATTCTAGAACTTAAAGTTTGAATCTTTCTTAACAAGTAAGTAACAAACTTGAAATTTTTGAATCAAAACATTAATTGGTATTGTTATTTTCGAAAATTTGATATAAAAATAAGAAAAAGATTTTTGAAAAATATTTTTGGAATTTTCGAAAATAACTAAAAAATTTGAAAAAGATTTGATTTTTGAAAAAGATTTTGAAAAAGATGAGATTTTTAAATTGAAAATTTGATTTGACTCATAAAAACAACTAGATTTTTAAAAAATTTTTGAAAAAGTCAAATCTAATTTTCGAAATTTTAAGAGAGAAAAAGGGAAAGATATTTTCNTGTCACAGCACGGCTAATCGTCTGGAGGCATCACCCTTGTCGTTGGTTGCATCCTATTCCTCTCTGTGAAAATGGTCCGATCAGCTGTCACTGCATGGCTAATTATCTTGGAGGTTCTCGATCATACTGGAATAGGATTTACTATCCTTTTGCGTCTGTCACTACGCCCAACACTCGCGAGTTTGAAGCTCGTCACAGTCATTCAATCCCAGAATCCTACTCGAAATACCACGGACAAGGTTTAGACTTTCTGGATTCTCATGAATGCCGCCATCAATCTAGCTTATACCACGAAGATCCCAATATCTCGGACTCGGTCCCCTGTATTAGTAATCTAAGAGATACTCGTTCAATCAAAGGTAGAACGGGAGTGGTTGTCAGGCACGCGTTCATAGGGAATGATGATGATTGTCACGTTCATCACATTCAGGTTGAATGCGAATGAATATCTTAGAAGTGGAATAAGTTGAATTGAATAGAAAACAGTAGTACTTTGTATTAATCTTTGAAGAACAGCAGAGCTCCACACCTTAATCTATGGAGTGTAGAAGCTCTACCGTTGAAAATACATAAGTGAAAGGTCCAGGCATGGCCGAATGGCCAGCCCCTTTGATCTAAGAACCAGGCATCCAAAGATGTCTAATACAATAGTAAAAGGTCCTATTTATAATAAACTAGCTACTAGGGTTTACAGAAGTAAGTAATTGATGCATAAATCCACTTCCGGGGCCCACTTGGTGTGTGCTTGGGCTGAGCTTGAGTACCAACAGCATCAGCAGTCCTTCTTCAACCTCTGAATCTGATTTTTGCTCAAGTCCCTCAATTTCAGTCAGAAAATACCTGAAATCACATAAAAACACACAAACTCATAGTAAAGTCCAAAAATGTGAATTTAACATAAAAGCTAATGAAAACATCCCTAAAAGTAACTAGATTCTACTAAAAACATGCTAAAAACAATGTCAAAAAGCGTATAAATTATCCGCTCATCAGGACGCATCGCTCATGCGACCGCGCGGAATGGAGGAAATCGCAATGACGTGATCGCGTGCCTAACACGATCGCGTGGACTGGAATCTGCACAAATGACGCGAACGCGTGGACGACACGGACGCGTCACATAAGCGATCTGCAGAATTGATAGAAAATGCTGGGGTCAATTTCTGGGCTGTTTTAACTCAGTTTTCAGCCCAGAAAACACAGATTAAAAGCTGCAGAATGGACAGAACAAGTGGTCCCCACCCATCAACTGAAGATCTGTTAATTAATTCAAATTTAAATTCAAATTTTAAATTAGGAAAGGATATTATTTTTATTTTTAGATATTAGATTTTAAATTTATTAGGATTAGTTATAAAAGGAGGAGGCTTTCCTTCCTTTGTAGAGGTCCGGGGGAGATTCCACCTCATCCCATCAGGGGAACATAATTGACAATCCTAATTTTCTCTCTTTTCTATGAGCAACTAAACCTCCACTGTTAAGGTTAGGAGCTCTGTCTATTTCTATGGATTAATTTTATTGCTTTTTCTATTTTAATTTATGTATGGATTTATAATTTAAGAATTGTTTTCACTCTTTATTTTATGAATTTGGGTGGAACGGAAGTATGACCCTCTTTCTATTTGAGTTCTTGTAAAACTTGGAAAAGCTCTTTACTTGAACAACAGCTTGAAAACATATTCTCCTAAATTTTAGTTATTTGGATTTAACGGGATACGTGACGTATAATCCTTTTATTTTTGGGTAATTAGAATTTTGTGGCATATAAACTGGAATTTGATCATCACCCTCTAATTGGAATTAATTGACCAAGGAATTGGCAGTTGATGAATTTTAGAGGAGACTAGGAAGGTCTAAGGAATTAGGGTCAAGTCATAAATAGTTTGCCATGAATTAAATCTTACATGATTAAAATTAGTTAATAAGAAAAGTTAATCCAGAAAACTAGATAACTTTGAAGCCTTAACTATTTTCTCCATATTTTCTTCTCAATTTATTTACTTTACTATTTTAATTTCTGCACGATTGAATATTCAAATACTCTTTTTTGTTTGTCTAACTAATCCTATCAAACACTATTGTTGCTTAATCCATCAATCCTCGTGGGATCGACCCTTACTCACGTAAGGTATTACTTGGTACGACCCGGTGCACTTGCCGGTTAGTAAGTGTGGTTGTAAACTACCGCACCAATATCTTATCTGTTTCTTGTGCCTTAAGTTATAGCTTCGTTAGTACATTTTGCGCTTTTCAAATCCAAAAATTTGAGCTATATCTTTCATCGGGCTTCTAGATTATATTATTCTTTCTATATATATTATACGTATGAGCTTTAGAAGTGTCGTATGCTTTTAGGTTATCTACTTGATATATGCATAGCATGCTTGTTTGTGAGTGCCTGTTTGGGATAATTAAAGCACTAGGCTTTTGATATTGAGACTGATCACCTTGATATCGATTGTTCGGTGTAGATAGGAACCCTACATGGCCACTTGCGGGCGAGGTCGAACACGTACACGAGAAAGTAGGAATGAGCATCCAGCTGACAACCATGCCGAATTCATGACGGCAATGGCAAATCTCACTAATACCATGGAAGCTAATGCTGCTGCGACTCTGCAAGCTGTGCAGAGGTTAGGCCAACCAGTGGGAATGGCAATGGGAACGGAGAAGGAAATGCCAATGATAATGCTGAGGGAAATGGCGATAACACGTGAAGAGTTCCGATGACCTTGGTGACGTTCCTCAAGGTTCATCCGCCAACTTTCCGAGGATCCACTAATCCTACTGAAGCGGATCACTGGTTTCAGGCTATAGAGCGTGCTTTACAAGCGCAGCATGTTCCCCTCAATCAATATGTCGAGTTTGCCGCTTATCAGCTAATGGGAGAAGCCCAGCCCTAGTGGCAAGCAGAGTGTCGCTTGCTACAACTTCAAAACGCCGACATTCTATGGGATGTGTTCCAAACGGCCTTCTACAAGAAATACTTCCCAGAGTCTGTGAGGGAAGCAAAGGAGATGGAACTAATGCAGCTGAAGCAAGGTTTCCTATATGTGGCAGACTACACCAACAAGTTTGAGGAGCTCTGTAGGTTTTCTAGGGTATGTCAAGGTGCCCTGGAGACTTACGAGAGCTGGAAGTGCATTAAGTACCAGAGGGATTTAAAGGATAGCATTATAACTGCTATGGCTTCTATGGAAATTCGTGTCTTCTCTGACTTAGTGAACAAGACTAGAGTAGTGGAAGAGTATGCCAAGACCATGGCAGCATCCAAGGACACTCATAGAGAGAGCTCTAGTCGGGGGCGTGGAAAGTATTTTCATCCGAGAGGACAAAGCTTCAAAAGAGGAGGATATGCGCCTCAAGGTCAAGGAGGCTTTAGAAAGAACACCCATGATCAAATTCAACGTGGCAAAGGGAGAGGAAATCAGAGTAAGAGTTCTTCGGATTGAGCTTGTGATCGTTGTGGACGTTTTCATCCATATGACTCTTGCAAGATTGGTATAGGTGGGTGCTTCAACTGTGACTTGCCTGGTCATTTTGCGAGGGATTGTACACGTGGGAAGAACCAAAGTGCGGGTCAAGGTCAGCACCAGGGGCGAGTCTTTGCTGTGAATGCCAAGGATGCTTTTAAGGAGGATCCGTTGATGAGAGGTATATGTCTAATTGGTGATAAGTTCTTAGTTTTATTATATGATACTGGAGCTTCGCATTCGTTTATTTCATTTGCTAAAGTTGAGGAATTAGGCTTGAAAGTGTTAGAGTTACCATTTGATCTGCATGTACATACTCCACATCAGACAGTTATGACTAGGTCAAGTTGTAGACAAGTAGGTTTCAAACTTGAGCGTAGAGACTTTGTGCATGATTTGATCTATTTGCCAATGATTGGATTGGAAATGATTTTGGGGTTTGATTGGTTGTCGAAGAATCGGGTTTTGTTGGATTGCTTTGAACGGACAATTCGGTTTATGCCGGAAGGAGAAAATGGAGTAGTGGTAGCTACGGGATATTACCTGAACTCTGTAATGGTGCACTATAGTGGGAAGAGTGTCAGGGATATATTCTGTTGGCTGCTAATGTGTTGGGGGATGCCCAGGACTTAGATCAGATACCGGTGGTTAGAGATTTTCAAAAGTGTTCCCGGAAGATATCCTTGAGTTCCCACCTCAAAGGGAAATTGAATTTGTGATTGAATTGGTGCCGGGAGTGAAGAACGAAACTCTCGCGCGATCTAGAATTTTCACAAATAAATTCCCATTGTAAGTATAGCTTCTAGACCGACAAGAATTCCTTTCTTACAAAAATTTTGGTTGTCACAAGTAACAAACCCCTTTGAAATTGATAACCGAAGTATTTAACCTCGGGTCGTCTTCTCGAGGAATTGCAGGGAGGTGTTCTTATTATTGGTTGTGAGTCTTGTAAATTGGGGGTTTTTTAAAATAAGGAACAAGTAATGTAAAATAACAAGTTGTTAAAATAATAACTAAGAAAGCTCTTGGCAAGGTATGAGAATTGGAAGTCCTATCCTAGTTATCCTTATCGATGGTGATGAGAATTGAGTTTTAATCCCACTTAGTTAACCTTTACTAAAGCAAAGGAAAGTCAAGTGGACTAATTGGTTTGATCCTCAAGTCCTAGTTAATCCCTGTGGGAAGACTAGCTTTAGAGCGATCTAGATCAATTAATAATCTACCAATTTCAACCACTGCTGAGTTTGACAACTCAAGTGTTACCAATTACTTAACCAAAGCCAAAAGGAAGAAAATATCTAAATTAAATAAAAAGCATTCATAAATAGAATAAAGCAATCATAAATCTAAAACACATCAAATTACGTTTAAACATAAATTCAAATCTAACATGGAAAAGTTCATAAAGTGAATTGGGAAAATAAATAAAAGGAACGTTGAACCTGAGCAGCAGTTGAAATGCTAAATCCTTTAAGAGGAATCCTAATCCTAAAACCTAAGAGAGAGGAGAGAACCTCTCTCTCTAAAAACTACATCTAAATTATGAAAAGTGAATTATGAGTGTCTTGATGAATGGATGCATTCTCCCACTTTATAGCCTCTAATCTGTGTTTTCTGGGTCGAGAACTGGGTCAGAAACAGCCCAGAATTTGTTGGTTTCGAATTCAAACACGCTGGTTTTTTTGCCACTGCGATGCATCCGCGTAGATCACGCATTCGCGTCACTTATCGTCAAGGAAACTATGGCAAATTATATATCAAATCGAAGCCCCGGACGTTAGATTTCCAACCCAACTAGAACCGCATCATTTGGACCTCTGTAGCTCAAGTTATGACCGTTTTAGTGCGAGAGGGTCAGGCTGACAGCTTTGCGGTTCCTTCAACTTCTTGCATTCCTTCAACTTTTGCATGCTTCCTTTCCATCCTCTAAGCCATTCCTAACCTATAAACTCTGAAATCACTTAACGCACATATTAAGGCATCGAATGGTAATAAGAAGCATGTTTTCAATCATAGCACAAAATCGGGAAGGAAAACGTAAACTCATGCAAATCATATGAATAAGTGTATGAAAGATTGATAAAATCTACTCAATTGAGCACAAGATAAACCATAAAATAGTGGTTTATCAACCTCCCCGCACTCAAACATTAGCATGTCCTCATGCTAAGCTTAAGAGAACTAAAAGAGTGAAGGGGAATGGTAGACTGTATGAAATGTAACCTATGAATGCAACTAAATGCAGAATGCTTCTTTTTTTTTTTTCTACTTGGTTAAAAGTAAACAAATCCTTCAAGAACAAATATGAACTGGATTTTACTAATTCAAATCATAAAATAAAGTATAGGTAAACTTGCAGAAGAAAATAGCTCATGAAAGACGGGAACAAAGAATCGAGCATCGAACCCTCACTGGAAGTGTATGCACTCTAATCGCTCAAGTGTTTAAGGTTCGATTCTCTTTTATTTTTTTCAATGCATATGATTAAATTATTGGATGCATGAATCATGTCCTAAACATTTCTTTCACATTTTCAGAAAATTCTAACATACTCAATTCTCAAACCAAATGTTTCCAAATTCAACTTCCCCACACTTAATTCATGAGCACTCTCACTAGTCTAAGCTAACACATGATTCAAATTAAGGACATTATTATTTTTCGCTTAGAGTTAATGATGTGCTAAAGTAAAGAACAAAGGGGTATAATAGGCTCAACATTGGTTTGCAAAGAATAATGAAAGGGTAAGGCCATATGGGTATGTAAGCTCAGTGAAACAAAAGCCTCAATCATATAAGTGTATGCATACATCAAATAATGGAAATATAGAATTAAGCAAGACAAAGATCACAATTTTAGAAAGAACAACACACACCAAAAATAAAATTTTGGTTGATAAAATGCAACCAATCAAATAGGCTCAAAATCTCACATATTTTGTGTGTTCAAGCTCTAAACCATGTTCTAGTATAATATTTCTTCAAACAAGTTTAACATAAAATTTTATTCAAATTAGTGAAATTCTCTAAAAGGTTTCTTGAAAAAGAAAATATTACTTCAACTAATTGGTAAAATATGCACAAAATCAAATAATCATGCAATCAAACATGCAAATGCAACAACTAACAAGGAAAATAAACCGTTGGTGTTGAGATAGAAGAGTAACTAACCCATGGAGATCGGTATCGACCTCCCCACACTTAAAGATTTCACCGTCCTCGGTGCATGCTAAGATGTACAAGTGGACGGGTTGCTTCAACTGATACTTTTCTCCAAAGATTGTGCAGGTGGACTTGTTTGTCTTCCCATTAAGAAGCTTTTCCTCTCCCTTTGTGGTGGCCATCCTGAAAGAAGAGGGAAAAGAAGAAAAATAACCCAAAATAAAGATAGGAGACAATTTAAAATATGGTTGGATTAATGCTAAATGATGAGGATCTCAATTACATGGTAGCTACAACATGCAAGTGAGAAAATAATAGAATCACATGGCATATCAATAGTGCAGAAATTGAAACAATGAGGAAAGAGGGTGTGGGTAATGCAAAATAGTGTAAGTGCATATCAATGCAAAACAAAACTCTCGCGTGATCTAGAATTTTCGCAAATAAATTTCCGTTGTAAGTATAGCTTCTAGACCGACAAGAATTCCTTTCTTACAAAAGTTTTGGTTGTCACAAGTAACAAATCCCTCTGAAATTGATAACCGAAGTATTTAACCTCGGGTCGTCTTCTCAAGGAATTGCAGGGAGGTGTTCTTATTATTGGTTGTGAGTCTTGTAAATTGGAGATTTTTTAAAACAAGGAACAAGTAATGTAAAATAACAAGTCGTTAAAATAATAACTAATAAAGCTCTTGGCAAGGTATGAGAATCGGAAGTCCTATCCTAGTTATCCTTATTGATGGTGATGAGAATTGAGTTTTAATCCCACTTAGTTAACCGTTACTAAAGCAAAGGAAAGTCAACTGGACTAATTAGTTTGATCCTCAAGTCCTAGTTAATCCCTGTGGGAAGACTAGCTTTAGAGCGATCTAGATCAATTAGTAATCTGCCAATTTCAACCACTGCTGAGTTTGACAACTCAAAGTATTACCAATTACTTAACCAAAGCCAAAAGGAAGAAAATATCTAAATTAAATTAAAAGCATTCATAAATAGAATAAAGCAATCATAAATCTAAAACACATCAAATTAAGTTTAAACATAAATTCAAATCTAACATGGAAAAGTTCATAAAGTAAATTGGGAAAATAAATAAAATGAACGTTGAACCTGAGAAGCAGTTGAAATCCTAAATCCTTTAAGAGGAATCCTAATCCTAAAACCTAAGAGAGAGGAGAGAACCTCTCTCTCTAAAAACTACATCTAAATTATGAAAAGTGAATTATGAGTGTCTTGATGAATGGATACATTCTCCCACTTTATAGCCTCTAATCTGTGTTTTCTGGGCCGAGAACTGGGTCAGAAACAGCCCAGAATTTGCTGGTTTCGAATTCAAACACGCTGGTTTTTTGCCACTGCGACGAGTCCGCGTAGATCACGCATTCGCGTCACTTATCTTCAGAGAAACTATGGCAAATTATATATCAAATCGAAGCCTCGGACGTTAGCTTTTTTATAACGCAACTGAAACCGCATCATTTGGACCTTTGTAGCTCAAGTTATGACCATTTTAGTGCAAGAGGGTCAGGCTGATAGCTTTGCAGTTCCTTCAACTTCTTGCATTCCTTCCACTTTTGCATGCTTCCTTTCCATCCTCTAAGCCATTCCTGCCCTATAAACTCTGAAATTACTTAACGCATATATCAAGGCATCGAATAGTAATAAGAGAGGATTAATATTAGCAAATATAAGGCCAAAGAAGCATGTTTTCAATCATAGCACAAAATCAGGAAGGAAAACGTAAACTCATGCAAATCATATGAATAAGTGTATGAAAGATTGATAAAATCCACTCAATTGAGCACAAGATAAACCATAAAATAGTGGTTTATCAGGAAGCCAGACCAGTGTCGATTGCACCGTATAGAATGGCTCCGATAGAGCTGGCAGAGTTAAAGACTTAGTTGGAAGAGCTTCTGAACAGGAGGTTCATTCGACCGAGTGTATCACCGTGGGGAGCGCCAATTTTATTGGTGAAGGATAGATGACTTGATGGATCAATTGCAAGGAGCTGGAGTATTTTCCAAGATAGATTTGAGATCCGGTTACCATCAAATAAAGGTAAAAGAGGATGATATCCCTAAGATTGCGTTTAGGACACGCTATGGACACTACGAATTTGCGGTAATGTCCTTTGGGTTAACGAATGCACTTGCTATTTTCATGGATTACATGAACAGAGTCTTTCATCTCTTTTTGGACAAATTCGTGGCGGTTTTCATAGATGACATCTTGGTTTACCCTAAGACGGCGAAGGAGCATGAGGAACACTTGAGGATTGTGTTGCAAATCTTAAAGGAGCGAAAGTTGTACGTTAAGTTGTCAAAGTGCGAGTTCTGGAAGGAGGAAGTAAAGTTCTTAGGCCACGTGGTGAGCAAAGGAGGAATAGCGGTAGATCCTTCTAAGGTAGAAGTGGTGATGGAATGGGAAAGACCGACGATAGTGACAGAAGTAAGAAGATTCTTGGGTTTAGCCAGATATTACCGGAGATTTATCGAAGGATTTTCCCGGATTGCGTTACCAATGACGAAGTTGACAAGGAAAGAAGTGCCATTCGTGTGGACATCGGAGTGCGAAGAGAGTTTTCAGACTTTGAAGCAGAGATTAACTTCAGCACCTATTCTAATCTTACCGGAACCACATGAACCATTCGAAGTGTACTGTGATGCTCCTCTGAAGGGTTTGGGTTGCGTGTTGATGCAACATCAGAATGTGGTGGCTTATGCATCGCGTCAGTTGAGACCGCATGAGGTGAACTACCCAACTCATGACCTGGAATTGGCGGTGATTGTGTTTGCATTGAAGATCTGGAGGCACCACTTGTACGGATTAAAGTTTAGCGTTTTTTCTGATCATAAGAGTCTCAAGTACATCTTTGATCAGAAAGAGCTTAATATGCGTCAGAGAAGGTGGATGGAGTTGTTGAAGGATTATGATTTCAGGCTGAGTTATCATCCTGGAAAGGTGAATATAGTGGCAGACGCATTGAGTCGAAAATCTTTAACAATAGCTTGGATGAGAATCAAGGAAGAGGAGCTAGTAGATAAGTTTGTGGATCTTAAGCTGGATATTGGTGAAGTTGCCAGAAGAGCTTGTTTGAACCAACTACAAATTTCAAGCGCTTTTAAATCAGAAATACAAAGGCCTCATCAAGATGAGCAGAAGCTTCAGCAATTGTTTCAACAAGTTGGTGAGAAGAGGCTTGGAGAATTCACCAAAGATGATGAAGGATTATGGAGATACAAGGAAAGAATTTGCATACCGGATGTTGGGAGTTTGAGGCGAGACTTGTTGTCGGAAGCTCATAACAGTGGGTTTTCTATTCATCCCGGAAGCAAGAAGATGTACTATGACTTAAAGAAGATGTTCTGGTGGCCTGGGATGAAGGGTGATGTAGCAACAGTGGTATCCAAGTGTCTAACTTGACAAAAGGTGAAGATAGAGCATCAAAAACCGTCAGGAATGTTATAGTGACCCATGCATACGCGTCGCAGCTCGCACGTGACCTCATTAAAGTGAAAACGCTGGGGGCGATTTCTGAGCTTCCTAGGCCCAAATCCAACCCATTTCTAAGCTTATTACATGCAGAATTCAAGAGGAGCCAAAAGGGGGGGGGGGAGCACATAGTTGAGTTTTCATCATGCTTTAGTTAGTTTCTAGAGAGAGAAGCTCTCTCTTCTCTCTAGAATTACGTTAGATGTAGATTAAGATTTCTTAGATCTAAGTTTAATTCATACTTTGATTTACTTTTCCTTTTCAATTTCTTGTTCTTCTACCCTTGCTTTCTTAGTTTTGTACTTTACTCTTTGTATTTGTTTACTTTGTTGTTGATGCACTCTTATTTCTTTTATTTTCCTTTAATACAATTTATGTTTGGTTTCTTTTATTGTTGATTTGAGTTGTTGTTGTTAATTTTCTTGCAATTAGTAGTTGTAGATTTGAATTTCTTGCAATTTTATCTTGCTTTCCTTTTATACCTTCCAAGTGTTTGATTAAATGCTTGGAAGGATATTAGAGTAGATTTTTGTGTTCTTGGCTAGGGATGGTAACTTAGGTGAAATTGAGTTGCTAATGTCCAAGTCTTGATAATTGGTGTCCATTGACTCTAGCTTCCACTAAGCTAATTAGTGAGTGGCTAGGACTTATGAATTCGGATTAGTGTAGCTCATTTGACTTTTTTTCACTTGTTAGAGGATGACTTAATGAGATTGATCCTTACAATTATCATGTTGGGGTTAGTAACAAGGATAAAGATCTTTAATCATCAACCCTTGCCAAGACCTTTTTATCATTTGAGTTCATTTACTTTCTTGCAATTTATCTCTCATGTCCTTTATTCAAAACCCCAAAATATGCATCTCATAACCAATAACAAGAACACTTCCCTGAAATTCCTTTGAGAGACGACCGATGTTTAAATACTTCGATTATTTTTATTGGGGTTTGTACTTGTGACAAACAATTTTTTGCATAAGAGAATTATTTGTTGGTTTAGAAACTATACTTGCAATGAGATTTCAATTGTGAATTCTAAACCATACGAAAAATCCACTCATCACGCATACCTAATAAAATGACCATCCTGAACTAGCCATGATTGAAGACCAGAACTTGAACTCAGGAAGACAGCGAACAAAGGGACAGAACTCATCGGAACCTCTGGTGGGAAAAGTGACACCATCGTAGATTTTCTGAATTTTGGTATCAACTTGAGGGGAAAGGAAGCCGACGAGGAGGTTGAGCATGTAGATTCAGAGGCCGTAGAAGACGATGTAGAAACCTTGGATCAAGTGTACGCGCAGAACATAGATACAAGCGATGATGAAAGAACCAATCCAACGGCAAAGCATATGCAGCGTGGTCTTATCGAGTAAATGTTGGTACTGCCGCAACACTGCGAATTTCCATCGTGATATGGCATCATCCGGTAAGAAATAGTCGGTGGACGTGAAAGAGATCGACGTTGGTGAAGGGTGCAAAACGGCGTCACTATTCGAGTTGGAAGAAAACTTGCTACGGTGGTGAAAAAGACGGCAGTGTCAAGATTTTTGTGGCAATATCAATGATAGTTGCAGGAGAGACCGATACTGTTGAGTAGAAGTGAGGTGCAAAACATATAAGATATGTAAATGTATAACTGTACGTAGTGATTTAGATGCTAATTTTAATGTTTTTAAATTTTAAAATTTGATAATAATTATTTAATTAATTAAAAATATAATTTTTAATTTTAAATTTTTTTGTTTTTAACTATTGTTCACTGTATATATTGTTCCCTGTACAGCTATACTTTTCCATATTAATTACCTGTGGTAAGCAAACCATAATTTGATCGCGTGAACTATATAAATAGCATACACAGGAAATTGATCGATGAGTTAATGCATGTAGCTTTTTCGTGACACAAAATTGTGGAAGGAGTATAAGGGGATCCCTTATGTGAGTGTTTCCATGTAATTACATATGTATTAGAGTTTCTAATATTTGGAGTAAGTCTTAAAGTTATTTCTAACGTTTCAATTGTCCTATTTAAGTTCTTAACATTTTAAAATTGACTCAATGTTGTTCTGTTGTTAAGGATCTGTTAATAAAATTGACGACGAAACAAAATTGAGATGATTTTGAAATATTAGGGACTTAAATAGGACGAAAACCTTGGAGACAAAAACGATACATAGAAATAAATTTTAGTTTTATCCTTCAATAATATCAATTTTTTACTGTACATAGTATTTAATTATTTTTTAATCACATTTAAGTAAATTACACTTAATCATATTACTTTTATTTTAAATAAATTTATTTTTTTATATTTTTACACTTAAAGTTATAAGTTAGTATAAAAATATAAAAAAATTTATTTAGAATGAAAGTAGTACGATTAAGTGTAATTTACTTAGATGTGATTATTATTGTAAAAAATTAAAATTATTGAAGGATAAAATTAAAATTTATTTCTATGTATCATTTTTATTCCGAACGTTTTCGTCCTATTTAAGTTCCTAACGTTTCAAAATCGAATTAATTTTGTCCCGCCGTCAATTCTGTTAACGGATCCCTAATGACAGGACAATATTGAGTCAATTTTAAAACGTTAGGGACTTAAATAGGACGATTGAAATATTAGGAATAACTTTAGAACTTACCTCAAATATTTTGGACAAAAACAATACTTTACTCTATGTATTAAAGTAGATTTAGTTTTTGGTATTTAGTAATTTTCACTAGGCCCTTTGTCATTAAATTTATAGAATTATGGGATCCAGCAATTGTCAACCGAAATGACTATACCGTGCTGGGTTGGACAACGAGTTATGACCACCAATTAAACCTAAATTTATAACTTTTTTTATATATTGTCCTTTGGTAATATTGTAAATTAATGTATGTAACAAGACTTAAGGATATATTTGAGTGAATTTTTAGGAAAAGATTTTGTTTTGAATATGCTTTTTTAAGATTTTATATAAAAGTAAAAGTAATTTTATGTTTAGATATCTCATACAAAAAGATCTTTTTATTTATTAATTATATTCATATATAATAACATAAAAGTACTTTTTTGTTTATTTATTTACATAAAAAAATATCTTTTTAAAAAAAAAATCTCTTAAAAAAAATATAAATTATAACTTTTGAAAAAAGATATATTTTTTTAATTTTTTTAGTGCTTTTATTTTTATTACTAAAAATTTGTCAAATATATCAAAATATAAAAAAAAGTATTTTTTTATTAAATTTTTTTTATCCAAATAATGACATCCAAATAAACACTTAATTGAGATGAAAAGATAATTTCTATTAAATATCATACTTAATTTCTACGTCATACATCTCCAAAGAACTAAAGGAAAGAGGTTAAATACCCTTGGACTATGCCAAACACTTATCACCTAACAAGAAGAGTGGAGGAGTCAACATACATGAGCACAATAGGAGAAAACAGAAAATATAACCCTCTTTAAATATCTTTAGTGTTTAAATTGTATAGATTTTTTTTTGGTCTAATCTCGCATCTTTTCTTTTTATTTTTATGTTGGTAAAAAAATTCAATTAATTTTCACTCTTCTTGGTGTGTTAATTTATCTTTTTGTTAATTTTCATTCATTCCGTCTAAATTATGATTCTACTATTTTTGTCATTGTTTATATTAATTAATATTTTATGAAATACTAGAGATCTAAGTTTGTAACATATTCCAAATAATATAATAGTGTTTAAAATAATCTTCGAACACATTCAAAATTCATTAAGATCTATGGATATATTTTTGTACAAGATGTCTCTAGTACGGATTGTGAGATGGATTAGGGACCTGCGGGTCGGAACGGTGGCCGGATCGTCTGACTGGGAGCGAAGGGGGGAGGTACCTGCAAAGACACTTCGACGCTCAAGTCAGAATGGATCTGAGAGGTATAAGGTATGTAGGGTCAATGACGTATCTGGGGAGGCCTGGGACTCTCTTTTATATAGATGGTAATAGTTATCTTATCTTATCTCATCTAGTTAAGATGAGGGAGGTATTTGAATTTGAATGTTGGTTAGGGAGTCTAGTAGGCCAGTTCGGGACTTCTAGAAGGAGGAGGCGAGTCGAACCCGAGTAGCCGGGTCGGGAGACCACTCCAAGTGTGGGATCCGTGGACTAGATCCGTAATAGTTGCCCCGCAGCGGGAGAGTGAGTGGGGGTCAGTCTTCCTTGTTGGAGGGTATGGGATTCACTGTTTATGGCTTTGTTCGATGCTATCTGGATAGGGCTAAGAGACCGGGAGGTTGGTCTGTGGGCTTATCCGACGCGGGTACCGGCGAACCGGGTCCTTTGTGGAAGTGGGCGATTTTTGGAATAATCGTCGTCTTTGGAGTTCGTGTGGTGGTTGGCGTGAGCCTTTCACATTCTTATGCCCGTTGCGTTTTTTGAGATGTGCTGTCAGTTACGCTTCCAGAGAGTGCATTTATTGCAAAGGGATGTTTGGACTATTTTATCGTTTTTGCCCCTTCGTCTTTGTTGGTTTACGAGGGTATTTCTGGATTTTGGACCTCTTGCAACCGTTTTGTTTTCTCGCCCTTCTCGTTTTCCTCGTTCACTTCATTCTTTTTTTTTTTGCTGTTTTTGCTTCCTCTACTTCCTTCTTCCTGGTGCATTTTCATACTTTAGTCTCCGTGCCATGTGCCGTTTCCTGCTTCAACTCTTCCTTTTTTGCTTCTACTTTCGGCTTTATCAGGTTGGTGTCTTCTTTCTTTGTGTTTATGAGCACCACTGTTGTAGGCATATCCTGTGGCAGGTTGTGGTGTTTTACTTTTTTTCTGCTGTTCTTCCTTGCGTAGCACTAGTGGGCTAATGGTGGTGCTCCTCCTTTTATTGTCAGGCACTAGAAGGAGGGCTGAGGGTGTGGGCACTCCGATAGCTCAGGTCGGGGGCATTCCTCCTCTCTATTCTTGGGTGACCAGCGATATTTGGGCGGTACCGTCTTGGATGACAGATGTGGATCTCTAGCGGCTCCATGGTGCACGAAATTGTGATCATCAATGGTGCCAACAACTTGGTACGCACAATTGTAATCTCAACTCCTTATCACAACTCCGCACAACTAACTAGCAAGTGCACTGGGTCGTCCAAGTAATAAACCTTACATGAGTAAGGGTCGTTCCCACGGAGATTGTCGGCTTGAAGCAAGCTATGGTCATCTTGTAAATCTCAGTTAGGCGGATTCAAATGGTTATGGAGAATTTGATAATTAAAAGATGAATAAAACATAAAATAAGATAGAGATACTTATGTAATTCATTGGTGAGAATTTCAGATAAGCGTATGAAGATGCTTTGTTCTTCCTGAACTTCTGCTTTCCTATTGCCTTCATCCAATCATTCATACTCCTTTCCATGGCAAGCTGTATGTTGGGCATCACCGTTGTCAATGGCTACTTCCCGTCCTCTCAGTGAAAATGGTCCAAATGCGCTGTCACCGCACGGCTAATCATCTGTCGGTTCTCGATCATGTTGGAATAGGATCCATTGATCCTTTTGCGTCTGTCACTACGCCCAACACTCGCGAGTTTGAAGCTCGTCACAGTCATCCCTTCCCAAATCCTACTCGGAATACCACAGATAAGGTTTAGACTTTCCGGATCTTAGGAATAGCCGCCAATGATTCTAGCCTATACCACGAAGGTTTTAATCTTAGATTAGAAACCCAAGAGAATATACTCTAGCTGTCGTCCAATGACTACGTTGAACATCATGTAGATCGCTTTGGGGTTGTCAGGCACGCAACCTTGGCTAAGTGAGTAACGAAGATCTGGTGATTGTCACGGGTCACCCCTTCATTCTGACTTAACTGAATTAAGTACGAGAGTATATCTTGGAGAAGAAATAGGCTTGAGTTGAATAGAAAAATAATAGTACTTTGCATTAATTCATGAAGAACAGCAGAGCTCCACACCTTAATCTATGGTGTGTAAAAACTCCACCGTTGAAAATACATAAGAATAAAGTCTAGGCATGGCCGAATGGCCAGCCTCCCAAAGAGGATTCAATCATCAAAACATGATTAAAGATGATTCAGGATGATTCAAAGATGAAAATATAATAGCCAAAAGGTCCTATTTATTGAAAACTAGTAGCCTAGGGTTACAGAAATAAGTAATTAATGCAGAAATCTTCTTTCGGGCCCACTTGGTGTATGCTTGGGCTGAGCATTGAAGCTTTTACATGTAGAGACTTTTCTTAGAGTTAAACGCCAGCTTTTGTGCTAGTTTGGGCGTTTAACTCCAGCTTTTATGCCAGCTTTGGCATTTTGACGCCAGAATTTTTATGCTGACTTGGAACGCCGGTTTGGGCCATCAAATCTCAGACAAAGTATGGACTATTATATATTGATGAAAAGTCCAGGATGTCTACTTTCCAACACAATTGAGAGCGCGCCGATTGGGTTTCTATAGCTCCAGAAAATCCACTTCGAGTGCAGGAAGGTCAGAATCCAACAGCATCTGCAGTCCTTTTTCAGCCTCTGAATTAGATTTTTGCTCAGGTCCCTCAATTTCAGCCAGAAAATACCTGAAATCACAGAAAAACACATAAACTCATAGTAAAGTCCAGAAATGTGATTTTTATTTAAAAACTAATAAAAATATAATAAGAATTAACTAAAACATACTAAAAACTACCTAAAAACAATGCCAAAAAACGTATAAATTATCCGCTCATCACTCCACGACCAAGGAGCGGTGTGTGGAGGGTGGTGATGCCGAGCGTCAATACGAGCTCGTGCTCCCTGAGGTTGATGAGATGGTTTGCTACTTGAATCTCGACTTGCCAACCGTCCCGGACTGGATGTGGGTCTATGAGTCGTTGTTTACTCGACTTGGCATGCGGCTCCCTTTTTCACCTCTTGTTCAGGCGCTGCTGAGCCTGTGATCCGTGGCACCGTCTCAGCTTCACCCGAATAGTTGGACGGCGGTGCACACCTTTGAGCTCGTATGCGAGTTTCTGGAGCTTCCGATCTTCATTAACGTCTTCCTTTTCCTTTTCTTATGCACTTTGCCAACCAAAGAGGGGAAGCATAAGAAGGGGTATATGTCGTTTAGGACTTTGCCCCATCGGCGTATATTTGGCTTATATGAGGAATCCTTTCATGATTTTAAGAGGGGATACTTTAAGGTGCACCCTGCTCGAGGGCACCATCCCTTCTGGTTGACGTTAGAAGGGGAGCACCGGTTTTCAACGTATTGGAACTTTGGTTCCGGTCCGTCGATTCTAACGAAAGTTAGTTACGAGGATTTATCTCCGGAAGACAAGGATATTACTGGTGTCCTTTGGCACCTTTTTAGGGAGCGTCCTATGAACCCTCGGGACGTTATGGGAGATCTCGTGGCCTGCCAAACTTATATTGGTGTGTGTGTGTGTGTTTTTTTTTACCATCTTGCCTAGTTGGGGACTTATACATCTTTTTTCTTTCTTTCAGTTAAAATGGCTGGTGGTTTGATGACCTTGGCAAGGTTGAAGGCTGCCATGGATCGGGAGGTGGCTTCGGATGCTTCCCCATCCACTCTTTCATCCCGTCCTGCTGACGATTCTCGCACTGTTTCTCAAGAGCTGACCTCGGGTAGGGTTGGGGGGCACCCCCGCTGCTCCCGGCCTGGTGATTGTGGGTGGTGATGAGGAAGTGGTCGTGGTCTTGGCTGCTGGTGCCTCCTGGAAGCAAGGGAGGACGGAGGAGGACTTTAGTGAAAACTTGGAGGAGGAGGGTTCTGTGCCTTCCTAATGGACCGGAGGTTCGATGCTCCAGATTTCATTGATCAACACCTTATGCCTGGGACTGAGGATTTCTTTCATGATTGTGACGTGGCTTTTTAGGCTAAATCGGAGTATCATGTCCTCCTCCGTTCTGCAGTGATAGTCTGAAAGGCCGAGCCCGTGATGGCCCAAGTGGGTCTTTTGGATAAGAAGTTGCGCCAATCCCAGGCCGATATAACCAAGATAAAGGAGCAGCTTGAGGCGCCCGAGACGGCGAGGGAGAGGACTGTGAAGGCTTCCGAGGATGCCGGGGTCGAGCTGCTTCGTCTCTCCAAGGTCGATACTTCGCTTTTGTCCCAGCTGGGGGGACAGCAAAGGAAGGCCTCGGATGCCGAATCTCAGGAAGCCGTGCTCCTTGCAGAAGTGGGTACCCTGAAGGCTGAGGGGCTGAGGAAGGAGAAGGCAGAGCAGTTGGCTGATGTGAAGGTTGCCATCTCGGCTACTGAGGAAACGATGAAGGCTCAAGTTCAGGTTCTTGCGCCGGAGGTTGATGTGTCCATTACGGGGGCATCCAAGACTGTCCGAGATGGCTAGATTGTTGACATAGAGTAGATTGTTGGTTGGTCTTTTTATGACCTCCCCTTTTTTTTGTATTATTTGTGGTTAGCTTCTTAGCGACTTTGATACTTAGGATTTTTATGTGTTGTATGATTTTGTTTGTGATTGGGCCGTTTGGGCCTTTTTATCGTTTTAAACCGTTGTTTGACTTATTTAATGTTAGGGTCATTTAGACCATTAACTCGAAATTGTTGCTTGACTTCGAGGTTTATGTGTATGTGGACCGTTAGGGTCCTTCGTTGGGTCGTGTAATCATGTATTTGTGGATATCTGTTTGTTTGGGCCTCGAGGGTGATCGGTCCCCGGTGGCGGCCGTGTGTTCTTGCCATTTAGAAAGGGCAATAAGATAAAGGTAGAAAAATAATAAAAAAATGAAACTTTATTAAGATTTTGGGCCTCGTTAAAACTCTTCGAAGTGGGCGGCAAAGAGTACCCGAGAATAACACTTAAACCGAATAAGAAAAAAATGGAAAGAAATAGATGATTGAGAGGATTTAATTAATAAAGGTAAGAGGCGTGCCTAAGTGTAGTATCGTCGTAGGTTGGCGGCATTCCAGGTTCTCGGTATCTCGGCTCCGTTAAGTTGTTCGAGCTTGTAGGCTCCTTTCCCGATTACCGCCTTGATTCTGTACGGGCCTTCCCAGTTAGGGGTGAGCTTCCCTTCTCCAGGGGTGGGGGCACCAATGTCGTTCCATCGTAAGACGAGGTCATCGGGGCCAAATTCCCGTCGAATTTTGCCGTAGTTGTACCTTAGGCTGATCGTTTGTTTTAGGGCTAACTCTCGTAGGTGAGCTATGCTCCAGACCTCGGCCGTGAGGTCTCGTTCTGCGTCTTCATCATTGCCCCCGACAGTTCTTTTTGGATTGGGGTCCCCGACCTCTACAGGGACGATGGCTTCTAAGCCGTAGGTTAGTCAGAATAGGGTTTCTTCCATAGAGGTCTAAGGGGTGGTTCGGTATAACCAGTAGACCGATCCCAGCTCGTCAGCCCAGAGTTCTTTGGCTTCGTCGAGCCATTTTTTAAGGCCTTTTACTATTATTTTGTTGGCGGATTCCACTTGTCCGTTTGTTTGTGGGTGTTCGACCGAGCTGAAGCGATGACATATGTGAAGTCCTTCTAGGAACTCTCGAAATCGTTTGTCGGTGAATTGTGTTCCATTATTCGAGATTATGACATCGAGAATACTGAACCGGGTTACCACGTGTTTCCAGAAGAACTTCCGGCATTGGGTTTCCGTAATGGAAGCTAAGGGTTCGGCTTCTATCCATTTAGTATAGTAGTTAATGGCGACGATGAGGTATCGGAGTTGCCCGGGTGCTGTGGAAAAGGGGCCGATGAGGTCGATGCCCTATGTCTCAAAGGGTCAATCTGCCGTTTTGGTGTTGAGCTAGTGTGGGGCGGCTTGGTGGAAGTCGGAACGCACCTGGAATTTGTTACAACTTTTGACCAACTTTAGGGAGTCTTTGATAACAGAGGGCCAGAAGTATCTTGCTCAGATGACCTTCTGGGCTAGGGCTTTACCTCTGATGTGGTGGCCGCAGCATCCTTCGTGAATCTCACGGAGTATATAGTCCATGTCACTGGGTTCGACGCATTTGAGGAGGGGTTGTGAGAATCCTCGTTTGTAAAGTTGTCCCGCTATTATAGTGTAGTTAGTGGCTTCCTGTTTTAACCGCTTCACCTCCCTGGAATCCTCTGGCAATGCTCCATTTAGGAGGTATTGGATGATGGGGTGGTCCATGAGTCTTGATTTGAAACGGGGAGGCTGACCTGGTTGGGACTGATATGGATGGTATTCTAATGACTTCTTGGATTAATGATCAGTTCCCTTGGCCAGGTTTGGTGCTAGCCAGTTTCGAGAGTAAGTCCGCCCTTGTATTTCGCTCTATAGGGACATGTTGGACGGTTACCTACTCCAAATCCTTTATCGACTCCTATACCTTGGTTAGGTATTGTTGAAGCAGGGGGTCCCGTGCTTGCTAATCCCCGTTGATCTGGGAGCTGACTACTTGGGAATCGCTGCAGATTTCTAGCAAATTTGCCCAGACCTCATAGGCTAACGTTAGTCCGGCCAGGAGGGCCTCGTACTCGGCTTGGTTATTTGATATCGGGAACTCGTATCAAACGGATTGTTCGATGATGATTCCGTTCTCATTTTCTAGTATTATTTCGGCCCCTCCCGAGTTGGCGTTGGATGGGCTATCCGCATGTAGTTTCCAGATTTCCACGGTGGTGTTTTCTGGGGTCATTTCGGTGATGAAGTCTTCCATGGCTTGTGTTATGATCGTGTTTCGGGAGTCTAGTAGGCCGGTTCGGGCCTTCTAGAAGGAGGAGTCCGGTCGAACCCGGGTAGCCGAGTCGAGAGACCGCTCCAAGTGTGGGATCCGTGGGCCAGATCCGTAAGAAGTTTCATGAACATAACTAGCGACAACCGCTTTTTATCATTTTTAAGAAATTAAAATTTATATTTTTTACTAATTGTGAATTTTAAATTATAATTAAAAAATAATAAAAATAGTAAATGATTAAAATGTAAAAACAAAGAAAAATTATTTCTCAAGTTATTTCATTCATTCAAGGCCTTGAAGTCCGTATTTAGTGCTGCCACTCCCCCAAGTTATGATGCTAAGTCAAACACCCTGAACTTAGTCTGTTCAAAATTAGTGCTTGTAAATAAACAAATGAATCAAGAACTGCTATCTAAATCATACAAAACCATTCGCAACACTTTTAAGGTAGCGAGGAAAAAAATATATAATTTTTCATTTTTTGACTTTTTGTTTAAATCATCATGATCCTAAGTTTATTGGATTATATAATCAAATTTTGCAGAGCATTTGATGCCAGGGCATCTTAGGCTAGTTTCACTAGCCTTTTCCCTTTGTTTTTAATAGGTTTTATGCACTTTCTTGAGTTATAAGTAAGCAAATTGGGTAGAAATTCATGCATACCTAGATTCATCCAACTATGGTTAATTTGATACAATTTCATAAGAATTATTCTATAATTACTTGTATGCTAAGAATGATAAGAATTCTCATGACTTTAGTAAGACTTTGATGCATGTAATGGTTGATGATAGGTGAAAGAAAGCATGGATGAAGGTTGAAGAATGAGCTTGGAAAAAGATGAAGAAGAAGCAACGTTGGTGGCCAAGTTGGACCACCAACGTTGCCTCAAACATTGGAAGAGAAGCAGAGCAATTCTCTGTAAAGTATGCTGATGCGCACGTTGGAGGTAGCGTTGGACATCCAACGTTACCCCCAACGTTGTGAGAAAATGATCAATTCTGGGGCTGAAGGATTTTTGAGTGACGCGTACACGTCTATGATGCGTACGCGTGAAAAAGAAAAATTTTCGATTCCACGCGCGAGCGTGAGTCACGCGCATGCATCATTACACGAACGTTGGAGTCCAACGTTACCTCAAACGCTAGCCTCTAACGTCCGTGATGCCAAGCCCAGAATTTGAAGTTGAAAAACGTGAATTGACGCGTACGTGTCAATGACGCGTACGTGCAGATGGAAAAAAGGGTAACTCACGCGTGAGCGTGGTGTACGCGTATGCGTGAGGAAGCAAAATCATAGCCATCACACGCACGCATGGGCATGCGTATGCGTGAATCAGCAAAATCACAGACTTCACACTTAAGCGTGAAGCACACGTACACGTGGGTAAGCTGAACGTTGGCCCTCCAACGTTGAGTCAAACACCAATGACAACAAAGTATCTGGTTTTTCTGGTTTTCCTTTGAATGGCGTTTGAGTGAGCGTTGGCCATGAAACGTTGACTCCAACGTGAAGCATCAGAGTTCACAATTCAAATAGATCTCTTCTCAACAGCAAGAAAAACCAATTGGAGCCATTTTCAACCCAATTCCATCAAGGTCAAAAGCCCAATTTAGAGATTGAAGATCAATGGAAGAAAGTGTATAAATAGCTTAGAATTTAAGTTAGAAGAGGACTTTACTTTTTGAATGTGGCTTGATTTTTCACTTTTGAATTCCATTTTAGTTTTCTGTAATTCTTTAGTTTTCAGTAATGTCTCTTTCAATTGTAATTTTCATTTTGAGAGCTACAAATAACTAAACCCCTTTCATTAGGTTAGGGAGCTCTATGTAAATTCAATGGATCAATACTAGTTTTCATTCTTCTTCTTCTTTCTTTTCTCTTGATTTTACTAGAAAGCTTTCGTTCGTCATCCAATTGGATAGTTATCTTGGGAAAGAAGCTATTCATAATTGGATCTCCTCGGAACCTTGGAAGAAGAATGAGGAGATCATGCTAGAATTGCTTTCCCACATTGGATTAGATTGGGGTTTGGATGGATATAGTGACATGTAATCCTACTAACACTTTGATCTATGAATTTGTGTGGTATAATCAGTGACCAAACTTCATCTCTTCCCATGCGCACTTAAATCAAGGAATTGGGCAATTGTTCATGCTTAGAGAGATTAGATTACCAAGGAATTGGGATCTAATCATTTAAGATTGCCGAGAAAATCAATGAATGTATTAATTGAGGAAGAGATGAGAATGAATTTGATCTGGAGAATTCTCACATCTCCTGACCCCAATGAACCCCATCTCTGATCTACCCATTCTATTTACTTTCTGCTCTTTAATTTCATGCTAATTCCCATTCCCATTTAATTTCTTATAATTTAAGATTCTGTCACTTATTTTCTTGTAATTTAGATTCTGTCATTTAATTTCTAGCAGTTTAATTTCTGTTCATTTACTTTCTTGCAATTTAAGTTTTCCACCAATTCTACTTCCTGTAATTCACAATCAAATCTGATTTCGCTCAACTAGCATAATTCTCAAATTAAAATTGCCCAATCTACCAATCCCTGTGGGATTCGACCTCACTCTACAGTGAGTTTTTACTTGACGACAATCTGGTACACTTGCTGAAAGGAAATTTGTTGAGAGGCAAATTTACGTGAATCAGCATTCACTTTTAACTCTGGGTTAGGTGCATACAGTCACCCCCTTTAACCATTTTAAATAGATAATTTTGACACTTTAAACTTCCTTACTAGGATAAGAGGCTTGTTTTGACGTCATTTTTAGAAAGTATTTTTTAATGATTCTTTTAAAAAAAATTTTACAAAAGTAAAAGTAATTTTATATTTGGATATCTCATATAAAAAGATCTATTTATCTATCAATTATATTTGGGTAAAATAAGATAAAAGTATTTTTTATTTATTATGTGAAAAATATCTTTTTTTAAAGAAAAATCTTTTAAAAAAAGATATAAATTATAACTTCTCAAAAATTTTTTTTTTCTATTTTTCTTGTGCTTTTACTTTTACTATTAGAAATTTTCTAAACAAACTAAAAAATTAAAAAAGATATTTTTTCATTGAAAAAAGATCATTTTTATCGATTTAATGGCGCCCAAAACAAGCACAAAATATAAAAGGTGGTGTTTGTTATAAATGAGGAAATATTTTTTGTTTTTATTTTTAATTTTTATTTTTTGAAAACTATTTTTGTTTTCAAATTTTCAGATTTAAGGAAATATGTTTGTTTTGATCATTGTTTCTGTACAAGACTTCACTGGAACGGGTTGAGAGGAGGATCGGGGATCTGCTGGCCTTGGTGGTGACAGAATCGGATTTCTGAAATGCCGGGAGGTGGTACCTGCAAAAATACTCTGACACTCAAGTCAGAATGGGTCTAAGAGATTTAGGTGAGGGTTAGGAATGTATTTCCTTCCACACGATAACAGCCGAATGTAGAAGAGTGCGACATATATATATATATATATATAGTCAGTATGAATGCAGTTGAATGCAGTATGATAAATGCAAGAGCAAGATAGTAAATATAAAGTTAGATGCGGCGGTAGTCCGCACGCATATGCAAGTTAGGATGATAAATGCAAGAACAGAAAGTAAATATGAAGTTAGATGCGGCGGTAGTCCGCACGCATATGAAAATATTCGGGACATCTGGTATCAGAGCCTGATGGGAAAGTAGGAATATTATTATTATCATTAAACTATCTCTGAGGTTCATGGATCTGGAAATTATGTTTACTATTCATGTTCTTATTTACTGTTCATGTTCTTATTTTCTGTATATATCAAAACAACCACTCTTTAAATCTGGAAGTACAAGCTGTTTAATTTTATCACCTAAAGGAACTGTAGCAGTAAGACCCTTGTTTATGAAAATATGTCTAAACTCTTCCGCTCTCTTTCCAGATGTCTTTCCTTTTATTCTCAGTCTTCCTCCTCTACCTCTCCAATCCATTCTTCCTCTAATCCCCTTACTGAGAAAGTACCTCGACCTGAGGAAATTTCTCCCAAACATAATATCTTTGAAGAAGAAATTTGCTTTGAAGATATCAATCAAGCCATTGACAATTGGAAAATACCCAAAATCCCTCAAGATGAGTTATATGTCCCTGATGACAACAAAAGAAAATCTGATTATATCATCAAAACAGCCGAAAATAACATTCCTCTAGGACCAGAGTCCGGTGAGGAATTCCATCTTTTAACCAAACAATCTGTCAAAGAACAACCCGTCACTACAGATATATTCACATAGGATGTGTACAAGTCGCTGTCAAGCCTCTCATTAGAGAAGGTTTGAATGCTTCCATCCTTATGTGCCTTAGAGACATTAGGCACAATGATTTTCAAGACTCCTTGATCGGAACAGTAGAAACAAGCCTTGGACATGGTCCAGTTTACTTCAACTGTTTCCCAAACAAAACAGTCAGTTTGTTAGATGCCAACATCCTTAACTCCCTTTTCTTGAACATCCGAATTCATGGTCTTAACATGAAAGAAGGATCCATCCCAGCTGCTTTAATCTATAGGATTCAATACAAGGTCATGAACACTTGTAATTCTAGAGTCCTTCTTAAATCCCAAGATCGTGAAACTACTTTGTTTGTCACTGACATGACAAAGGCCAATGTCGTTATCCCAAGGCTCGTAAGGTAGGATGAAATTGATCTGCCCCAGTCATGGTCTATTGACAGAGCTATTCCAACACAACCTAGACAAGCACTTCTCTTACGAGAAATAAAACAGGATGAATCAGGGAAAGTATAGATCTTCTTTGACAGACGAAACTCTTTTTCCTCTAGGTCTGAAGCAGGAACATCCAATGATTTTGCTTCAGCAAGAAGGTCTTTTTCCATGACTTCTCAATCTCAGTTTTCAAAAATCTCAAAACCAGTACATTATGAAATTAATATTTCGCGATTACACAATAATTCAAACATTTCTCAAGCAGTTTATCAAACCGAGGGTAGACACTCGGATGATGATATTGAAATTGAAGTACAATCTTCCATTCAATCTCCAACATATTCTTCTATGAATGATGGTACCCATGAGTAGCACAGACTTTGTTATAAATAGAGAAGCTTTACGTAAAAACCTTTACTCTGAGGAGTATGACCTTCACAGAGAATGGTATTTACGTACTTATACAGCTGCTCAAATCTCATCTTTCAAAGAAAAGTACTACAATTTTCTAAATGAGGTTAAAATGGATATTCCTTTCTTTGAATGGTTTCATGCTTATTCCATCAAAAATGATATTGATTATCCTTTCAAAACCAAACAAACTTTGCTTTCAGTAAATGTTATTTCAACTTGGAAAGTCAAATATGGGAACTTAGTCAGATCTGAGTTTCCTCCAAAAGGAGCTTTTGTTATTTCAAATACAGAAGGACATAACCTTGTTATGGCCTCTCCCTTTAAATCAAAAAATGTTGATGAAGCTATCCCCCGAAAGATATTAAAAATCTCATTGAACAATCAAATTATACCAATAGATTTTTACAATTCTTAGATGACAACTTTCATCTTTAGGATCTACTTTCTCTTTGAAAAATGTTTCTGAAGCATCTACTTCAAAAAATATTGAGAAACCCCTTTTTAAACCTTTCCAAATGAGTAGCAAAGCAAAACAGAGTCTTAAAACCTCTATTTTAAAACAACAATCTAGTGATTTAGAAGTCATGCAAAAGATTGACCAACTTTTAAATCGTTTTACTACTGTCCCAGAATCTCCTACAAACTCTGGTGAGTCTACATCTCGTATTCAAACTCGCTCATCCAAAGCCATTAATGCCCTTGGTCATGATTCCAGTGAATCTTCCTCTGATCAGAGTGACGATTCGGGCAAATCATCTCTTAAAGTCGGCTCAATTATGACCAACTCCATAACCAAGTGGAAGGGTCTAACCAAACCTTCTGCATACGGCTATAATTGTGTGTCCTCCCCGGATCTAGCTCTCAAAGAAAGGGAACTAGGTTTTGTCAGCTTCAATGCCGATAATGTCTATGAATGGAACATAGACGGCAAAACCGAATATAACATCATGAGTATGCTCCAGCATATGACTATGGTGGGCACAGCTTACCAAGCTACTCATGAAACCTCTGAAGAAGCAATAACCAATGTTATTGTTTCTGGATTCAGTGGTCAGCTCAAAGGATGGTGGGATAACTACCTTTCTGATAACCAAAAACACTCAATCTTTTCTGCCATAAAAGTCAATGATCAAAATGAACCCATCATTGGTGACGACGTGGAACCTATCCCTGATGCTGTCAATACCTTAATCTTTACTATAGCCATCCATTTTATTGGTGACCCATCTCTTTGGAAAGATCGTTCTACTGAATTACTTTCCAATCTAAGGTGCAAAACTTTGTCTGACTTTCGGTGGTATAAAGACACCTTTCTTACTAGGGTCTATACCAAGGAAGACAGTCAACAACCTTTCTAGAAAGAAAAATTCCTTGCAGGACTTCCCAAATCCCTGGGAGATAAAGTAAGGGACAAAATTCGTAGCTTAACTCCAGACGTGATTATACCCTATGATGA
The DNA here is from genome assembly GCF_000816755.2 of Arachis ipaensis. NCBI lineage: Eukaryota > Viridiplantae > Streptophyta > Magnoliopsida > Fabales > Fabaceae > Arachis > Arachis ipaensis. The sequence continues at coordinate 50,260,967 of NC_029793.2, read as the reverse complement.
GTTAAGTTATGGACAACTTATTTCTTTCATCCAAAAGGTTGCTCTAAAGATTTGTCAAGATGACAAAATCCAAAGGCAACTTGCTCGTGAGAAAACCCAAAATCGTATTGATCTGGAAACTTTTTGTGAATAATTTGGTCTTCCTGCTTGTCATCCAAGGAAATCTAAAAGACCATTCAATCGAAAAAATTTTAAACCTAATCCTGAAAAAAATTTCAAGAAAAATAGAAAAGGTTTTCAAAACTCCAAAAATGAGAAAAGTTTTCAAAACAATTTTCAAAAATATCCACAGAAAAATCCTATTATTTGCTATACATGTAAAAAACCAGGACATGTTAGCAAATATTGTAGGTTAAAAAGAAAGATTAATAATCTGAACCTTGATCCTCAGATTGAAGATCAGATTAACAATCTTTTAATTGAAAGTTCTGATGATAACTCTGAACGAGAATTCTCGGATGATATCAATAATGTCCAAGTAGATGATATTGAATCATCCTCAGATTCCGATGTCAAGCAGATTAGTGTCCTATCCAAAGATCAAGATCTCTTGTTTGATGCTATAGAGGCTATTGGCGATCCAGAACAAAAGAAAAATTTTCTTTTGAAATTAAAAAGATCTTTACAAAAGGAGAAAAAACAAAAAAATTTAGTCCTTAGCAATAAATATGATGTCAAACCCATTTTCAAAAAATTAGAAAAATAAGTTATTCGTCCCATAACCATTCAGGACCTCCAGACTGAGCTTAACAATCTTAAAAGAGAAATCTAGGAAATCAAAAAAAATCAAGACAATCATCAACTCATTCTCTTGCAATTAATGCAAGAAGAAGAATCTGGTGATGAAGAACTTGATTCTCTTTTAAACCAAACTGAGTGCTCTAAGGAACAAGAAAATAGAATTTCTAACAACAACGAGGAAAAAGAAATTTTGAGAATAATAAATGTATTCTCTTTTATGAAGCATCGTGTTCATATCCGAATTGTCATTAAAGATTTTGTTTTCGACACCATTGCACTCTTTGACTCAGGTGCAGATTCAAACTGTATTAAGGAAGGTCTGATCCCCACAAAATATTTTGAAAAGTCTACTGAACCCCTTAGCTCAATAACGGGTGAAAGGCTCAGTATCAATTTCAAACTAACCGATGTTTTTGTAGAAAAGGGTAATCTTTGAATTCCCACCGAATTTATCATAGCAAAGAATATCAAAAATGATGTAGTCTTGGGGACATCTTTCATAATCCGTTTGTTTCCTTATCTGGTAGATTATCCTGGACTAACCTCTTTTGTGGGAGGACAAGTAACTTTCTTTGAGTTCCTAGACTCACCAAAGCAGAGATTCCTAAACCTAATTGAATCCAAAACCAAATAGATTTGCTTTTTAAAAGAAGAAATCTCTTTCAAAACTCTTGAATCACAGCTTTCTCAACCAAAGATTCAAGATAAAATCAAAAATCTTTCAAATCAAATTGAAAAGTCTATCTGTTCTGATTTTCCTCATGCCTTCTGGAATAGAAAAGAACACATTGTTGATCTTCCTTATGAAAAAGATTTCAAAGAATCAAAAATCCCTACAAAAGCTCACCTTATTCAGATGAATGAGCAGCTTTTGCAGCATTGTCAAAAAGAAATTAAAGATCTTTTGGATAAAGGATTGATTCGTCCTAGCAAGAGTCCATGGTCCTGTTCTACATTTTATGTTAATAAACAAGCTGAAATAGAACAAGGAACTCCTAGACTTGTCATCAATTACAAACCTTTGAACCAAGCTTTGCAATGGATTCGTTATCCTATCCCAAACAAAAAGGATTTGCTTAACAGATTAAACTCAGCAAATATTTTTTCAAAATTTGACATGAAATCCGGTTTTTAGCAGATCCAAATCACAGAATCAGACCGATATAAAACAGCATTTACAGTTCCATTTGGTCAATATGAATGGAATGTAATGCCTTTTGGTCTGAAAAATGTCCCATCTGAATTTCAAAAAATTATGAACGATATTTTCAACCCGTACTCAAACTTTGCAATCGTTTATATTGATGATGTTTTAATCTTTTTCCAAACTTTACATGAACATTTTAAGCATGTTAAAACTTTTATGTACATCATCTAAAAAAAACGGTCTTGCTGTCTCTAAGTCAAAAATTGTTCTCTTCCAAACAAAAATCCGTTTTCTTGGTCATATAATTTTTCAAGGAACTATAACCCCAATTGAAAGATCAATTTTGTTTGCAGAAAAGTTTCCAGATTATATCCTTGATAAACCTCAGCTCCAGAGGTTCCTAGGATGTCTCAATTATGTCTCAGATTTCATCCCAAATCTTAACAATCTCATTAAGCCTCCCCATGATAGGCTTAAGAAAAATCCTCCACCATGGACAGACAAACATTCTGATATTATCAGATTTCTTAAAACCAAAGTCCGCAATCTTCCTTGTCTTTACTTACCTGTTCCTCATGCATTCAAAATAGTGGAAACAGATGCATCAGATTTAGGATACGGGGGTATCCTAAAACAAAAATTGCATGATAAAGAATGTATCATTGCATTTACATCCAAACATTGGAATAGTACTCAACAAAAATATTCCACCATCAAAAAATAAATTTTAGCCATTGTTTTATGCATCACAAAATTTCAATCCGACTTAATCAAAAATTTTTAGTCCGAGTTGACTATAAATCGGATAAAGATGTTTTACAAAATGATGTTAAAAATCTTGCATCAAAATAAGTGTTTGCCAGGTGGCAAGCTATATTAAGTATTTTTTATTTTGATATTGAGCACATCAAGGGCAACTCAAACTCTCTCCCTGACTTTTTAACACGTGAATATTTGTAGGGAGACAAGCAAAGAGACGATGCCTAAAAAGGAAACTTTAGCCTCAGCAAGAGGCAGAGGCGTTCGCCTAGCCCTACCCGAGCCAATCAGAAGATCTGGGTCATCTACCTAACAACCTACTCAACAATCTGGGTCATCTACCTAACAACCCACCCAACAATCCATTGAACCAACAAACAACCAAGCCAAACAAACTAAGGCAGACTATGCCTTCCCAATCGAAACCCTCTTGGCCTTACAAGACCAGGGTCTCACTAAACTTAACAAAAAATCTTGGGCTGACATTTGCAGTGAGTCAGATGAAGAAATCGACTTAGCTCAACTGATATCCCAAATGGCCAATCATAAAACAGTCATACAATTAGGAAAAGAAAAGGCTATTGTCCAAACACCCCAAACATCCTCATACACTACCAAAACACAAAAAGCCCAAACCAATTACATGTCCACAAACAAAACCTCAAACATTATCCATATGAAGCCTGAATTCTGGGATAGCTCGCCAAACAAAGTCATCCCAAAGATTTTCCCTACTGGTTTCCACTTCAAGCCTTTGGCACCCAACAAAACCCACCAATTTTATGAATTCATCTTAATAGATACTGACTCAGTATCTATTAAACATTACAAGGACAAAACCAATCCTGATTTTATAACCCATTCAACTATCCAAATCCTCAGAATTTTGTCCCCAAAGCAATTTGGAAACAATCTAAATAAAACTCAAAAATTTTCTCAAGCAACATCATAGTTGTGGAAAAATTCCTCAGTACCTAACAAGAGGTGCTGGTCAATGAAAGCCGAAGCATCAAAACTCCGGTCTATCACAAAAGGCACAGGCCCCTCCTTTTCTAAATTCTCCTCCGAACTACCCTCAGTTGTCCTCTTCCGCTTTTTACCACATCCCAGAACCACGACCTCTACAACCTCAACCTCGGCCTCGGCACCATCTGCGAGTCTGGTTGAGTTACGAACTATGGCATCGATGGCGAGGCCTCACGACCCTCGCTCCTGGCATCTCGGGTCATGGAAGCCTTCAACCTCACAAGTGTAGTCAACGGTTGAGCCACGGACTGCGGCGTTGACGGTGAGGCCTCGCCAACCTCACTCCCAACATCCTGGGTCATGGCAGCCTTCAACCTCGCAAGTGTAGTCAAACCTCTAAACATCTTAATTGAAAAAAGGAAAGAAATGACATCAAGTTTCGAACTCAGAAAACAAAGAAATAAAAATAAAAATGGGAGAAAACTTTAAAACCCCACCAATGTAAGATCGACATGCCACCGGGTCACCCATAACGTCCCGGGGGGTTTAACAGCCTATCCCCAAACATTGCCCATAGAACATCGGCAATATCTTTGTTCTTGGAAGATAACCCCTCGTATGTAATCCGCGTTAGGTGTGACATACTAGCACCAAAATTTCAGTACATAGCAAAACTATGTTCCTCCTCGAGGGTTAGCCAGAAGGGATGGTGTCTCCAAACAGGTTGGACCTTAAAGTATTCCTCTTTAAAGCCGTGAAAGGAATTTTCAAACAACCTGAAGATCCACCAATTCGGCTGGGCTCGGAACAATACATAACCTTTCTTGTGCTTCCCCTTATAGGTCGGAAGGGTACAAAGGAAGAATTATAGGAAAACCTCCACACGAGTCGGAAGCTCTAGAAAATCACAAACTAATTCAAAAGTTTGGATGACTGTCCAACTATTGGGATGCAGCTGAGACGGTGCCATCGAACATCGATGTAATATAGCTTGAACAAATGAGTAGAAGGGAAGCCGCACCCTTAGCCACATAAACATACTCTCATAAACCCATAATCATCAGCAACTCGGGGGGAGTCAGGGTGTATATAGTAGACCCTCTCATCCACCCCAAGAAGCGAAAGCTCGTATTGTCGCTCTGCCTTGGCGCTTCCACAAACCGTGTGATGAACTGAAGATTGATGGTTTAGAATTCACAATAAATTCTCGTTCCAAGTATAGTTTCTAAACCAAGCAATAATCTTTTCATACAAAAACTTGTTTGTCACTTAAGCAAACCCAATAAAATTGATAACCGAAGTATTGAAACCTCAGGTCGTCTCTCAAGGAATTGCAGAGAGGTATGATTTATTATTGGTTATGGAAAAAGTATATTTTATTTTAGGTTTTTAAAATAAGGAACAAGTAATTTAAATGACAAGAGAAATAAGTTAATAATTATAAAGAAAACTATTGGCAAGGTATAAGAACTGGAAATTCTATCCTAGTTATCCTTATCAGGTGTGATGAGAATTGTTATTGCTCCCACTTAATTAACCCATACTAAATAAAGAAAAGTCAAGTGGACCAATTAATTTGATCCTCAAGTCCTAGTCAACTCCTGTGGAAAGACTAGCTTTAGAGCGATCCAAATCAATCAGCAATTCCCAATTTTCAATCAACTGCTGAGTCTGATAACTCAAGTGTTACCAATTACTTAACTAAAGTAAAAAGAGAAAAAATTTACTCGAATAAAAATGCCTTCAGATTGGAAGCAGCAGTAACATAAATAAAAGAAAGAAATCTTAAATCTGAAATACCTCAAATTATATTAAATAAAGAAATCAACTCTGACATGAAGTTCATAAGCCAAATTGAAAATATAAATAACAATTAAAGTAATAGAATAAATATAAGTAGAAAATAAATTAAAGGAACATTGAACCTGGAATAAAGAGAAGTAGCCTAATCATAATAGAAATCCTAAATCCTAATCCTAATCCTAAATCCTAAGAGAGAGGAGAGAGCCTCTCTCTCTAAAAGCTACATCTAAACTTAAAATTATGAATATGAATATTGTCTCTGTTGTCTTAATGAATAGATTGATTCCCCCACTTTATAACCTCTAATCTGTATTTTCTGGGTTGAAAACTGGGTCAAAAACAGCCCAGAAATCGCCCCCAGTGATTTCTGGTACGTACAAGTCGCTGCAAAGCCACTCGGAAGCGTCGTCCACGCGTTCGCACGGATTGGGTTTTTTTTTGCCAGGTCACGCATCCGTGTGATCCACGCGTTCGAGTCGCCTGGCTTCAAGGAAGCTATGGCAAATTATATATCGTTGCGAAGCCCCAGACGTTAGCTTTCCAACGCAACTAAAACCGCGTCATTTGGACCTCTGTAGCTTAAGTTATGACCATTTGAGTATGAAGAGGTCAGGCTGGACAGCTTAGCAATTTCTTCAACTTCTTGTATTCCTTCCACTTTTGCATGCTTCCTTTCCATCCTCTAAGCCATTCCTGCCCTATAAACCCTGAAATCACTTAACACACATATCAAGGCATCTAATGGTAATAAGAGAGGATTAATATTAGCAAATATAAGGCCAAAGAAGCATGTTTTCAATCATAGCACAAAATCAGGAAGGAAAATGTAAACTTATGCAAATCATATGAATAAGTGAGTAAAGAATTGATATAAACCACTCAATTGAGCATAAGATAAACCATAACATAGGAGTTTATCACCGTGCCCTCATCGCGCAACTCCTGGAGATCCTCTTCTGTAACCCGAGAAGACATCCCCTACATGTCAGAGGTTACCTGATAGTAAGCATTGGGAATGCCACTAGCCGGGACAATGGGAGAGATGACTGATGAGCGGATAATTTATACGCTTTTTGGCATTATTTTTAGTATGTTTTTAGTATATTTTAGTTAGTTTTTATTATGTTTTTATTAGTTTTTAAATAAAAATCACTCTTCTAGACTTTACTATGAGTTTGTGTATTTTTCTGTGATTTCAGGTATTTTCTGGCTGAAATTGAGGGACCTGAGCAAAAATCTTATTTAGAGGCTGAAAAAGGACTGCATATGCTGTTGGATTCTGACCTCCCTGCACTCGAAGTGGTTTTTCTAGAGCTAAGGAAGCCCAATTGGAGCGCTCTCAATTGCGTTGGAAAGTAGACATCCTGGGCTTTCCAGCAATATATAATAGTCTATACTTTGCACGAGATTTGATGGCCCAAACAGGCATTTCAAGTCAGCTCAAGAATTCTGGCGTTTAACTCTAGAACTGGCACAAAAGCTGGAGTTAAACGCCCAAACTGGCACAAAAGCTGGCGTTTAACTCCAAGAAAAGTCTCTACACATGAAAGCTTCAATGCTCAGCCCAAGCACACACCAAGTGGGCCCGGAAGAAGATTTCTGCATTAATTACTTATTTCTGTAAACCCTAGGCTACTAGTTCTCTATAAATAGGACCTTTTGCTATTGTATTTTAATCGATCTTTGGACGTTTAGTCCCTAGACCTTGGAGGCTGGCCATTCGGGCATGCTTACACCATTATCACTTTTGTATTTTCAACGGTGGAGTTTCTACACACCATAGATTAAGGTGTGGAGCTCTGTTGTTCTTCATGAATTAATACAAGTACTATTGTTTTTCTATTCAACTCAAGTCTATTTCTTCTCCAAGATATTCATTCACACCCAAGAACATGATGAATGTGATGATTGTGTGACACTCATCACCATTCTCACCTATGAACGCGTGACTGACAACCACTTCCGTTTTACATGCAAACAAGCTTGAATGTGTATCTCTTGGGTTTCTAATATAAGATTGGAACCTTCGTGTTATAGGCTAGAATTATTGGTGGCCATTCCTGAGATCTGAAATGTCTAAATCTTGTCTGTGGTATTCTGAGTAGGGTCTGGGAAGGGATGACTGTGACGAGCTTCAAACTCGCGAGTGTTGGGTGTGTGACAGACGCAAAAGGATCAATGGATCCTATTCCAACATGGTCGAGAACCGACAGATGATTAGCCGTGCGGTGACAGCACATTTGGAACATTTTCACTGAGAGGACAGGAAGTAGCCATTGACAACGGTGATGCCCAACATAAAGCTTGCCATGGAAAGGAGTATGAATGATTGGAAGAAGGCAATAGGAAAGCAGAGGTTCAAGAGGAACAAAGCATCTTCATACGCTTATCTGAAATTCCTACCAATGAATTACATGAGTATCTCTATCTCTATCTTTACTTTATGTTTTATTTATTTTTAATTATCAATCCTCCATAACCATTTGAATCCGCCTGATTGAGATTTCAAGATGACCATAGCTTGCTTCAAGCCGACAGTCTCCGTGGGATCGACCCTTACTCACGTAAGGTATTACTTGGACGACCCAGTGCACTTGCTGGTTAGTTGTGCGGAATTGTGACGAAGTGTGATTCACGTTTGAGAGCTCCAAGTCCTTTGGCGCCATTGTTGATGATCACAATTTCGTGCACCAATGACCAACATACTGAAGCAGCTACAGCTGAATCAACAACAACAACAGCCTCCCCCACAACAACAGTGTCAACAGTTGGTTCCTCAGAGAGTGTGCGGAATATGTGCCTGTTATACTCATTACACTGATGAGTGCCTGCAGCTCCAACAAGAAGACAACACCTTGGCAGCTACTCATAATTTCTATGACCGTCCAAATCAAGGATACTATCAACAAGGCGGCAATTATAACCAAGGTGAAAGCTATAATCAAGGTTGGCAAGATAACTCCAACCAAGGCTGGAGAGATAATTCCACCCAGGGGTGGAGAGATAATTCCAACCAAGGATGGAAGGACAACTACAACCAAAGAGGCAGAGCCAACAGTGGAAATCAGAGGTGGAACAACAATAACAACAGACAGCAGAACCCTCCTTACCAATAGCAAAACCAAAACCAGCCTTGCAGAGCACCTCACTAAAGGCAGTCCCAAGCTCCTCAGAACAACCAACAGCAGGCCCCTCAGATTACTTACTCCCGTTCTTCTACCAATGATGAGATGCTTCACTCTATTGTACAAGGACAGAAAGACCTTCAGAATACACTTACCTCTAGCATCACTGGTCTTACCTCCACTTTACAAGCTCTCATCTCCCGGCTAGAACCCCCTTCTACCCCCCAATAATCAACCTTCAAACTCCAGTGCACTGCCTTCTCAACCTTTACCCAACCCCAAAGGTGGAATCAATGCCATTACCTTGAGTTCCGAAACCACACTGCAAGAGAGGAGTCACGAGGAGCCAAGCTCAAAGGATGACATCCATGTTGAAGACATTGTTGAGGTAAAGGATGTTGAAGAAGAGGAAGTACACGACATGGTTGAAGAAGAAGCAGCTCAACCAGGGAATGGAACACCTAAAGCAGATGAAGTTACCAGAGAAGCCATTCCCATTCCATTTCCACACCTTGCTAGGAAGTCCAAAAAGCAGATGGAGCTAGACTCCAAGATGGTGGAGATCTTCAAAAAGGTTGAGGTAACAATTCCACTTATTGATGCCATTCGCCAGGTACCTAAATATGCGAAGTTTCTAAAAGATTTATGCATGAATAAAGATAAAATACAGGATTTAGAAACTATTCCTCTAGGTAGCTCTATTTCTACTTTAATGGGTGATATACTAGAAAAATGTAGTGATCCAGGTCCATGCATGGTTACTATTACTATAGAAGGTGTAAAATTTTCTGACTGCATTTGTGATTTAGGCGCGTGTGTGAGTATTATGCCATTATCTGTATATGATGCCTTGAGGCTCCCTCCCTTAAAAAGGTCGGCAGCACATTTTGTTTTGGCAGATAAAAGCATAATCTCGGTGGTAAGAATCGCTGAGGACGTGCTGGTGAGTATTAAGGGACTCACATTCCCTATTGACTTCTATTCATACCTTGGGTCAAGCTGTCCGACCCGGGATGTTTACCGACAAGTCGACCGACCTCTTCAGGTTAGACTATCCGACCTCCTTGAAGATTGGCCCATGACCGACCTCTTGGAAGGTTAGCCCATTACCGACCACTTCACAAAGAGCTCGGCCAAATCACCGTAAGAGGCCCAAGCAAGCCCAAACGAAGGGACACAGCCCAATCTAAAGGCAGTCAAAGCCTAGAAAGATAAAGGCGGTTCCCCAGAAGATAAGATGACCTCACTCAAAGATAAGATAAGATAGGATAAGATAACTAACTTATCTTATCTAAGAAGGTCACTCTACACCTCCATAAATACACTGGAGCACCCAGCTATAACTCATACTCTGATTCTACTAAAAACCTGCTTAATACCCTTGCTAACTTAAGCATCGGAGTTCCTTGCAGGTACCCCCCACCCTCCGGTGACGAAGGATCAGCAGTGCAGCCAGTCCAATAAATCGAACACGACAGTTCCGGCTGCCACTCACCAGCCAGACACGTCAACACCGACCAACACAGAAGATCTTGTCCGAGATCGACCTACAGTTTTAGGTAACCCTCGGAACATTGGCGCCGTTGCTGGGGAACCTGGAAGTCATCCCATTACCATGGCGGATGACCATGACGACGATCACAACTCTAGTTTAGTGGACAGGATGCCAAACAAAGACACAGATGCCATCTCCAAAGACACACCTCAAAACGGGGAAGATAAGCAACCCTAAACACAAAAATTTTGGAAGCTATCCGTAAGAAACAGAATCGCCTTAAACAGCTGGAACAAGAAGCTGAGAGAAACCTCCAGAGAGAAACTAGGTGACGAAGAGAGCTAGAGGACAAGCTCCTAAAGCTCGAAGCTGATGCACTTTCAAAACCAGCCAGCACTAACAGCTCGGACAATTCGGGGATGATACATTTTTAAAACTAGGCAACCAAGGGGCAATAACAGAAGCCTCATCTAGGCTACATTACAAGACCACAACAAATCAATCTCGAAGGCAGTATAAGGGATGGTAATATTCAACTGACTGAAAAAGTAGTCATAAGCATAGAAAAATGGTCGTTCCCCCGGACTCAAGGAAGAAAAACAAACCCTCTCCTCAGAGTCCGGCGACACCAACTCATAATTCTTCTCCTCATCCCTATCCCTACAAATTTTACACATAGTACTCAGGGTCAGCCACAGTAACACGCATTAAAACTATGGAATCCAGCCAATCAGACATGCCGTCTGGGATCTTAGTAGACATCTCAAAGACATAGGTCAACTATGGGGTTACTACCAAACAACTAGAAAACAACTCGGACAATAATAGCAAAATATCAAGTGACAGACGTGGCAGTAAAAGGGAAACCCCAGGACTCACACGAAAGTCCAGGAGCACCCTTTGGAGGCAACAACAGGGCAAGAACATAGAAAAAAGAAGTCGACAATCTATACCCAAACAGTCCGAACACCTCTCAAACAAAAGGTCAAAACAAAAGCTAGAACTTTTGTACAAAAGGAGTCAGGCAACGATGAAAAGAAACAGGAACAGCAACCAAACCCTAAGCAAAGCACACATTCTTCTCAAAGGCGAATGACAAAAGAAAAGTGACAACAAATGATCAAAGATGCAAACTTTTTACAGAAAGAACCAAAGTTCTTCAGAGCAAATACAAAGTCAAAGCCTTACATCAAAAGCACACCAACTTCCCTATAGCCCCACCTGAAGAGCTCCCACAAGTCCTATGGGCATATCGGATAACCCCACACTCCACTACAAAGGAATCACCCTTCCGATTAGCTTACAGAATGGAGGCAATGATCCCAGTGGAGGTCAAAGAAGGATCGCCCAGAGTGATCCACTACAGTGAAGAGGCCAACTCCCAACTTCAAAAGGAAGAACTCGACCTACTTCCAGAAACCCGAGAAACAGCTCGGATCAAGGAAGAGGCGTTAACATGTCAAATGGCCTCAAGATACAATCAGAAGGTAATCTAGCAACAACGATCTCATCCTAATCTGAAATGACATCAGAATAGGTCGGTCAGGAGAAGAGAAGCTAGCAGCCAACTGGAAATGACCATACCAAGTTGTTCAGAAGAACTGGGGAAATGTTGCTACAAAGTGTCCAACCTCGAGGGGCAAGAGCTACCAAGGTCATGGCATGCCTGCAATCTAAAAAGGGCGCCAGGCCGAGATCCAAAAAGATTGCCCGACCTAGAAAGGTAAGTACTAACATGTACACACTCTTATCTTCATTTTATTGTTTAAAAGATTACAGATTCCCTAAAAAGTTTTCTACCAAGATGTCCGACTACGGCAGGTCAGCAAGGTGAACACCAAATTTACCGCCCGATCACGACAAAGTCGGCAAGATGAAAACCAAATTCATCGTCCGATTATAAAGCGACAAGATGGCAAGGTGAAAACCAACTTCATCGCCCGACCACGATGAAAACCGAATTCATCATTTGATTTCGACAAAGGTCGACAAAGTGAAAACAAAATTCACTGCTATACCAAGACGCATTAATCTGAAACGCAAAATTTCACTGCCGGATCACGACAAGGTCGGCGGGGTGAAAACCAAATTCACCGCCCGATCACGATAAAAGTCGGCTAAGATGAAACCAGAATTCATCGCCCGATTTCGACAAGGTCGGCAAAAAAGTGAAAGCAGAATTCATCGCCCGATTATAAAGCTACAGATCGGCAAAAAGTAAAAATCAAATTCACTGCACGATCACGATAAAGACCAACAAAGATGAAAACCAAATTCATCAAAAGGTCAACCAAACGGGAACCAAACCCAATTTCTATAAATCGGCAAAGATGAAAACAGAATAATGCAAGAAGTTATCGAAAGTGATCCGGAGAAAGGACTTGACGAGGTCTTAATGGATTGTTAAATAATAACTTAAAGACTGGCCAACGTTAAGAAGTCGGACCAAGTCAACCCAAGTTATATGTAAACCCTGGAAAATGGTCAGGCCAACCCTATAAAAGAGGATTACTTTAACTTAGAAGGGCCCGACATGACGAAGTCGGCCCAAAACATAAAAGTTATAAAAGTAATCCCTGAAAGAGACCTGAACAAGGTCCAAGAAAGAGGATTACAAAAATAACTTAGAAGGGCTCGACGTGACGAAGTCGCCCCAAAACATAAAGTTACAAAAGTAATCCCTGAAAGAGACCTGAACAAGGTCCAAGAAAGAGGATTACAAAAATAACTTAGAAGGGCTCGACGTAACGAAGTCGGCCCAAAACATAAAGTTACAAAAGTAATCCCTGAAAGAGACCTGAGCAAGGTCCAAAAAAGAGGATTACAAAAGTAACTTAGAAGGGCCCGACATGATGAAGTCGGTTTCCAAAACATAAAGTTACAAAAGTAATCCCTGAAAGAGACCTGAGCAAGTTCCAAAAAAGAGGATTACAAAAGTAACTTAGAAGGGCCCGACATAATGAAGTTGGCCCAGAACAAAAAGTTATAAAAAGTAATCTTTGAAAGAGACCTGAAAAAGGTCCAAGAAAGAGGATTACAAAAATAACTTAGAAGGGCCCGACATGAAGAAGTCGGCCCCAAAAACAAAAAGTTGTAAAAAGTAATCCCTGAAAGAGACCTGACAAAGGTCCAAGAAAGAGGATTACTAAAAATAACTTAGAAGCGACTGACATGAAAAAGTCACACCCGAGCCAATTAAAGCCACAGCTTGGACTGACAAGAAGAAGTCGGACCAACAAAAGCTACAGCTTGGACCGACAAGAAGAAGTCGGACCAACGAAAGCTACAACTTGGACCGACAAGAGAAGTCGAACCAACGAAAGCTAAAGAAGGATCGACAAGAGAAATCGGACCAACGAAAAACGTGCGTTAAAAGGGACATATCTTTGCCCAAAAAGCCACGGCTCCACGACAAGGCTATCGAAATTGTTCAGACCAACTAAAAAGGTTCTACCAAGGAACACTAAAAAGTCGTCGGACAAGTTAGTCCCAAAGGACCACCTCGACCAAGCAGAAAGTGGACAAAATAAAAAGAGGTCGGACAGCAAAGTACCAACACTCTATAAACATCTCATAAAGGCCAAGGAAAGGTCAAAAGACCAAAGCCAGAAGTGCTTCGCTGAAAAGTACGAAGTCTTGAAAAAAGACACTACTTAAAAAGCATAAAGCACGGCCTCAAAGACGGAGCTAAAAAGTCGTCCAAACAAACTATAAAAAGGTTTCCCATCGGAACACTACCTAAAAAGTTGTTGGATTATGACTAAAAAGCCCAAGTAGTAAAGACAAACAAGTCGGAAGAAGGCTGAAAAGACCTCTCAACAAACTAAAAAGGGCAATACCAAACTCGCACAAGGAGAAACTACTCAAGATCGACCAAAGTCAGGATGCTTGAGCACGACTTCCCCAAAGAGATCGAAGCTCTGAAAGCACGATCTCACGGAAAAGTCCGAACTCAAGCAGGGGCAAAGTCATACAGGTCGACGTCAGCTAAAGAAGAGGTGCAAGTACGATCTCAAAAAAGAACAAGCCAAAAGGTTGGGAAACAACTTAAGGCTCAAATGTGCTTAGCCAAAAGGGAAACAACTCCACTCAAAGAAGGCACAATCTCAAACAGGGCTACAAACGTCATCTGAGACTAAAAAAGGTTCTATATAAAGAACACTAAAAAGTCATTGGACAAGTCACTAAAATCCCGGATATCAAGCCGAAGGGATAACTTCGCCAAAGCAGAGGGTTGTCAATACAAACTTAAAGCAAGGCGTGATCCAGAAGGCAAGGGTAGAAAACTCACACTACCACTCAAAAGAGGTTGGGCTGTGAAGTACCAAACCTCTAGAAAATCTGCAAAGATTGCAAAGCAATGAAGAAACAAACCAGACAGATGCTTGAGAACGACTTCCAAAGAGATTGAAGCTCTGAAAAGCACGATCCCACGGAAAGATCGAACTCAAGCAGGGGCACTGTTCATGCCCTTGGTCAAGCTGTCCGACCCGGGATGTTTAGCGACAAGTCGACCGACCTCTTTAGGTCAGACTATCCGACCTCCTTGAAGGTTGGCCCATGACCGACCTCTTGGAAGGTTGGCCCATTACTTACCTTTTCCCAAAGAGCTCGGCCAAATCGCCGTAAAAGGCCCAAGCAGGCCCAAACGAAGGGACACAGCCCAATCTAAAGGCAGTCAAAGCCTAGAAAGATAAAGGCGATTCCCCAGAAGATAAGATGACCTCACTCAAAGATAAGATAAGATAAGATAAGATAACTAACTTATCTTATCTAAGAACGTCACTCTACACCTCTATAAATACACTGGAGCACCCAGGTATAACTCATACTCTGATTCTACTAAAAACCTACTTAATACCCTTGCTAACTTAAGCATCGGAGTCCCTTGCAGGTACCCCCCCACCTTCCGGTGACGAAGGATCAGCAGTGCAGCCAGTCCAATAAATCGGACTCGACAGCTCCGTCTGCCACTCACCAGCCGGATACGTCAACACCGACCAGCACAGAAGATCTCGTCCGAGATTGACCTATAGTTTCAGGTAACCCTCAGAACATCTTCTATATCTTGGAGATGCCCCCTAATGACTCAGGAAGACCATCATCCATCCTCCTTGGAAGGCCATTTCTGAAAACTTCAAAGTTCAAGTTGGATGCATTCTCAGGAACTTACTCCTTTGAGATAGATGGCAGAGTAGTGAGCTTCAACCTGGATGAAGCTATGAAGCATCCTCCGGAAGATCATTCCATCTTCCAGTGTGACATCCTAGATGAAACTGTAGCTACAGTTCACCAAGAAGAAGTAGAAGAGATGCACATGGAGCAAGGTACAAGTGTGGGAAAGCCCCCTGAACACGATGAAGACACATTGCCACCATCACTAGCTCCAAAAGATCAAGTGCTTAGCCATGAGTAGAAAATGGAGTTAAAGCCCCTTCCGCCCAACCTCAAGCATGCTTACCCTGAGGATCATCAGAAGCTCCCAGTTATCATTGCAAGGGAACTCACTTTCCAATAGGAGGAGCAGCTGCTTAGTGTGCTGAAAAGACACAAGAAAGCAATTGGGTGGAGTTTGGTGGATATAGTAGACATCAGCCCTCAAGTTTGTGAGCACAGAATATTTTTAGAAGAGGGAGCAAGGCCTGTCCGTCAACCTCAGAGGTGGCTGAACCCCACCATCTTAGAAGTTATCAAGAAGGAAGTGACCAGGCTGCTTGAAGCTGACATCATCTATCCAATCTCGGATAGCAAATGGGTTAGCCCAATACAAGTGGTGCCCCAAAAGTCTGGAGTCAGAACAGTAAAGAATGAGCATGGAGAGCTCCTGACAACTAGAGTGCAGAACTCTTGGAGGGTGTGCATTGATTACAGGTGCCTGATAAACCCCCAATTTTGTGGTTTATCTTGTGCTTAATTTGGGAGATTTTTTCACCTTTTCTCACATTTATTCAATGAAATAGCATGGTTTTGCAATTCTCCCTTGATTTGTGCTTAAATGTGAAAACATGATTTTTAGGCCTTTAAATTGGTGATTTTAACTCACCTTAGTTCTATTTGATGCCTTGATTTGTTTGTTGAGTGATTTCAAGTTCATAAGGCAAGTATTGGACGGAAGAAGTGAGGAGAAAAGCATGCAAAGTGGGATAACTCATGAAGAAATGAAGGAACTGCAAAGTTGTCAAGCCTGACCTCTTCACACTCAATTGACCATAACTTGAGCTACAGAGGTCCAAATGAGGCGGTTCTAGTTGCATTGAAAAGCTAACATCCAGGGCTTCAAATGTGCAAATGTGGGTCCAAATGTGCACTGTATGCTTACGCACTGATGGAGCAGCCTGGGTCCACTTTGGGAAAATCATTGGGGGTGATTTCTAGCTCATTTTGGGCCCAATCCAACTTATTTCTGATTCTATTGAACCCAAGGATTGAGGGAGGAATGAACCAAGTAGTCATAGTTTAGTTTTCATCATGTTTTAGGATATAATTCTAGAGAGAGAGGCTCTCTCCTCTCTTTAGATTTAGGATAGAAATTAGGGTAAAGTTAGGTTAATCACTCTCAAATTTCTCTTTCAATTCTTGTTTTAATTTTAGCTCTCATTATATTTTAGGGTTCTACTGTCTCAATCCTCTTAGTTTCTCTTGTTAATTTCTTGTTTTACTCTCTTTTATGTTGATGAACCATTGTTAGATCTTAATTTTCTTTAATGCAATTTTATGTTTCCATGCTCTTCTATGTTTATCTTGATTGTTATTGTTGATTTATTGCTTATGTTAGTTATGGGTTTCTTTTAATTCTTGCATTTTATGAAGTTTACTTTTCTTGCACTCTAGGTGTTTGTTAAAATGTCACCTTTAGTTTTTGAGTAGATTTTTTTACTCTTGGCCTAGGCTAAGGGACTTGAGTGACCTTGAGTCATTGGGTCTCAATGATTTGGTAATTTGAGAACCCTTGGTGATTAATTTGATATCCATTGACACTAACCCACTACTAATCTAATTAGTAGATAGGTTGGGACTTATGGGTTGATGTGATCAAGCCTATTTGATATACCTTAAGCTTAGGAGTAGATATTACGTACTTAAAGATTTTGGAGGTAGACTTAATAGGTTGGCCCCTCATAATTATCAATATATGGTTTGTTGACAAGGATGGTGATCTCAATTACCTATGTCTAGCCAAGAGTTCTTTCCATTTCTTTTATTAGTTCTTGTTATTTTACTTTCTTGTCATTTATTTTCTTGCAAAAATATAAAATCAAACCCCCCTTGCATCCTCATAGCCAATAATTAAACACTTCATTGCAATTCCTTGTGAGATGATCCGGAGTCTAAATACTTCGGTTAATTCTTATTTGGGGTTTGTTCTTTGTGACAACCAAAATTTTTTATGTGAGAATTGTTTGTTGGTTTGGAGCTATGCTTATAACGAAGTAATTCTTTTCTATAAGAAGAAAATCTAGACCATCGAGCAAAACTCATCCATCAAAATGGCGTCGTTGCCGGGGAGTTGCAATGGTGTTATGTTATTGGCTATTGTAAATATTGTGGATATGTTTGCCTTTTGCTTATTTGTTAGTTTTTGTTAGCTTTAGGACTTTGTTGCTTATTTTTGTTAGCTTTTGTTTTAATTTTAACTATGAATTTTCACCCCCTTTGGCTATGAGTTTGGCTCAAATTATGTTATAGGGAATGGGAACTATAATGACAATATGCATCAAGGATGGAGCAATCAAGGATGGAGGGAACCTTAAAGGATTGATCACCCTTCTTGGCAACAACCTCCTCCGGATTCTTATGGGTATAACTCTCATCCTAATGCATATCAATCTAATGGATGTGGTGACCCTTATTGTGATTGTCAACAACCACCACCACATGCCTATGAACCACCCCCTCAACATGGTTTTGAACCACCTTACTCACAAGCCCCATATCACCAAACACCTCTATATGGCCCTAATCCTTATCCACCATACCAACCACCTTATGAGCCATATGAACCATACATAGAACCACCACAATTCCAACACAACTACTCTCAAGAACCACCTCAATATACACCAACTCCATACCCTTACCAAAATGAACCACCTTCCAACTATAATGCCTTCCCCTCAAATAATGAACCCTTTCTTCCACCACCGCACCCCAATAAAGCCCTCACGCTAGAACTAAGAGATATTGACTCTCAACTCCAAAGGCAACAAGAGGGGATGGAAAAGGAGTTTAAGGAGCTAGAAGCCAAGATGGCTATCCTAGTGGAAGCCGTTAGCAATATGGCCTCCTCCCGACTAAGCCTAAGCAACCAAGACACTCCCATTGACAAATGTGGAGAAGCAATTAAGGAGCATAGTGAGGGAGTGAGTTTAGAACTTCAAGGTAAAGAAGAGGAGTTGAAGCAAGAATTGCCACAAGGGGAGGAAGTTAAGACAATTGAGCCGGAAGGAGTGGTTGAAGACCTAGGAGATGTTGGAAGTCCATGGGAATGTAGAATCATAAAGCCCTCTTCCAAGAAGCTTGACATTGATGTTGAAGAGGGTGTACAACCTCCAAGGCATATCATGGTGAAAAACTTTGAAGAGGTTGACCAAGAGATGGATTCAATTATTGAGGAATTCTTATGTACAATTGAATCCTCTCCTATTGGGCTTGACATGGAGATTAAAGAAAAAGACACTTCACCTCCCATACCCTTGGTAAGAAATGAAGAAAAGATTGAATTGGAAGGAAGCTACCAAGAGGAAGAAGTTGAGCAAGAAGCATGCTCCATCATTGAAGATGATTCCACACCAACCAATGAGTCTCTTGGAATTGAAGAATCTCCCTCATTGTGCTATGAAATTGATGACAAAGAGGACCGTGCACAACCTCCGACACATGGTTTGAGCAATGAGAGGTGTATAGAAGAAGTTGGTGAGCAAGAAATTGAAGTTGAAGAAGCTTTCAAGGAGGTGGAGGTAGTCAAGAAGGAGCACAAGGGCGTAGACCTCGCATTGGCTAAGTGTGGGGAGGTTCCCCTTCCTAAGTCACTATCATCCAACATAACATTCAAGTGGGTAAAATTCTTATCCCTAAGCTTTGCTTTCTCACTTGAATATGGTTTGATTGAAAATGATGGTCAACTTAGAGCTCTTTGTGGAGTTAAGAGTAGGAGAGAGTTGTGTAGTGGTTGGACACATCACTCTAAGTTCATGATGGTTGCATGCTTGAAGTTGAATAGCAATGGTTGGTGTAGAAGTAAATTGCATGGGTCTAGGAGAATGTTTAGGTGCTTAATTGAGAATTCTAAGGTCATGCCACCCAATTGGAATCATGATGATCAATTTGAAGATGGGTGTCAAAACAAAGTGTGGGATCCCGGATCGCACAAGGAGAATCAAATTTAGGAGCCCATGGCTTGTGTAGAACTCCATCAAGGCTTGGAGTTATCATCTTTGAAGACTAAAGCTTATTGGAGATTCAAGCATTGGTGGATGTTCAAGGATAGCTTCAAGCACAAGTTACCTTAAGAGGAGCTCCCCATAAGTCCAACTTAAGGACAATAAACAAAAGTGCTAAGTGGGAGACACCCCACAATGATAAATTCTTTTCATTTTTCCCTTTTGTACATATTGGTAATTAGTTTAATTTCATGTTTTGTTGAGTTTGTTGAGTTTATTTGGTAGTTTGATATGATAAATAAGGTTTTAGGGTGTTTTGGTAGCTGTTCGGAGGTTCGGAAGGCTTGGTTTGGTGCAAGAACTTGAAAAAATTTTGAAAAACAGAGAACCAACCTGCGCGTGCGCGCACCTGGCGCGTACGCGTGACTCAAGCGTTTTCGACCATCCACGCGGACGCGCCATGTACGCGTACGCGTGGATGCAAAAATTCCACCCCCAGCCAAAAACCCGAGAGTTAAGCCTGCACTGTGCGAACATTGGGCCTAAGGCACAAACCTACCCGCGCGTACGCGCACCTGGCGTGTACGCGCCGTTGACTCTAATTGCGCAATGCACGCATATGCACGCTATGCGCACGCGCGTTGATTGTGCTACCTGCCCTCCTGGTACATTTTCCAGAGAGTTGGGCCAATCCTGAGCTGACATTGTGCCCTGCGCCCAACCTAACCTGCGCGTACGCGCCCTTTGGCAAAAATGCACATCAGCGCGTGGGCGCGCATGACGCGTCCGCGTCGCAAAAAAAATGAGTTTTTTTTCTCATCTTCCATTTTCTTTTGTCCATTGCATTCACATACTTCTATTCTTTGCATTTTCATTTTATTTTTATAGCCTGTTTTTACTTTTTTTTTTTGAGTTTCTTATTTTAATAATGGTGTTGAATTCTCTTACTCAATTGTTGAGAATTTCTGGGTTAATCTTGGTGCTTCTTGACTTGTTTGATATTGTTGGGTGATGAAACTTTTAAATCAATGCTTAATCTTGTATGACTCTTATATTCTTTGTGCATTGATATGAACTTGCATGTCTTTCATGGCCCACTTTTTCTAGTCGAACTTGATGCTTTTGAGTGCTCTTCATGCTTTGACTTTACTCTTGAATCAAGTGTTAGTTAATATGCCTTAGCTTATATTGTTTTCTCACTTACATGCGTAGCTAACATGTAGTGAGAACCTTACTCTTATTTGGCATTATCCCCCGACTATGTTCTACTTGCTTTGCTATCTTTGTTGTAGGCTTAATTTTCTTTCTTTTTCTTTCCTTTTAGGTTGGCCACCAAAAGAAGCAAAAGGAAAAGCTTCCAAATAGGGCAACAAACAAGTCCTTCCGTACAACTTTTTGAAGGAGCTCATCAATTGTAGCTACCCGTCCACCTTGCTCTTCTTTGCATGCACCGAGGACGGTGCAAAATTCTAAGTGTGGGGAGGTCGTCCGACCGACCTCCACGGGTAACAACTTCCCCTTTCAACACCAATTTTTAATTTTTGTCTTTGTTAGTTAGTTGTTGCATTGCATGATAGGTTGCATGTTAGTTAGAATTTGTACATATTTTACCATTTCTTTTTATGTTAGGATTACTTGGTTAGGGTGATGATTCTTTTCCAAGAAAAATTGTTTTAGGGCACCCTACCAATTTTAAAAAAAAAAATTTGTGACAAACTTGCTTGAAGAATGTGTTTTAGAACATGGTTTTTGAGCTAAGAACACAAGCATGTGAGTTTTGAGCCCAATTGCGCGGTTACATCACATAACCACTTATTTTCATTCTTGTGTGTATTGTTCTCTTTCTATGATTGTAATCTTTGATTTGTTTGATTCTTTATGTCCATTATTCCATGTATACATGCATTTATATGATTGAGGCCATCATTTCATATAGCTCACTTACCCCAAATAGCCTACCTTTCATCAACCATTGTTAGCCAATTTTGAGCCTATTTAATCCCTTTTATTCTTAATGTTAGCACATCACTACCCCTAAATGAAAACAATAAATGACCTTAATTTGGATCTTTGATTAGCTTAGGCTAGTGAGGGTGTGTATCATTTGGGTATGGGAAACTTGGGACATTGATTGAGGTAAAAGTGTAATTTTTATTTTTGTTAAAAATATTGAGAATTGGGTACATATTCATGCACTATATGTAAAACTATATGCATTGATACATTTGTATATACTTTAGAAAAAAATGATAAAGAAAAAGAAAAAGAACATATATATATGCATTGATACGTTTGTATATACTAAAAAAAATTGATAAAGAAAAAAATGTATAAAAGAAAAAAAATATAGAAAAAGAAAAAAGAGAAAAAGAAATAAAAAGGGGACAAAAATGCCCCAAAGTAAAGTTCAATAAAAATCAATGCATATGGAATGTTAATTAAAGAGAATGCATGAGTATGTGAAAAAAATTGGGAATCATGGGTAGCTAGGCATTGTATTAGAATTGTATAGGTTGTTATATGTGTTAGGTGAGAGCTTAGGCTAATTAAAGATTCAAATTTCAAGCTCACTTGGCCATATGCATCCTTACCTTTACCCTAGCCTCATTACAACCTATGAATAAGTCCTCCTGATGAATGTATGTATGCATTGAATAATTGTTAATTGTTAGATAAAAAACAAATCATAGAAAGCATGAGTAGAAGAGAATTGAGTGAATCGACCCTATACACTTGAGCGACTAGAGCGGATACACTTCCGGTGAGGGTTCGATGCTCAATTCCTTATTCCCGACTTTCATGAGCTTTCTTCTTGCAAGTCTATTTGAACTTCATTTTGATATTTGAATTGGTAGAGTTTGTGAGTCGTCATATGACCTTAGCCCTACTTGTTCATATGTGTTCTTGGGACTGATTTACTTTTAACCAAGTAGGTAGAATCATTTTGCATTTAGTTGCATTCGTATAGATAGGTGCATATAGTTTATTTGTATTGAATAAATGTTCATACCCTTTTCTTGTCCTTCTTTATTCTTAGCATGAGGACATGCTTAGTTTAAGTGTGGGAAATTTTGATAAACCCCAATTTTGTGGTTTATCTTGTGCTTAATTTGGGGTATTTTATCACCTTTTCTCACATTTATTCAATGAAATAGCATGGTTTTACAATTCTCCCTTGATTTGTGCTTAAATGTGAAAACATACTTTTTAGGCCCTTAAATTGGTGATTTTAACTCACATTAGTTCCATTCGATGTCTTGATGTTTTTTTGAGTGATTTCAAGTTCATAAGGCAAGTATTGGATGGAAGAAGTGAGGAGAAAGGCATGCAAAGTGGGAGAACTCATGAAGAAATGAAGGAACCGCAAAGCTGTCAAGCCTGACCTCTTTGCACTCAATCGACCATAACTTGAGCTACAGAGGTCCAAATGAGGCGGTTCTAGTTGCGTTGGAAAGATAACATCCGGAGCTTCAAAATGATATAAAATTTGCTATAGTTTCCTGAAGTCTAGAGATGCACATATGCACTGTACGCGTGCATGCTGATGGAGCAGCGTGGGTCCACTTTGGGCAACTCATTGGGGGCGATTTCTAGCTCATTTTGGGCCCAATCCAACTCATTTATGATGCTATTCAACCCAAGGATTGAGGGGGGAATGAACCAAGTAGTCATAGTTTAGTTTTCATCATGTTTTAGGATAGAATTCTAGAGAGAGAGGCTCTCTCCTCTCGCTAGATTTAGGATAGAAATTAAGGTAAAGTTAAGTTAATCACTCTCAAATTTCTCTTTCAATTCTTGTTTTGATTTTAGCTCTCATTATATTTTAGTGTTCTATTGTCTCAATCTTAGTTTTTCTTGTTAATTTCTTATTTTACTCTCTTTTATGTTTATGAACCATTGTTGGATCTTAATTTTCTTTAATGCAATTTTATGTTTCCATGCTCTTCTATGTTTATCTTGATTGTTATTGTTGATTTATTGCTTATGTTAGTTATGTGTTTCTTTTAATTCTTGCATTTTATGATGTTTACTTTTCTTGCACTCTAGGTGTTTGTTAAAATGTCACCTTTAGTTTTTGAGTAGATTTTTTTACTCTTGGCCTAGGCTAAGGGACTTGAGTGACCTTGAGTCATTGGGTCTCAATGATTTGGTGATTTGAGAACCCTTGGTGATTAATTTGATATCCATTGACACTAACCCACTACTAATCTAATTAGTAGATAGGTTGGGACTTATGGGTTGATGTGATCAAGCCTATTTGATATACCTCAAGCTTAGGAGTAGATATTACGTACTTAAAGCTTTTGGAGGTAGACTTAATAGGTTGGCCCCTCATAATTATCAATATATGGTTTGTTGACAAGGATGGTGATCTCAATTATCTATGTCTAGCCAAGAGTTCTTTCTATTTCTTTTATTAGTTCTTGTTATTTTACTTTCTTGTCTTTTATTTTCTTGCAAAAATATAAAATCAAACCCCCCCTTGCATCCTCATAGCCAATAATTGAACACTTCATTGCAATTTCTTGTGAGACGACCCGGAGTCTAAATACATCGGTTAATTCTTATTTGGGGTTTGTTCTTTGTGACAACCAAAATTTTTGATGTGAGAATTGTTTGTTAGTTTGGAGCTATGCTTACAACGAAGTAATTCTTTTCTATAAGAAGAAAATCTAGACCATCGAGCAAAACTCATCCAATAGTGCCTCAACCACGCCACTCGCAAGGATCACTACCCCCTGCCATTTATCGATCAGATGCTCGATCGCTTGTCAGGTAAATCACACTACTGCTTTTTAGACGGCTACACTGGCTATTTTCAAATTCATATAGCTCCTAAAGATCATGAGAAGACTACTTTTACATGTCCCTTTGGAACGTATGCATACAAGAGAATGCCTTTTGGCTTGTGTAATGCATCGGCTACTTTCCAAAGGTGCATGATAAGTGTTTTCTCAGATCTTATTGAGAACTGTATGAAAGTTTTCATGGATGACTTTAGTATGTATGGTGATTCATTTAGCCTTTGCTTGGATAGTTTAGCTAGAGTATTAGACAGGTGTGTTAATTCAAACTTTATGTTAAATTTTGAAAAATGTCATTTTATGGTAAAACAAGGTATTGTTCTAGGACACGTTGTTTCTAATACTGGTATTTTTGTAGATCTAGCAAAGGTAGATGTGATTTCTAGTTTACATTACCCCTCCTCCGTAAGGGAAGTCCGTTCGTTCATTGGTCATGCATGTTTCTACCAGAGATTTATCAAGGACTTCAGTAAGGTAGCATTGCATTTATCCAGACTACTGCAGAAGGATGTTGAGTTCGAGCTGAGTGAGGACTGCATGAATGCATTTGATAAGCTGAAGATCGCCTTGACTCAAGCTCCGATTGTGAGAGGACCCGACTGGAGCCAGTCTTTCGAGATTATGTGTGACGCCTCCAACCATGCAGTAGGAGTGGCGCTGGCTCAGCGCGAAGGTAAGTATCCTTTCGTATTTGCTTATGCTTCTAAGACCTTAGATGCTGCTCAGTCTAATTATACTACCACAGAAAAGGAGCTTCTGGCTATTGTTTTTGCTCTGGATAAACTCCGAACTTATTTACTTGGTACTAAAGTGGTAGTATACTCATATCATGCAGCTATAAAATATTTATTAGCTAAAAAAGAGTCCAAACCAAGGTTAATACGTTGGATATTGTTGCTGCAAGAATTTGATTTAGAAATTAAGGATAGGAGTGGTTCCCAGAATTTAGTGGCGGACCACTTGAGTCGCCTTGAGCACATTAAGGATGATTCCACTCCTATAATTGATGCTTTCCCATTAGATAGCTTGTACGCAATATCTGAAGTAGTTCCTTGGTATGCACCTATACCTAATTATTTAGTTAGTCATACCTTCCCTCCTAATTTTACTAAGCATCAAAAAGACAAGCTAAAAAGCGAGTCCAAATATTATATATGGGATGACCCATATTTATGGAGGTATGGTACTGACCAGATAATTAGAAGGTGTGTGCCTCAATCAGAATTCCAGTCCATTTTAGAGGCTTGCCACTCTTCTGAGAGTGGTGGACATTTTGGCCCTTAAAGAACGGCTAGAAAAATTTTAGACTGTGGATTCTGGTGGCCCACTCTTTTTAAGGATGCTACTGCCTTCTGTAAATCTTTTTTCTCATGCCAAATGTTTGGAAATATATCCAAGAGAAATGAGATGCCCCAACAGCTTATGCTATTCTGTGAAATTTTTTATGTTTGGGGCATTGACTTCATGGGTCCATTCCCAAACTCTAGTGGTTTCTTATACATATTGTTAGCTGTAGATTATGTTTCTAAATGGGTGGAAGCAATTCCTACCCGTACTGATGATGCTAACATTTTTGTCTCTTTTGTTAGAAACCATATTATCTGTCGCTTTGGATCACCACGAGAAATCGTGAGTGATCAAGGCACTCACTTTTGTAACAGGAGATTAACAGGCCTACTTAAGAAACATGGCATCGTTCACAAGGTAGCCACAGCGCTTACCATCCTTAGACTAATGGGCAAGCCGAGGTGTCTAACAGATAGATAAAGCGTATATTGGAGAAGATAGTCAAGCCTCATAGGAAGGACTGGAGCACCAGACTTGTTGATGCGCTTTGGGCTTATCGGACAGCATACAAGACACCCATCAGGATGGGTCCCTTCCGTCTCGTATACAGAAAGGCTTGTCACCTCCCAGTGGAGGTGGAACACAAAGATTTCTGGGCTGTGAGGGAATGCAACATGGGATTTGAGAAAGCTAGTGCTGAAAGGAAGCTGCAACTAGTAGAACTGGAGACCCTTCGACTCGAAGCATATGACAACTCCATATTATACAAAGAGAAAGTGAAGGTTGTGCATGACAAGCATATCAAGAGAAGAGTTTAGACCTGGGGAGCTAGTTCTCCTTTACAACTCAAGGCTGAGTCTCATGCCAGGAAAGCTGAGATCAAGATGGTAAGGCCCCTATAGAGTAGAGAAGGTAGAGCCATACGGAGTCTTTCATCTGAGTCATCCTTCAAGTTCCAAATTCATCAAGGTTAATGGACATCGATTAAAGCTGTATCATGGTGAGAACATGAAGGACAATAAAGAGCTTGAGGTCTTCCTCTTGGAAAATTCACCAACAGAAGCAGACTGAGCTTATGGACCGTCCAACTTAAGGACGTAAAAGCAAAGTGCTAGGTGGGAGACAACCCACCATGGTATGATCGTTCCTTTTCATTCTTATTTTTATTTTATTTTATTTTTCTTTTCACAGGTGTTCATTCATAATTTCTGCATAATCATCTACATTCTGCATTCTGCATAAAAAAAAAAGCACTCGACGCGTGAGCGTCCATGATGTGTACGCGTCATATGTGAGTGCGAGAATCAGAAGGATTGAACAGAGAGCTGCGCGGGAGTGGCGCAGGAAGTTTGCGTTGTGCACAAACATGATCACGCGTACGCGTCCATGACGCGTGCGCGTCATTTGCAAACTTGGCACTCCACGCGTACGCATCAAGCACGCGCACGCGTGGATAAGGAAATCGACGTAAATGGGTGTTTGGCCAGAGAGTTATGTTGGTGTGGGCTGGAACTGTGCTGGGAGCACAATCCCCATTACGCGTATGCGTCCCTAATGTGTGCGCATCATTTTCACTAAATGGCAATGCACGCGTGCACGTGCACGATGCGCACGCGTCGTATGCGATTTTGGCCCCAAGTGCAGAACGAACAGAGAGTTGTGCGTGCGCATTGATGCCTTCGCGCCATTCGCACAATCCATATCACACGTTCGCATCCTTGACGCTTACGCGTAGCTTGGAATTAGCGCGACCCACGTGTACACGTGCTACACGCGTACGCGTTGCATGCGACGCACAATTAAACCAATTTGCCGCCTGATTTCAATTTTCCCCTCCCCCAATCCTAATTCTTTTCCAATCCTATCTCTTTTTCCTTCTTTCTTCTTCTTTCTTTCCTCCTTATTCCTTCTTATTTCTACTACTTTCTTCTTCCCTTCTTCATCTTCTTCATCAGGTTTCTTTTCCTCCCTCTACTCTACTATTTTCTTTCTCTTTTAGTTATTGCATTTACTTACTTTTCTTTCTTCTCAATTTTTCTTTTAGCTTCATTATTTATGGTTTCTTTTTCTTTCTTTTTCATGCAATCTTATGTTGGTATTGGAGTTTTATTTGGATATTACCTTATTATTCTTGAGCTTGTGGATATTATGAGGAGTGATTTGACAATTGACATTTAATTTTAGCTCTCATATACATTTGGATTATATTATTTTCATTCCTACTTTAACCTGCCCACCAAATGTTTGTGAAAAAGCACTTATGGCATCTTGAACTCTATTTTATTTTACTCTTTTACTTGAATGCCTCTTTTTCACAATACTCGTACTCCACATATATTTGGGATTATCATTCACAATTGTCATCATCTACGTGCTCCTTTCTTGGCACATTTAATACCTGATGCTTGAATTATGCTTCTCATGCCTATTACTACATAATTTTCCCATCTTGCATCTAATTATCATGAATTGCCTTCTTGATCTTCATTGCTATCTTACCTACATGTTGTAGCTACCATGTATTTAAGCTCCTAACTTTTCTTTGGCATTCATTATCACTTGGAATTTTCTCCCTCCTGTTTTTAGTTATATATATCTTTCACAGTCTTCCTCTTTCTTTCTTTCTTAGGCATGGGTACTAAGAAAGACAAAGAGAAAGCCACTAACAAGACACCAGCAAGGAGAGGAACCAAGAGAGTTCTGGCTAAAGCGCTTCCATCTACAAGCGTAAAGCCACCAACAAAGCGGGTGAAGAGGATCATTAAAGTTGATGAATCAGAGAAAGCCTTTCCCGCACGGGACTCAACACGGTTCACTAACCGTTACTGCGAACAGATGTTCCCCATCCTAGCTGAGAGGAACTACAACAATGAGCATCTACTCATTGTTCCAACACACTTTATTGATTTTGTGGAGCCCCGCATCGACAGGAGACAGTGGGGATTTCTGAGGAGGTAGCCACGAGAAGCCAACTTATCATGGGTAGTTGAATTCTACTCCAACTTCCACTTGCCTACCCTGCAGACTGTCTATGTTTGTCAGCACTAAGTTCCTGTCTCTAAGAGTGCCATACAGCAAGCACTGGATCTTCCACCTAGTCTAGAGGGATTAGATGCATATCAAGAAGCCTCTCTTAAGCACCAGATGTATCAGTTCAACTGGGGCAGTGTCCATAGAGTTATCGCCCAACCTGGCAGCACCTGGATCTACGGGCAGCATCGTTCAAAACCCAAGAGCATCTCAGCCTAGTCACTCACCTTGGAGGCTCGCGTGTGGGCACAGATTATGTCCCACTATATCTTTCTGAGCACTCACGAGTCGACATTCACAGCAGACATGGCTGTTCTCATCTGGTGCATCCTGACAGAGTAACCCCTCAACTTACCCCGACACATTCGACAAGCAATGGGACATGTCCAGATTGCGGGTAACCTGCCTTTCCCCGCCTTGGTTTTAGATTTAGTCTCTGCAGCAGGTGTACCCTATCAGGTAGGAGACACGAAGGTCATCCTCCCCAGGGCCGACCAAAATGTCCCGAATGGGAAGTACATCAAGCCACCAGTTCCCTCTGTGAGCCGGCCTGCCAGCCCATCCCTGGATACTCTTTCTTCTTCCACTCCACCATCATCCACACCACAAGTACCATCCATCCATCAAATGTTCCTTCAGATCCTTGAGAGGTTCGACCGGCAAGACCGGCGGATGGAGCAAATGGAGCACCGTAACAAGTGCCGAGACAATTATTTAAAGGAACTCATAGTTGGTACACACCCACCTCCAGAACAGAAGGATACCCCAGACTCCCCTTCATCTAGTAGCACAGGGAGCCATGGAAAACCAGACAGTGGAGGCGATGCTTCCAGCCCTACCTTGCTCCTTACTGATGGCACAGAGAACCGTGCCATGCCTTAAGTGTGGGGAGGTCAGTCCTTGACTTCCGGAGGTAACTTCTCTCTCTTAACACCAACATTTGACTCTTTTCTTTTGTTAGATAGGATAGATTGCATGATAATAATTACTTGCATATATGTTTTGCTAGGTTAAAGTAATGAGTTTCTTTTCAAGACCCTTTTTATAGTATTTCACTAATTTAAATTGAAAATTTGTGCTAAACTTGTCTAAGGATTGTAAAAGTAGAGCATGGTTGATAGTTAAGAACACACAACCTGTGAGATTTGAACTTAATTACATGGTTACATTATTTAACCATAACATTTTATTCTTGTGTGTTTTCTTATCTATGATTGCAATCTTTACTTTGTTCCATTCTATATGTCCATTGTTTAGTATATTCGCATGCATACATGTGATTGAGGCCATCATTTGTTATTAGCTCACTTATCCCAAAAAACCTACCATTTCAATTACCTTTGTTTGCCACTTTGAGCCTTTTAATCCCATTTTTTTTATATTTTACCACATCACTAGCCTTAAGTGGAAAGACAATTAATTACTTGATTTTAATCTTTGGTTAGCTTAAGATAGTGTGTTAACTATGTGTGGGAAATTATGGAAACCTGGGTTAATGGGAATGTGTTGTGTTTCTACCTTACTTAAATATTGAGAATTTGGGTGCCTACTCATGAAACAAGAAAAACCATATGCATTGAAATGTTATGTTTGCTTTCATGTTCATCAAAATAAAATAAAATAAAATAAAATAATTAGCATAAATAAATAAATAAATAAATAAATAAATAAATAAATAGGGGACAAAATTACCCCAATGTTAAGTTTAATAAAAGATCAATGCATATGTAGTGAAATTAAAGAAAAATTTGATACATGAATATGTGATGCAAAAGTGGGAATTTTGGGTAGCTAGGCATAATTTTAGAATTACATAGAGTGTGTGTGTGTTAGGTGAGAACTTAGGTTAGCCAAAGATTCATATTATAGCTCACTTGGCTATATATATATCCTCACCCTTACCTTAGCCTCATTACAACCTTGAAAAGACCTCATGATGTTTGCATTGGTATCCTAAATATTTTTTGATTGGTTAGATGAAGAACAAAGTTTTAGAAAGCATGACTAGAGAAGAGTAGAGTAAATTAACCTTAGACACTTGAGCGATTAGAGTGCATATATACTACCAGTGAGGGTTCAATGCTTGATTCTATGTTCCCTGCTTTCATGAGCTGCCTTCTTACAAGTTTACTTGTCTTTTATTGTGTCATTTGAATTAGTGGAATCTGACTTATGTTTGTCTTGGAGAACTTGATTACTTTTAACCAAGTAATACAGAAATATCTTAGCATATAGTTGCATTCGCATTCATAGGTTGCATCTCATGAGTCTTACTTTCCCCCATTCATTTCTTTTGTCTCCTTGAGCTTAGCATGAGGACATGCTAATGTTTAAGTGTGGGGAGATTGATAAACCACTATTTTATGGTTTATCTTGTGCTCAATTGAGTGGTTTTTATCAAGCCTTTGCACACTTATTTATACAATTTGTATGAGTTTACAATTCCTTTCCAATTTTGTTCTATGGTTGAAAACTTGCTTCCTAAGCCTCTAAATTGTGTATTTTAATTCCCCTTTATACCATTCGATGTCGTGATCTTTGTGTTAAGTGTTTTCAGGCTCTATAGGGCAGGAATGGCTTAGAGATGGAGAAGAAGCTTGCAAAAATAGAAGAAACACAAGAAATAAAGGAGACAACCAGCGAGAAGCGACGCACACGCATGACTCACGCATGTGCATGAATTGGAGTTTGCACGGTGACGCGTGTGCATACCTGACGCGTAAGCGTGACACGCGAAGATGACCAGCGACGCGTACGTATGGCTGACGCGTAGGGGTGACATGCGCCACGTGCAGAAAACGAAGAAGACGCTAGGGGCAATTTTGGGCTGAGTTTGAACCCAGTTTTCGGCCCAAAAACACAGACTAGAGCCAGGGGACAAGCAGAGACTCAACACACATTCTCATTCACATAGTTTTTGAGTTTTAGATTAGAATCTTAGAGATAATTCTACTACTTCCTCTAGGTTTCTTCACATTCATAGCTTTAAAGTTTTATGCTTTTGATTTGGATATTGAGAAGAGTCACTACCTCCGTTGAAGTTTCCATTATTCTAGTTTGTTTCCTTATTCCTTTACTCTTTTAATTGCCCACTAACCCTATTCAAATACGTATGTTTATGATTTTGGAATTTATTAATGCAAAGAATTACTTTTACCTTTAATTAATTTTCAGTTCCTATTTTATTTAATTTATCATGTCTTCTTTCTATTCTCTTTATATGCCTGTGAACGTAATGTTCATGTCAATGGAGTAGACTCCCAACTTGACTTGGGAGTTGATTAAAAGGAGACCCTTGAGTTAGAATACTCAAGTGTTGATTTTAATTGGAAATTGTTGGCCAATTCTCTAGTCACTAATGCTAATCCTTCCATAGGAGAGGATTAGGACTTGCGAATCAAAGTTAGCTCAATCACTTGACTTTTCTTTATTCGGTAAGGGTTAACTAAGTTAAAACAATAACCTCTTACTATTACACTTGGGAGAATTCCAACAATGATAGAACTTCCGATTAATCTTCTCCCGGTCAAGGCTTTTTATTTTGAATACATAAATCTCTTTTAATTTACATTGCTTTAATTTACAATCATTTATTTTTTTGTTCTCCAACTCTTAAAATTTCTCAAAAAATTCTTGACTAATAAAATAGCACTCTTTTGTCAACTCGTTGGGAGACGACCTGCGATTCCTACTCCCAGTATTTTTATTCTAATTTTGTGACAACCCCTTTTAAATTGATAAGCAGAATTTTCGTCAGTTAAGAACTGTACTTGCAATGCTGTTCTTATTATAAATTCTTAATTGGCAATTTTCCGCCTCGTCAGTCATCCACTGGAGAGTAGAATTGATATGAGGGTTCATTGGTTGGGAGAAGGGGTTCATAGAAGGGGTTCATAATAGGAGGGTGGTTCATCATGATAAGGATGTGGCGGTTCAACACTCTCCATCTTTTCCACTTGTTGCACAACGCACTCCAGTCCCTTGTTCTCAAGTTGAGATTCTAAGATCTCTTTCATGCTCTGCTCTTCGGTTGACTTTACACATTCATCCATGGAAATGCTTTGTTTGTTGCATGAGTCCCATGGGTCGATGGTAGCTCTTGTTTTGGCAATGTTTGCCATGAGAGCTTCGTGTGCTTTTCGGCCTTTCTCTCACTCTATTTAATGGATGGTTGCTTGAAGTCGGTCCATTGCTTCCTTAAAAAGATCCCATGGTTCTTGTTCTGCTTGGATAACATAATTAGGATCATATTGCTCTTGGATTGATGGATATGGACATTCCTCTATGGATGGTTGTGGTGGAAAGGCAAATTCATCTTGTGGTTGAAAGTTTGCATACATTAGAAGTGGTGTATATTGAGGTGGTGGTTCTTGGGAGTAACTGGGTTGGAATGTGGGTGGTTCTAAGTATGGCTCATATGGTGGTTGGTATGGTAGATATGGGTTAGGGTCATATGGAAGTGTTTGATTGTAGGGGGCTTGTAAGTATGGTGGTTCAAAGCTATGTTGAAGAGGGAGTTCATAGGCATATGGTGGTGGTTGTTGGTAGTCACAAGGAGGTCCACCATATCCATTGTCTTGGTATGCATCATGGAATGGCTCTTGCTCGTAGTACATTGGAGAGGGTTATTGCCACGGAGGTTGTCCATAAGCTTGAGGCTCCTTCCACCTTTGATTGTCCCAATCTTGATGCATGTTCTCATTGCAGCTTCCATTCCCTACAACATAATTTGAACCAAACTCATAGTCAAAGGGGTGAGAATTCAGTAGCAAGAGAAAATAAAAATAAAAGCTAATAAGAAATAACGAAAATAAACTCCTAAAACTAGAAACAACTAACAAAGAAACAAAAAGGCAAACATATTTACAATATTCACAATAACCAGTATATCAACCACCATCAGCCCACTCTCCAAAGCAAGAAAGCCATACAAATTCCATACTAATGCACCTAAGAACACCTAAATAACAGGGGCACCTTTCCCCTGTTCTTGAACTACTATTGCAATCATGAAACTATATTAAAACAGTGACATCCCTACCTAATTTCCTACTACCCCTACTCAGGAGACAAAAGACATACTGCAAAAGCAAAGAAAACAAAATCAAACAAAACAATACAGAAGCAACAAAAGGAGCACCAACCTAATTTTAAGAAAAACGAACGAGAGAAGCACAAGAAGCAAAACGCAGTAACGCAGCAAACCCGAGATATCTACAATGTTACATGTAATTATTAGCAATAGGAGTGAAGTAAAACAAAACCTAGAATCTTAAAAAAATCAACACAATGCTAAAAAATTAGGAGAAACCAAAATTCCCCAAAATGTCATTTCGAAAACAAAAACACATAGGAAAAAAAAGGAATGTTTTATTAATTTCAAAAAAAAAATTACCGAAAGAAAAGTGACAGGAGGCAACTGAAGGAGAGTAACGACGAATTAAAGAAGAGTAGAGAAGATAGAGAGGATAGAGGCAGCACAAAGAAAGGAATAAAGAGATATAGATTTAGAGGAAATACGTTCTTTTCATTTTTGGTTGTGATGAGCATTAAAGAAAGGTACTCCATAATTATTTATATGCCACTGCATTTTCAAAGTTTTCAAATCAAAATTATGAAAACAAAGAATTAGTGTTTCCTTATTTTCACCTTATTTTGAAAACATTTTCATAGAAACAGTTATCATTAAAATCAAACTAATATATTTTCATTTCTATTTTTCATTTTGAATGGAAATGAAAATTGAAAATTCTCAAACCAAGCACATTCTAAGTAACCTTATTGTTCATACCCTAGGTCGAGCTATCCTACCTGGGGTGATCGAGGACAAAGCAACCGACCTCTTCAAGTCAGTACAACTGACCTCTTCTTTAAAAGAGTTTGGCCAAATCGCTACAAAAGCCCAAGCTAAAGGACATAGCCTAAATCTAAAGGCAGCTACAGCCTAGAAAGATAGAGGCGATACTCCCTGAAGATAAAGATGACCTTACTTGAAAGATAAAGATAAGATAACTAACTTATCTTATCTAGAAAGGTCAGCCCACGCCACTATAAATACACTGGAGTACCCAGGTATAACTTATACTCTGATTCTACTAAAAACTTGCTAAAAGCCCATGCTAACTTAAGCATCGGAGTCTCCTGCAGGTACCACCACCCTCCGGTGACGAAGGATCAGCAGCACCACCAAGTCCAACAAGTCGGACACGACAGCTCTGGCCACCACAACAGATCTCATCCGAGATCGACCTTCAGTTTTAGG
Source organism: Arachis ipaensis (assembly GCF_000816755.2). Taxonomy (NCBI): domain Eukaryota; kingdom Viridiplantae; phylum Streptophyta; class Magnoliopsida; order Fabales; family Fabaceae; genus Arachis; species Arachis ipaensis. The sequence goes on along the minus strand of NC_029793.2, from coordinate 50,226,167 downwards.
TAACCCTCGGAACATTGGCGCCATTGCCGGGGAACCTGGAAGTCATCTCATCACCATGGCAGACGACCATGACAACGACCGCAATTCTGGTTTGGAAGAAAGAACTCCGCTTAAAAACACGGATGCTACATCAAAAGATGTGCCTCAAAACAAGGGGGATAAGTAACCCTCCAACACAAACATAGAAATCTTGGAAGCCATCCAAGAACAACAAGATTGCCTCAAACAGCTCAAACAAGAGGCTGAATATCAGCGAGAAGCTAAAAGAGACCTCCGCAGAGAAACTAGGCAACGACGAGATCTAAAGGATAAGCTTCTAAAGCTCGAATCCAACCTCAAGACCAGAACTGCTACTTCCAACCATGAGGATAACTCCCACAAGGACCAAGATCCCTTCAGCAAAGAGATCATGAAGGCTAAAGTTCCAAAATATTTTAAAGCTCCCGACATGACGTCATATGACGGTACCTCGGATCCCAGCCATCATCTCAACAACTTCAGAAGCAGAATGTATCTCACCAATGCCTCAGATGCCGTTCAATGCAAAGCCTTCCCAACAACCCTGACAAAAAAATGGTTTGACAGTTTGCTTCCTAGGTCTATTTCAAGTTTTGACGACTTAGCCGAAAAATTCCTTGCCAGATTCTCCATCTAGAAGGACAAAGCCAAATACGCCCCTAGCCTGTTAGGGATCAAGCAAGGAGAACAGGAAAGTCTCCGCAATTACATATTCAACAAAGTATGTCTGGACATACAAAGTCTGCCAACAGAAGCAGCCATCATGGGTCTCATCAATTGCCTAAGAGAAGGACCCTTTAGCCACTCCATATCAAAAAAGCATCCGACGTCCTTGAACGAGGTACAAGAGCGAGCAGAAAAATACATTAACATGGAGGGAAACTCACAACTCAGAGAGACCTCGAAATCTGGATTCTCCTACCCATCTAAGGACAAGGACAAAGAGTCCAAGAAGAAAGAAGATCAACCCAGTGGGAAACCAAGAAAATACCACAACTACACCCCACTTTGGGTGTCCCTTGTAGATGTTTACCGAGAAATATGAAACATTGAGAAGATCCCTCCATCTCGCCCAATAAAAAACAAAAAAGGAGGGGGAAATCGGACAGAGTACTGCGAGTATCACTGAATTTACGGACATCCCACTAATGAATGTTTTGACCTGAAGAATGTCATAGAGAAATTGGCAAGAGAAGGTCGACTAGATCAATACTTAGCCAACAAGACAGATGAACCAAGAAAAAGAAGAAGGGATGAAGAGGTCGGACGAATTGAACGACCACCTCACACTCTTAAGAGACATGTCCACATGATAAATGGAGGATTCGCAGGGGGAGGGATCTCTAAATCATCTCGCAAAAGACATCTTAAAGAAGTATATCATGTCGGGGAAGAAGAGAGGTCAACCGACCTCCCCACAATTACCTTCACTAAAGAAGATGCAATAGGCGTCATCCCGAGACATGACGATCCCATGGTCATTACTATCATATTGGCCAACGCTAATCTTCACAGGACACTAGTAGACCAGGGAAGCTCTGCGGATATCTTGTCCAAATCTGCCTTCGACAAACTAGGCTTACAAGAAAAAGAGCTCAGAGCATATCCGAATAGCTTATTCAGTTTAGGAGATACTCCAATCAAACCACTCGGATATATCTCACTACATACAACCTTTGGAGAGGGAACACGGTCAAGGACACTAAACATAGACTACATAGTAGTCAACGTAAGCTCAGCCTACAATGCTCTAATAGGTCGGACAACATTAAACCAGCTCGCAGCAGTAGTTTCAACTCCACATCTATGTATGAAGTTCCCAACTCCAGAAGGGATCGCCACGATAAAAGAATACCAAAAAATTGCGCAACGCTGTTACAATGAAAGTCTGAACCTCAAACGCAACCCCAAAGGAGAGGAAGTCAACACCATTGAACTCGGGGGAATTCAAGCTCGTGAAGAATCCCGCCCACAACCGGAAGGCGAGACTAAAGAGGTCCAAATCTGTGATGCTCAGGATAAAATGACAAATATCAGGGGAACCTTGAAAAGAGACGTGAAGGAATCTCTGATACAATTCCTAAAGGAGAACGCCGATCTCTTTGCATGGAAGGCCGCAGACATGCCAGGCATAGATCCCAAACTAATGTGCCATAAACTGGCGGTATACCCAGGATCTCGGCCAGTGTAGCAGAAGCGTAGGAAGCTCAGACCAGAAAAGTCCCAAGCTGTAGAAGAATAGGTGCAAGCCTTACTGGAGGTAGGATTCATAAGAGAAGTCAAATACCCACTATGGCTAGCCAATGTTGTCTTGGTAAAGAAGTCAAATGGGAAGTGGCGGATGTGCGCTGACTACACCGACCTCAATAAAGCTTGCCCAAAAGATCCCTACCCACTACCAAGTATAGACGCTCTAGTGGATGCATCTTTGGGATACAAGTACCTCTCCTTCATGGATGCTTATTCTAGATACAACCGAATCCCGATGTATCCACCCGACCAAGAAAAGACCTCGTTCTTAACTCCCAAAGCAAATTACTGTTATATCGTCATGCCGTTCGGACTCAAGAATGCAGGAACTACCTACCAAGGATTAATGAATAAAGTCTTCGTAGAATACATTGGGAAACTGATGGAGTTCTACGTCGACGATATGCTAGTAAAAACACAAGGTGAAGAATCCTTGTTGACTGATAAGCGGATAATTTATACCCTTTTTGGCATTATTTTTACATAGTTTTTAGTATGTTTTAGTTACTTTTTATTATATTTTTATTAGTTTTTATTCAAAAATTATATTTCTAGACTTTACTATGAGTTTGTGTATTTTTCTGTGATTTCAGATATTTTCTGGCTGAAATTGAGGGACCTGAGCAAAAATCTGATTCAGAGGCTAAAAAAGGACTGCAGATGTTGTTAGATTCTGACCTCCCTACACTCGAAGTAAATCTTCTGGAGCTACAGAAGCCCAATTGGTGTGCTCTCAATTGCGTTGGAAGGTAGACATCCTGTGCTTTCCAGCAATATATAATAGTCCATATTTTGCCTGAGATTTGATGGCCCAAACTAGCGTTCAAAGTCAGCCTAAAATATCTTGGCGTAAAACGCCCAAACTGGCACCAGAATTGGAGTTAAACGCCCAAACTGGCACCAAAGCTGGAGTTTAACTCCAAGAGCAGCCTAAGCACGAAAAAGCTTCAATGCTCAGCCCAAGCACACACCAAGTGGGCCCCGGAAGTGGATTTCTGCACTATCTGCACTTAGTTACTCATTTTCTGTAACCCTAGGTTACTAGTTTAGTATAAAAACTACTTTTAGAGATTTATTTTACATCTTTTATCTTTGGTTGAATCTTTTGACCATCTTTTGATCTTTGGAACTTGTATATTTACATTTGGAGGCTGGCCTCACGGTCATGCCTAGACCTTTTTCACTTATGTATTTTCTACGGCGGAGTTTCTGCACCCCAAAGATTAAGGTGTGGAGCTCTGCTGTTGGTGCACGAAATTGTGTATGCCAATATTAATGGACTATTTCTCACAGCTTCGCACAACTAACCAGCAAGTGCACTGGGTCATCCAAGTAATACCTTACGTGAGTAAGGGTCGATCCCACGGAGATTGTTGGTTTAAAGCAATCTATGGTTATCTTGTAAATCTTAGTCAGGAAATCAATTATAATTATCAGTATGAATTGCGGAGAATAAAAGAGCATGGATTAAATACTTGTTTTGCAGTAATGGAGAATATGTTGGAGTTTTGGAGATGCTTTGTCTTCTGAATCTCTGCTTTCTCCCTGTCTTCTTCTTCACGCACGCAAGGTTCCTCCTATGGCAAGCTGTGTGTTGGTGGGTCACCGTTGTCAATGGCTACCATCCGTCCTCTCAGTGAAAAAGGTCCAGGTGCACTGTCACCGCACGGCTAATCATCTGTCAGTTCCCACTCATGCTGGAATAGGATCCATTGATCCTTTTGCGTCTATCACTACGCCCAACCCTTGTGAGTTTGAAGCTCGTCACAGTCATTCAATCCCTGAATCCTACTCGAAATACCACAGACAAGGTTTAGACTTTCCGGATTCTCAGGAATGCTGCCAATGGATTCTAGCTTATACCACGAAGATTCTGATTAAGGAATCCAAGAGATATTAATTCAATCGAAGGTAGAACAGATGTGGTTGTCAAGAACGCGTTCATAGGTTGAGGATGATGATGAGTGTCACGGATCATCACATCCATCATATTGAAGTGCGAATAAACATCTTAGATAGAAACAAGCGTGTTTGAATAGAAAACAGAAATAGTTGTATTAATTCATCGAAACACAGCAGAGCTCCTCACCCCCAACAATGGAGTTCAGAGACTCATGCCGTCAAAGAGTACAAAATTCAGATCTAAAATGTCATGAGGTGCAAAAATAGACCTCTAAAAGTTGTTTAAATACTAAACTAGTAACCTAGGTTTACAGAAAACGAATAAACTATGATAGATGGTGCAAAAATCCACTTCTGGGGCCCACTTAGTGTGTGCTGGGGCTGAGACTTAAGCTTCTCACATACCTAGGCTGTTTCTGGAGTTAAATCTCAGGTTGTAACCTATTTCTGGCGTTCAACTCCCATTTGTAACCTGTTTCTGGCGTTTGACGCCAGACTGCAACATGGAACTGGCATTGAACGCCAGTTTACATCATCTATCCTTGAGCAAAGTATGGACTATTATATATTGCTGGAAAGCCATGGATGTCTACTTTCCAAAGCAATTGAGAGCGCACCATTTGGAGTTCTGTAGCTCCAGAAAATCTACTTTGAGTTCAGGGAGGTCAGAATCCAACAGCATCAGCAGTCCTTTTTCAGCCTGAATCAGATTTTTGCTCAGCTCCCTCAATTTTAGCTAGAAAATACCTGAAATTACAAAAAATTACACAAACTCATAGTAAAGTCCAGAATTGTGATTTTTATTTAAAAACTAATAGAAATATAATAAAAACTAACTAAATTACACTGAAAACTTACTAAAAACAATGCCAAAAAGTGTATAAATTATCCGCTCATCACAACACCAAACTTAAATTGTTGCTTGTCCCCAAGCAACTAAAAATAAACTAGGATAAAAAGAAGAGAATATACAATGAATTCCAAAAACATCTATGAAGATTAGTCTTAATTAGATGAGCGGGGCTATTAGCTTTTTGCCTCTTGAATAGTTTTGGCATCTCACTTTATCCATTGAGGTTCAGAATGATTGGCATCTATAGGAACTCAGAATTCGGATAGTGTTATTGATTCTCCTAGTTTAGTATGTTGATTCTTGAACATAGCTACTTTATGAGTCTTGGCCGTGGCCCTAAGCACTCTGTTTTCCAGTGTTACCACCGGATACATACATGCCACAGACACATAACTGGGTGAATCTTTTCAGATTGTGACTCAGCTTTGCTAAAGTCCCCAATTAGAGGTGTCCAGGGTTCTTAAGCACACTCTGTTTTTGCTTTGGACCTTGACTTTAACCGCTCAGTCTCAAGTTTTCACTTGACACCTTCACGCCACAAGCACATGGTTAGGGACAGCTTGGTTTAGCCGCTTAGGCCAGGATTTTATTCCTTTAGGCCCTCCTATCCACTGATGCTCAAAGCCTTGGATCCTTTTTATTTACCCTTGCCTTTTAGTTTTAAGGGTTACTGGCTTTTTGCTCTTGCCTTTTGGTTTAAAGAGCTTTTTTGCTTTTTCTGTCTGCGTTTTTTTTTTCTAATTTTTTTCGCATATATTTTTTTTTCTGCAAGCTTTTGTATTCATTGCTTTTTCTTGCTTCAAGAATCATATTTATGATTTTTCAGATTATCAAATAACATGTCTCCTGTTCATCATTCTTTCAAGAGCCAACATATTTAACATTCATAAACAGCAACTTCAAAAGACATATGCACTGTTCAAGCATTCATTCAGAAAACAAAAAGTGTTGCCACCACATCAAAATAATTAAACTATTTAAAATTCGAAAATTCATGTACTTCTTTTTCTTTTTCAGAAAATATTTTTCATTTAAGAAAGGTGATGGATTCATAGGACATTCATATCTTTAAGACATAGACACTTAGATACTAGTGATCATATAGTAAAGACACAAATATAAATAAAACATAAAGCATAATAAACAAAAAACAGGAAAATAAGAACAAGCAGATTAAGGAACGGGTCCACCTTAGTGAGGGTGGCGTCTTTCTCTTCTTGAAAAACCAATGGTGCTCTTGAGCTCCTCTGTGTCTCTTTCTTGTCTTTGTTGCTCCTAATAGTTTTATGGAGGGAAGTGCATCCCTTGAGGCATTAGTGGTTATGGAAAAACAAAAAAAAATCAATGCTTTTTCCACACCAAACTTAGAAGGTTTGCTCGTCCCCGAGCAAAAGAAGAGAGAAAGTAGTAGAAGAAGAAGAAAATGGAGGAGATGGGGGAAGAAGATGTATTCGGCCAAGTGGAAGAAAATAGGGTTGTGTTGTGTGAAAATGAAGAAGGAAAGGTAGGGATCCTATGGGGTCCACAGATCCTGAGGGGATCCTGGGGGTCCACAGATCAAGTGGGGTCAAGGACTTAACATCCCTACTCCAATTAGGCGTGTAAAACGCCCTTGCTGTGCAATCCTGGCATTTAATGCCAGACTGCTGCCTGTTTCTGGCGTTAAACGCCCAAATGTAGCTTGTTTATGGCGTTTAACACCAGGTAGATGCTTGTTTCTGGCGTTAAACGCCAGCTTGGTGCCTGTTTCTGGCGTTAAACGCCAGACAGATGCTTGTTTCTGGCGTTTAAACGCCAGAATACTCCCCCTCCAGGGTGTGCTATTTTTGTTGCTATTTTTCATTCTATTTTTTTATTTTTCAGTAGTTTTTGTGACTTCACATGATCAAATAGCAATAGAAAATAAATAGATATAATTAGATAACATTGGGTTGCCTCCCAACAAGTGCTTCTTTATTGTCTTTAGCTGGACCTTGCTGAGCTTTTAATCTAGCCTCAGCCTTGAGCACTCTTGCTCAACATTGCCTTCAAGATAGTGCTTGATTCTCTGTCCATTAACAATGAACTTCTTATTAGAATCAATGTCTTGAAGCTCCACAAAGCCATATGGTGATACACTTGTAATCACATATGGTCCCCTCCATCGGGATTTTAGTTTCCCGGGGAATAGCCTGAGCCTAGAGTTAAACAGCAGAACCTTCTGTCCTGGTTCAAAGACTCTGGATGACAGCTTTCTGTCATGCCACCTTTTTACTTTCTCTTTATAAAGCTTGGCATTTTCGAAAGCAGTGAGTCTGAATTCCTCTAGCTCATTCAGCTGGAGCAATCTTTTTTCTCCAGCTAATTTGGCATCAAAGTTTAGGAATCTGGTTGCCAAGTAGGCCTTATGCTCCAGTTCCATGGGCAGATGACAGGCCTTACCATACACAAGCTGGTATGGAGAGGTCCCTATAGGAGTCTTAAATGCTGTTCTGTAAGCCCACAGAGCATCATCCAAGCTTCTTGCCCAATCCTTTCTACGGGTACTTACAGTCCGTTCCAGAATTCTTTTTAGTTCTCTATTAGAGACTTCAGCTTGCCCATTTGTCTGTGGATGGTATGGAGTTGCCACCCTGTGGCTAATTCCATACCGGACCATAGCAGAGTAAAACTGTTTGTTGCAGAAGTAAGTGCCCCCATCACTAATTAGTGCTCTAGGGACACCAAACCTGCTGAAGATATATTTGTGGAGGAACTTCAACACAGTCTTAGTATCATTAGTGGGTGTGGCAATGGCCTCTACCCATTTGGATACATAGTCGACTGCCACCAGAATATAAGTGTTTGAGTATGATGGTGGGAAAGGCCCCATGAAGTCAATACCCCATACATCAAACAACTCAATCTCCAAGATCCCTTGCTGAGGCATGGCATAACTATGAGGTAGATTACCAGCTCTCTGGCAGCTGTCACAGTTACGCACAAACTCTCGGGAGTCTTTATAGAGAGTGGGCCAGTAGAAGCCACATTGGAGGACTTTTGTAGCTGTTCGCTCACCTCTGAAAGGTCCTCCATATTGTGATCCATGACAATGCCATAGGATCTTTTGTGCTTCTTCTCTGGGCACACACCTACGAATTATTTCGTCTGCACATCTCTTAAAGAGATATGGTTCATCCCACAAGTAGTACTTTGCATCAGTGATTAATTTTTTCTTTTGTTGCCTGCTGTACTCTTTGGGTATGAACCTTGCAGCTTTATAGTTTGCAATGTTTGCAAACCATGGTGTTTCCTGAATGGCAAACAAATGCTCATCCAGAAAGGTTTCAGAGATCTCAATAGAGGGAAAGAACGCTCCTTCTACTGGTTCTATCCGGGACAGATGATCAGCCACTTGGTTCTCTGTCCCTTTTCTGTCTCTTATTTCTATATCAAACTCTTGTAGAAGCAACACCCATCTTATGAGCCTGGGCTTTGAATCCTGCTTTGTGAGTAGATATTTAAGAGTAGCATGGTCAGTGTACATAATCACTTTTGATCCTACTAAGTATAATCTGAACTTGTTAATGGCATAAACCACTGCAAGCAATTCTTTTTCTGTGGTTGTGTAATTTTTCTAGGCATCATTTAAAAAATCCTGCATGCCCCAGAAAGCTTCTGATTGCCTTAACATTGGCAGGTGGTGGTAATTTTTCAATTACTTCTACTTTAGCTTGATCCACCTCTATTCCCTTGTTCGAAATCTTGTGCCCAAGGACAATCCCTTCAGTCACCATAAAGTGACATTTTTCCCAGTTTAAAACCAGGTTAGTCTCTTGGCATCTTTTCAGAACCAGTGTCAGGTGATCAAGACAGGAGCTGAATGAGTCTCCATATACTGAGAAGTCATCCATGAAGACTTCCAGAAATTTTTTCCACCATATCAGAGAAAATAGAGAGCATGCATCTCTGAAAGGTTGCAGGCGCATTACACAGCCCAAATGGCATCCTTCTGTAAGCAAACACTCCAGATGGACATGTGAATGCTGTTTTCTCTTTATCTTGGGGATATACTACAATTTGGTTGTAGCCTGAATAGCCATCCAAAAAGCAGTAATAATCATGACCTGCTAGTATTTCTAGCATCTGGTCTATGAATGGTAAAGGAAAATGATCCTTTCTGGTGGCTGTATTGAGCCTTCTGTAGTCAATACACATGCGCCACCCTGTAACTGTTCTTGTAGGAATCAGTTCATTTTTCATTATGAACCACTGTCATGCCTCCCTTTTTGGGGACAACTTGGACAGGGCTCACCCAGGGGCTATCAGAAATAGGATAAATAATCCCAGCCTCCAGTAACTTGGTGACCTCTTTCTGCACCACTTCCTTCATGGCTGGATTTAACCGCCTCTGTGGTTGAACCACTGGCTTAGCATCAACCTCCAATAGGATCTTGTGCATACATCTAGCTGGGCTTATGCCCTTAAGGTCACTTATGGACCACCCAAGGGCTGTCTTGTGTGTCCTTAGCACTTGAAGTAGTGCTTCCTCTTCTTGTGGATTTAAAGCAGAGCTTATGATCACCGGAAAAGTGTCACCTTCTCCCAGAAATTCATATTTCAGGGATGGTGGTAATGGCTTGAGCTCGGGTTTAGGAGGTTTCTCCTCTTCCTGAGGAAGTTTCAGAGGTTCTTTCGATTCCTCTGAATCCTCCAAATCAGGCTGAACATCTTTAAAGATGTCTTCCAGCTCTGATTCGAGACTCGCAACCATGTTGATTTTCTCTACTAAAGAGTCAATGAGATCAACTTTTATGCAGTCTTTTGGTGTGTCTGGATGCTGCATAGCCTTGACAGCATTCAACTTAAACTCATCCTCATTGACTCTCAGGGTTACTTTCCCCTTTTGGACATCAATGAGAGTTCGTCCAGTTGCTAGGAAAGGTCTTCCTAGAATGAGAGTAGCACTCTTGTGCTCTTCCATTTCCAGTACCACAAAGTCAGTGGGAAAGGCAAATGGCCCAACCCTGACGATCATGTCTTCAATCACGCTTGATGGGTATTTAATGGAGCCATCAGCAAGTTGGAGACATATTCGGGTTGGTTTGACTTCTTCAGTTAAACCAAGCTTTCTGATAGTAGATGCAGGTATTTGATTGATGCTTGCCCCAAGATCACAAAAAGCTGTCTTGGTGTAATTATCCTCTAATGTGCACGGTATCAGAAAGCTCCCGGGATCCTTAAGCTTTTCTGGGAAGCTTTTCAGAATGACTGCACTACATTCTTCAGTGAGGAGAACTCTTTCAGTTTCTCTCCAATCCTTCTTATGACTCAAGATCGCTTTCATGAACTTGGCATAAGAGGGTATTTGCTCAAGTGCCTATGCAAACAGAATCTTTATTTCAAGAGTCCTAAGATAGTCTGCAAAGCGAGCAAATTGCTTATCCTGCTCCTTTTGGCGGAGTTTTTGAGGATAAGGCATCTTGGCTTTGTATTCCTCAACCTTAGTTCCTGCAGGTTTATTTCCTACAGAGGTGGTTGGAGAAGCCTTTTTAGAGGGGTTGTTATCAGCACTTGTGTGTGTCTGATCCCTCACTAGCATTTGAATGCCAGAGTTAGAAACTGGAGTGGCATTGGACGCCAACTCCTTACTTGTTCCTGGCATTTGAACGCCAGAACCGAGCTTCCATTGGGCGTTTGACGCCAAATCCCTGCCTGTTTTTGGCGTTTGGACGCCAGAGTTATTCCTCTCTGGGCTCTTACTGTCCTCAGAGGGATTTTGAATAGCAGTTTGTTCATTTATTGGCTTCCTGCTACCTTGAAGTGAGGTATTTAATGTTTTTCCACTTCTTAATTGAACTGCTTGGCACTCTTCTGTTATTTGTTTTGATAACTGTTGTTCTGTTTTCTTCAACTGTANTTGAGCTTCTTCAATTGTCTTTCTCATGTGTATAGATCCACCAGCTGAGTGGTCTAGAGAAATCTGAGCTTTCTCTGTAATCCCATAATAGAAGATGTCTAGCTGCACCCATTCTGAAAATATTTCATAGGGGCATTTTCTTAGCATCTCTCTGTATCTCTCCCAGGCATCATAAAGAGATTCATTATCTCCTTGTTTAAAGCCTTGAATGTCCAGCCTTAGCTGTGTCATCCGTTTTGGAGGGAAGTATTGATTCAGGAATTTTTCTGACAGATGTTTCCATGTCCTTATGCTAGCCTTAGGTTGGTTATTTAACCACCTCTTAGCTTGGTCTTTTACAGCAAATGGAAACAGTAATAATCTGCAGACATCCTGATCTACTTTCTTATCATGTACTGTGTCAGCAATCTGTAAAAACTGTGCCAGAAACTCTATAAGTTCTTTCTGTGGAAGACCGAAATACTGGCAACTTTGCTGCACCATGATAATGAGTTGGGGATTCAACTCAAAACTACTGACTCCAATGGAGGGTATACAGATACTACTCCCATATGAAGCAGTAGTGGGGTTAGCATATGACCCCAGAGTCCTTNGAGAGAAATTGGTTAGGAAGTTTTGAAAAAGATATGTCTTAAAATTAAAGATACTTGTAAGAAAATAAAATAAATAAAAAATAAAAAAAAAGAAAAAAGAAAAGATATGAGAAAGATTTGATTTTAAAATTTGAGATTAGAAAAGATAAGATAGGCTAGGTAAGAGAAGATAAGAAATTTGAATTAAAAAGTTTTGAAAATTAAATTTTAAATTTGAAAATTTGAAATTTGAATTTTGAAATTTGAACTTTGAAATTTTAAATTTTGAATTTTGAATTTTTGGAAAAGTCAACAATATAAGATAAGGATTTGAAAAAGATTTAAATTTTGAAGAGATTTGATTTTTTTTTAATTTGAAAATTAAATTTTGAATTTTAAATTTTGAAATTTGAATTTCGAAATTTGAATTTTGAAATTTGAATTTTAAAATTTGAATTTTGAAAGTTAAAATTTGAAATTTGAAATAAGATAAGATAAGATTTTGAAAAAGATATGATTTTTTTGAAAAAGATTTAAATTTTGAAATTTTAAAACTAAGATAAGATAAAATAAAAAATTTTAAAATAAAATCTGAATTTTTAAAAGGAAAATTCGAAAAATCAATTAAAATAAAGGAAAAATATATTTTTGAATTTAAAGAAGAAAGAGAAAAACAATAAGATAGCACAAGACTTAAAATTTTTAGATCTAATGCTCCTTATTTTCGAAAATTTTGGAGGGAAAACACCAAGGAACACCAAACTTAAAAATTTTAAGATCAAGACACAAGGAAAACTCAAGAACACTTTGAAGACTCACAAGAACAACAAGAACACCAAACTTAAAATTTTTAGAAAACCTCAATAAAATTTTCGAAAATTTTAGAAAGATTGACAAGAAATCACCAAAATTAAAGTTTGGTACAAGATTTAATCAAAGAAAAATTATTTTTGAAAAAAAGATTTTAAAAAGAAGATACCCAATTTCCAAGAACATAAACCAACGCTCTAGCCAATTGAACTGTAAATGTAACACTTGTTTTAAAGAAGTGTTTTTAATAACTAAGAATAAGTTTTTTTGAAAACTAATGTTTTGAAAAAGCACAAGAAAAACAAGAAAAAAACAGAACAAGAAAAACTAAAGATCAAACAAGAAAAATAAACAAGAACAACTTGAAGATCCAGGAAAAACAAAGAACACTAATTCAAAAATTTAAAGGAAAATATAAAATATGCAATTGACACCAAACTTAAAATATAAAACTAAACTTGAACGGAAAAAAAAACTCAATTATTAGTAAAAAAAATAAAATTTCGAAAAACTTTTGAAAAAGAAAATAAGGATTCTAAAATTTTAACAAGACCAATAATAAAAGACTCAAAGACAAATCACAGATTAATAAAGAAAAATAAAAATCTTTTGAAATATTTTTGAAAAGAAAGCAAAAGACTCTGACCCAAAAGACAAAATCTTCCTAATCTAAGCAACAGGATGAACCGTCAGTTGTTCAAACTCGAACAATCCCCGGCAACGGCGCCAAAAACTTAGTGCACGAAATTGTGTATGCCAATATTAATGGAATATTTCTCACAGCTTCGCACAACTAACCAGCAAGTGTACTGGGTCGTCCAAGTAATACCTTACATGAGTAAGGGTCGATCCCACGGAGATTGTTGGTTTAAAGCAATCTATGGTTATCTTGTAAATCTTAGTCAGGAAATCAATTATAATTATCAGTATGAATTGCGGAGAATAAAAGAGCATAGATTAAATACTTGTTCTGCAGTAATGGAGAATATGTTGGAGTTTTGGAGATGCTTTGTCTTCTGAATCTCTGCTTTCTCCCTGTCTTCTTCTTCACGCACGCAAGGTTCCTCCTATGGCAAGCTGTGTGTTGGTGGGTCACCATTGTCAATGGCTACCATCCGTTCTCTCAGTGAAAAACGTCCAGGTGCGCTGTCACCGCACAGCTAATCATCTGTCGGTTCCCACTCATGCTGGAATAGGATCCATTGATCCTTTTGCGTCTGTCACTACGCCCAACTGATGAGCGGATAATTTATACGCTTTTTGGCATTGTTTTTAGTATGTTTTTAGTAGGATCTAGTTACTTTTAGGGATGTTTTTATTAGTTTTTATGTTAAATTCACATTTCTGGACTTTACTATGAGTTTGTGTATTTTTCTGTGATTTCAGGTATTTTCTGGCTGAAATTGAGGGACTTGAGCAAAAATCAGATTCAGAGGTTGAAGAAGGACTGCTGATGCTATTGGATTCTGACCTCCCTGCACTCAAAGTGGATTTTCTGGAGCTACAGAACTCCAATTGGCGCGCTCTTAATGGCGTTGAAAAGTAGACATCCAGGGCTTTCCAACAATATATAATAGTCCATACTTTGGCCGAGTTTAGACGATGAAAAAGGGCGTTGAACGCCAGTTCTACGCTGCAGTCTGGAGTTAAACGCCAGAAACACGTCACGAACCAGAGTTGAACGCCAAAAACACGTTACAACTTGGCGTTCAACTCCAAAAGAAGCCTCTGCACGTGTAAACTTCAAGCTCAGCCCAAGCACACACCAAGTGGGCCCCGGAAGTGGATTTATGCATCAATTACTTACTTCTGTAAACCCTAGTAACTAGTTTAGTATAAATAGGACTTTTTACTATTGAGTTTTCATCTTTTACATCTTGGGATGTCTAGTTCTTAGATCATGGGGGCTGGCCATTCGGCCATGCCTGAACCTTTCACTTATGTATTTTTCAAAGGTAGAGTTTCTGCACTCCATAGATTAAGGTGTGGAGTTTTGCTGTTCCTCATGATTTAATCCAAAGTACTACTATTTTATATTTAATCCAACTTATTCCGCTTCTAAGATATCCATTCGCACCCAAGAACATGATGAATGTGATGATTATGTGACGCTCATCATTATTCTCACTCATGAACGCGTGCCTGACAAACACTTCCGTTCTACCTGCAAACAAGCTAGATTGAGTATCTCTTAGATATCTAATACAGAGGACCGAGTCCGAGATATTAGAATCTTCGTGGTATAAGTTAGAACCCATGGATGGCCATTCCTAAGATCCGGAAAGTCTAAACCTTGTCTGTGGTATTCCGAGTAGGATCTGGGAAGGGATGGCTGTGACAAACTTCAAACTCGTGAGTGCTGGACGTAGTGACAGACGCAAAAGGAGGGTGAACCCTATTCCAGTATGATCGAGAACCTCCAGATGATTAGCCGTGCCGTGACAGAGCATTTGGACCTTTTTCACAGAGAGGATGGGATGTAGCCATTGACAACGGTGATGCCCTATATAAAGCTTGCCATGTAAAGGAGTAGGAAGGATTGGATGAAGACAGCAAGAAAGCAGAGGTTCAGAGGAACGAAAGCATCTCTATACACTTATCTGAAATTCTCACCAATGAATTACATAAGTATTTCTATCTTTATTTTTTGTTTATTTATTATTATTATTCGAAAACTCCATAACCATTTGATATCCGCCTGACTGAGATTTACAAGGTGACCATAGCTTGCTTCAAGCCGACAATCTCCGTGGGATCGACCCTTACTCACGTAAGGTTTTATTACTTGGACGACCTAGTGCACTTGCTGGTTAGTTGTATCGAAGTTGTGACAAATCATAAATTAAGATTAGAGCACCAAGTTTTTGGAGCCATTACCAGGGATAACAATTTCGTGCACCAAGTTTTTGGCGCCGTTACCGGGGATTGTTCGAGTTTGGACAACTGACGGTTCATCGTGTTGCTCAGATTGGGTAATTTTCTTCTTATTTTATTTTCAAAAAGTTTTCAAAAATTTTTCAAAAATATTTTCTTCTTTTTTCGTTTTTCCCAATTAATATTCAAAAAAAAAATTTCTTTTGTTTTCGAAAAATATTTCAGAATTTTTAAGAATGAATTCTAGTGTTTCATGATGATTTGTTGAATCCTGGCTGGCTGTAAAGCCATGTCCAAATTCCTTTGGACTGAGGATTCAACTAATCACTTCAATGCATGTAATAGCATACTAAAGCTTGCCTGGCTATTAAGCCATGTCTTACCCTCAGATTGGAGCTTTAGACTAAAGAGCAGAAGATTCCTGGAATTCATATTAAAAATTTTGAAATCTTTATTTTTCTTCTTCAAATAATTTTAAAAAAAAATAAAAATATACAAAAATACAAAAAAATTAATAAAATCATAAAATCAAAAATATTTTGTGTTTCTTGTTTGAGTCTTGAGTCAATTTTTAAGTTTGGAATCAATTGCATTTTTTCTAAAAATTTTTTATGCATTTTTCGAAAGTCCATGCATTCATAGTGTTCTTGATGATCTTCAAGTTGTTCTTGGCCAGTCTTCTTGTTTGATCTTTATATTTTCTTGTTTTGTATCTTTTCTTGTTTTTCATATGCATTCTTGCATTCATAGTGTCTATACATGAAAAATTTCTAAGTTTGGTGTCTTGCATGTTTTTTTTTCTTGAAAATTTTTCAAAAATAAGTTCTTGATGTTCATCTTGACATTCAAAGTGTTCTTGGTGTTTATCTTGACATTCATGGTGTTCTTGAATGCATCACATGTTTAGATCCAAAATTTTCATGCATTGCATCATTTTCATGTTTTTCTCTTTCATCATTAAAAATTCAAAATTCAAAAAAATATCTTTCCCTTTTTCACTCATAAATTTCGAAAATTTGGATTGACTTTTTCAAAAATTTTTAAAATCTAGTTGTTTTTATGAGTCAAATCAAATTTTCAATTTAAAAATCTTATCTTTTTCAAAATCTTTTTCAAAAATCAAATCTTTTTCATTTCTCTCATTTATTTTCGAAAATTTAAAAAAAAAATATTTTTCAAAAATATTTTTCTTAATTTTATTTCATAATTTTCGAAAATATCATCAAAAATTAATGTTTTGATTCAAAAATTTCAAGTTTGTTACTTGCTTGCTAAGAAAGATTCAAACTTTAAGTTCTAGAATCATATCTTGTGATTTCTTGTGAATCAAGTCATTAATTGTGATTTTAAAAATCAAATCTTTTTCAAAACTAATTCTAATCATATCTTTCTATCATATCTTTTTTTTAAAAATCTTATCTTTTTCAAAAATTTGATTTTAAAATATCTTTTCTAACTTCTTATCTTCTTATCTTTTCAAAATTGAATTTCAAATCTTTTTCAACTAACTAATTGACTTTTTGTTTGTTTCTTATCTTTTTCAAAACTACCTAACTAACTATCCCTCTCTAATTTTCGAAAATACCCCCCTCTTTTTCAAAAATTCTTTTAATCAATTAATTGTTTCAATTTTTAATTTTAATTTTAATTTTACCTTTAATTTTCGAAAATCATCAACTCCTTTTCAAAAAAAAAATTATTTTCGAAAACCTCTCTCTCTCATCTTCTTCTATTTATTTAATTACTTACTAACACTTCTCTTCATCTCATATCTCTGCTCTCATCACCCTTGTGTTTGGATTCTCCTCCCTTCTCTTTCCTTACATTACATTCTTTTCTTCTTCTACTCACACAAAGGAATCTCTATACTGTGACATAGAGGATTCTATATTTTCTTTGTTATTCCCTTCTTTGTCATATGAGCAGGAGCAAGGACAAGAACATTCTTATTGAAGCAGATCCTGAACCTGAAAGGACTCTGAAGAGAAAACTAAGAGAAGCTAAAATACAACAATCCAGAGACAACCTTACAGGAATTTTCGAACAGGAAGAGGAGATGGCAGCCAAAAATAATAATAATAATGCAAGGAGGATGCTTGGTGACTTTACTGCACCTAATTTCAATTTACATGGAAGAAGCATCTCCATCCCTACCATTGGAGCAAACAATTTTGAGCTTAAACCTCAATCAGTTTCTCTGATGCAACAAAGCTGCAAGTTTCATGGACTTCCATCTGAAGATCCCTTTCAGTTCTTAACTGAATTCTTACAGATCTGTGATACTGTTAAGACTAATGGAGTAGATCCTGAAGTCTACAGGCTCATGCTTTTCCCTTTTCCTGTGAGAGACAAAGCTAGAATATGGTTGGATTCTCAACCTAAAGATAGCCTGAACTCTTGGGATAAGCTGGTCAAGGCATTCTTAGCCAAGTTCTTTCCTCCTCAAAAGCTGAGTAAGCTTAGAGTGGATGTTCAAACCTTCAGATAAAAAGAAGGTGAATCCCTCTATGAAGCTTGGGAGAGATACATGGAACTGACCAAAAAGTGTCCTTCTAACATGCTTTCAGAATGGACCATCCTGGATATATTCTATGATGGTCTGTCTGAATTAACTAAGATATCATTGGATACTTCTACAGGTGGATCCATTCACCTAAAGAAAACGCCTGCAGAAGCTCAAGAACTCATTGACATGGTTGCTAATAACCAGTTCATGTACACTTCTGAGAGGAATCATGTGAGTAATGGGACGCCTCAGAAGAAGGGAGTTCTTGAAATTGATACTCTGAATGCCATATTGGCCCAGAATAAAATATTGACTCAGCAAGTCAATATGATTTCTCAGAGTCTGAATGGAATGCAAGCTGCATCCAACAGTACTCAAGAGGCATCTTCTGAAGAAGAAGATTATGATCCTGAGAACCCTGCAATAGCAAAGGTGAATTACATGGGTGAACCATATGGAAACACCTATAACCCCTCATGGAGAAATCATCCAAATCTCTCATGGAAGGACCAACAAAAGCCTCAACAAGGCTTTAATAATGGTGGAAGAAACAGGTTTAGCAATAGCAAACCTTTTCCATCATCCACTCAGCAACAGACAGAGAACTCTGAACAAAATACCTCTAATTTAGCAAACTTAGTCTCTGATCTATCTAAGGCCACTGTGAGTTTCATGAATGAAACAAGGTCCTCCATTAGAAATTTGGAGGGACAAGTGGGCCAGCTGAGAAAGAAGATCACTGAAACCCCTCCTAATGCTCTCCCAAGCAATACAGAAGAAAATCCAAAAGGAGAGTGCAAGGCCATTGATATAACCATCATGGCCGAATCCAAGAAGGAAGGGGAGGACGTGAATCCCAAGGAGGAAGACCTCCTAGGACGTCCAGTAATCAACAAGGAGTTTTCCTTTGAGGAACCAAAGGTCTCTAAGGCTCATCTAGAGACCATAGAGATTCCATTAAACCTTCTTACGCCCGTCATGAGCTCTGATGAGTATTCCTCTTCTGAAGAGAATGAAGATGTTACTGAAGAGCAAGTTGCCAAGTTCCTTGGTGCAATCATGAAGCTGAATGCCAATTTATTTGGTAATGAGACTTAGGGAGATAAACCTCCCCTATTCACCAATTAACTAAATGCATTGGATCAACTGAGATTGCCTCAGAAGAAACAAGATCCTGGAAAGTTTTTAATACCTTGTACCATAGGCACCATAACCTTTGAGAAGGCTCTATGTGACCTTGGGTCAGGAATAAACCTCATGCCACTCTCTGTAATGGAGAAACTAGGAATCTTTGAGGTACAAGCTGCCAGAATCTCATTAGAGATGGCAGACAACTCAAGAAAAGAGGCTTATGGACAAGTAGATGACGTGTTAGTAAAGGTTGAAAGCCATTACATCCCTGCTGATTTTATAATCCTGGATACTGGGAAGGATGAGGATGAATTCATCATTCTTGGAAGACCCTTTCTAGCCACAGCAAGAGCTGTGATTGATGTAGACAGAGGTGAACTAGTCCTTCAATTGAATAAGGACTCCCTTGTGTTTAAAACTGAAGGTCATCCTTCTGTAAACATGGAAAAGAGGCACAGTAAGCTTCTCTCAAAACAGAGTCATACAGAGCCCCACAATCAAACTCTAAGTTTGGTGTTGGGAGGCAACAACCAAACTCTGAGTTTGGTGTTGAACTCCCATATCCAAACTCAAAGTTTGGTGTTGGGAAGTCTCAACAATGCTCTGAACATCTATGAGGCTCCATGAGAGCCCACTGTCAAGCTATTGACATTAAAGAAGCGCTTGTTGGGAGGCAACCCAATTTTTATTTATCTAATTTTTTTTATTTTATTCTTCTTTCAAGTTTTATTAGGTTCATGATCATGTGGAGTCACAAAATAAATAGAAAAATCAAAAATAGAATAAAAAACAGCAGAAGAAAAATCACACCCTGGAGGAAGGACTTACTGGCATTTAAACGCCAGTAAGGAGCATCTGGCTGGCGTTCAACGCCAGAACAGAGCATGGATCTGGCGTTGAACACCCAAAACAAGCAGCATCCTGGCGTTCAGACGCCAGGAATGCACACTGAGGAAAGTTGGCGCTAAACGCCAGAAACAAGCATAGAACTGGCGTTCAACGCCAGAAACATGCTGCATCTGGGCGCTGAACGCCCAGAACAAGCACCAATTCGGTGTTTAAACGCTAGAATTGCATGCAAAGGCATTTTACATGCCTCAAGGGTGCAGGGATGTAAATTCTTGACACCTAAGGATCTGTAGACCCCACAGGATCATCTCAGGATCTGTGGACCCCACAGGATCCCCACATACCTCCACTCACCTTCCCTCCTCATAATCCTATATCTCTCTTCCCCATCACCCCTTCATCAATCACCTCAATCTCTCTTCCCTACTACCCCTTCACCACTCACATCCATCCATTCTTCCCCATAAACCTAACTCATAAACCCCACCTACCTTCAAAATTCAAAATCACTTTCCCACCCAAACCCACCCTAAATGGCCGAACCTAACCCCTCTCCCTCCACTATATAAACCACTCCATTCTTCTTCATTTTTCACACAACAAAACCCTTTCATCCCCTTCTTGGCCGAGACACAACCCTTTCTCCCTCTCTTCCATTTCTTCTTCTTCTTCTTCTTTTCTTTCTTCTCTTGCTCGAGGGCGAGCAATATTCTAAGTTTGGGGTGGTAAAAGCATAAAGCTTTTTGTTTTTCCATTACCATTGATGGCACCTAAGACCGGAGAATCCTCTAGAAAAGGGAAAGGGAAGACAAAAGCTTCCACCTCCGAGTCATGGGAGATGGAAAGATTCATCTCCAAAGCCCATCAAGACCACTTCTATGATGTTGTGGCCAAGAAGAAGGTGATCCCCGAGGTCCCTTTCAAACTCAAGAGAAATGAGTATCCGAAAATCCGACATGAAATCCAAAGAAGAGGTTGGGAAGTTCTAACAAAACCCATCCAACAAATCGGAATTCTAATGGTTCAAGAGTTCTATGCTAATGCATGGATCACTAGGAACCATGATCAAAGTAAGAACCTGAACCCAAAGAATTATCTCACCATGGTTCGGGGAAAATACTTAGATTTTAGTCCGGAAAATGTAAGGTTGGTGTTCAACTTGCCAATGATGGAAGAGAACGCATGCCCCTACACAAGGAGAGTCAACTTTGATCAAAGGTTGGACCAAGTCCTCATGGACATATGTGTGGAAGGAGCTCAATGGAAGATTGACTCAAAAGGCAAACCGATTCAACTGAGAAGACTGGACCTTAAGCCTGTAGCTAGAGGATGGTTGGAGTTCATTCAACGCTCAATCATTCCCACTAGCAACCGGTCTGAAGTTACTATAGACCGGGCTATCATGATCCATAGCATCATGATTGGAGAAGAGGTGAAAGTTCATGAGATTATACCTCAAGAACTCTACAAGGTGGCTGACAAGTCCTCCACTATGGCAAGGTTAGCTTTTCCTCACCTTATTTGCCATCTATGTAATTCGGCTGGGATTGACATAGAGGGAGATATCCTCATTGATGAGGACAAGCCCATCACTAAGAAAAGAATGGAGCAAACAAGAGAGCCTATCCATGGATCTCAAGAGACGCATGAAGAAGCTCATCACTAAGAAATCCCTGAGATGTCTCAAGGGATGCACTTTCCTCCACAGAATTTTTGGGAGCAAATCAACACCTCCCTAGGAGAATTAAGCTCCAACATGGGACAATTAAAGGTGGAATATCAAGAGCACTCAATCATCCTCCATGAAATCAGAGAAGATCAAAGAGCTATGAGGGAGGAGCAACAAAGACAAGGAAGAGACATAGAAGAGCTCAAGGACATCATTGGTACCTCAAGAAGAAAATGCCACCATCACTAAGGTGGACTCATTC